>NC_091943.1:3046250-3415000 GCF_041260155.1 Ptychodera flava
GCGGCGACCCTGATCAATTTCCCATGATGCTCTGTAGGTCAGCAGCCTGGAGGCTTCGACGCCCATGGCCATCTCGGCCAATATGAATGCTACAGCTTGGTGCTGAGAATGGAAAAACAAATATGAAACTTTAAATATTACTAACGACACTCAATTTTTAAAGACACATTCAGAATAATTCTGTGACAAAATTTATCACAGCGTAAGCAGTGGTAGCAATAAGCAGGCTCACAAGTGACTTATCATGATACAGGTGCAGAATAAATATACCAAGTTAGAGGTAGTAAGGTGGACTTCAGTCCTGCAAATTAGCATCACCTTTCCAAACTTTATGAGTGCCCCTATATAGACTTGGTGGTTTGTGTTTTGAAAGGGTCACTGACCTGTGCAATGGCTTTGCCCATGGTTTTCCTCTCCAGTGCGTACTTTGTAGCTTCATCTAAGGCTCTCTGTGCCAGACCTACAGCTCCTGCTGCAACCTATGGACAAACAAGACAGGGAGAATGGCTAGGGTGTTGACCCGTTTGTGGTGTTTAAGAGAATCAAACAGAATATCAAAGTCACGGACCTCTAACTAGATATAGCGATTTAATGTTTGCAGTGAAGACTGGAGATTTTTCAGTGCCATTAAAATTATTTTCTGTGATGGTAAAAGTCAAACAGGTACATAAATATTTAAATTTGCTGCCACACACAGACATCATGTCACGTCTCCTAACAATGGCAGAAATCATTGTTCAAAATTCACAAAGTACCCTCAGCCATTCAACATTGACCTGTGACATTCTTCCCACTACATGATAGGCTCTTCTGGTTCAAAATGGGACAAAAGTCCTCCTTAATACAATAAATAACTAGTAACGATAAGAAATCCTTAAATTTTTCTCTCAAGAAAGGTTCTTAAAATTGTACTGAATTTACTTCATCAAAAGTGTTATTACTTTGTAATGAACTTAGACTATTTGCCTTATATTCCATTTGCTTTGGTAAGCCATTTCTTTTATGCCCTTCTACAGACTGTATTTGGTTATTGTGATGACCTTGAACTTTATATATTTGTGGGGATGTCATGAGACATTCAGAAAACTTCAACATTAAGCATTAATTAACTGACTTACAGGTGGTCTTGTCTTGTCAAAGGCTCCCATTGCAATCTTGAATCCAGCGCCCTCACCAACCAAGACATTCTCCTTGGGCACGACAACATCTTCAAATGTGATGCCACGAGTGTCACTGCAGCGTTGTCCCATATTCCATTCCTGGAGAACAGCATATGCACACACACGAACATTAAAACTTCATGTTTCCAATACAGTCTAGTATTAATTGTAGCTTCAATTTGTTGACCAACATTTCGCATAACTTATTCCACTCACTATAGTTTCACCCAATCACTAGAAGAATGCTGAAACAGTTGAGAAGGACCATTCAATACATGCTTTCCTACATCTTACCCTACCGTCACATGCCAATGTTTGGCACGGTCTCATACATCACCGTAGTATCATAAATTTCAAAATTATAGGTAACTGGTTTTTGACCCTGGAACCTTTCCTATGACAGCAATGATACATCAGTTCAATGTATCACGGTACTGCCCTCATCAAAACACAGTATATCATTCAAAACGGACTAAATGTATTTCTTTCATGGGTTGTTTGTATTGACCGTTTCCATACTTGTTCAGCTTTTAAAAATGTCTAGGAACACCATAATTCTATTGTAAATATCTTTAAAGGTAGTATGTGCCTTGAAATTGAAAGATATTTTCTTTTAACCATGATATTTTAATATCATGATTATGAACAAGTCATCACCAGGCAAATTTGGGGCAAAATAAAGTCACCTTGGATTTACTGATATTTGAAATTCAAAGTCGCCACAAATTTCTGTGTGTGGGGAAAAATTAAATTTTCGATTTTCACAAAAATACAAGGATGTAAATTAAGGTTACTCCTAGAGACTCAAAGTGAGCCTCGACAAGCAGTAGATCAGAGTAGTACTGTATGTCCCCTGGGCGAGGCATATTCATCCTCAAGTGTACAGTGAGTTGTGTTCTGATTCACAATTGAATTCAATGAAGGAGATTCCAACTGAAATTAACTAAGGAATATTGACATCCCTTTGAAAGTTCACACTGGGAAGTGAGCATGGAGGCATCATGGGCCAGTGGCTAGAGCAGTGGACTCACGATCAAAGGATGGTGAGTTCGAGCCCCAGCATGGCTATGGTGTTGTGTCCTTGAGCAAGGCACTTTATTCCTCATTGCTTCTCTCCACCCAGGAGTGATGGGTACCTGGTAGGACATTGGTTGTAATGTGTGCGTTTAGCTCTGCTGCGCTTATTGGCTACACATGTGAGCTGCTGTTTGCTCCCCAGGGAGTTGAGTGGTATCATATCAGGTCCAGTGACCAGGGGTAATAATAATTGTAAAGCGCCTTGATCACATGTACTTGTGGATATGTGCGCTATATAAGAACCCAATATTATTATTATTATTATGTAGAGACAGTTGGACTCTGTCATCATCATCAGAAAATTGGGGTTATCATTGGAGCCCTCCATTGCTTTATGAAGCAACTGGATCCCCTAGGATGATGTTGATTTTAAAATTGTTCTTACAATGGCAACCAATAGCAAATTCCATTGTTTTCTATGATGAAGTTGGACCTCAACACAGGGAAATGGGGTGAAAGGGTTAAACACAGGTACACATGCACTGCAGTTCATAGAAACCAGGACCCATCTCACCTTTCTGCCAGGCGTAAGTCCAGGTGTGTCTCTGTCCACTATGAAACCAGTGAAGGCCTTGCTGGCAGGGGCCTTTGGGTCAGGGTCAGTTCTGGCCAACACAAAGTACCAGTTGGCATGGCCACCGTTGGTTATCCACATCTTCTGTCCATTGATGACGTAATGGTCGCCTTTCTTAACAGCTCTTGTTTTAAGACCAGCCACATCAGATCCAGCGCCTGGTTCAGTGACACCATATGACTTCAATGACAAATCAAGAGAGGGGACTGATTTACATGGGTTTGGCAACTAAAGGCATATCAGTTGATAAGAGACTTTCAGGGTCCATCCACTCATCCTCGCTTAAAATGGCTTTTTTAAAAATGTTGAAAGATAATTTGAGGTCAAGAACACAGTTTTCCAGGTATCATTTTTGTAATATGTCATTTTAAATTTTATATTAATGCCGTCAGCGTTGTTAGGAAGCAAATGTTCAAGTCAAAGAGAAAGTACTTTTCAAGTTGAGAAATCTTTACCATTTTGGGGAATAATTTTTGCTTATTTGCAGATCACTCATACAATAATTGCAACTTGGTTTGAACAAACCTAGATCTGCATCAAGTGATTCTAAACAAAATTTCAAAGTCCTAGAGCAAGTAATTTCTCTGTGTACGTTAAATATTTTTGGCCTTGAACATTTTTATTTATTTTGCTCATTTGCACAATGGTCAACCAATCAACTTGGCAATGAACAAACTGAAATCTGCTACTCAGTCAGACTATTTTGAACAATTTTAAAGGTCTAGGTTTGGTGGTGTTTGAAATTTTTTTATCATTTATGCTTTCATTGAGCTCATTTGCACATTTTTGAGCCATTAACATCTCAGAAATTCTATCTTTCAACCAAACTACATTTACATATCAAATTTCAAGTGAATAAGTGCTATAGATTCCAAGAAAACTTTATGGACAGATAGACTGACATACATACAAACATAAAATGAATGTTAGATAACTACTGTACCCCTATAGCTTCTTTTACCTTTCCTATCAAATCAATATTCTCCCAAGACCCATTAAAGCATAAAGAAATACGAAAAAACTCATTAACATATAATTGGTTAAACCCGAAATGGACCGAATTCAAATGGACCACGGTACAAACAAAACCACACGCACAAAAACGTGCACAGAAATACTTGCATTTCTATACACATTTGTACACGTTGATTCATTAGTACTGGTGTCACGGAATCTCTTGGTTGTCTGAGAGTCTGCAGAATACAGTTCATCCTTTTTGTTCTGGAGTAGAACCATTGCATTGTCATGAAAATTTCTAGGGAGAATATTTATATATAGCAACTGGAGGCTAAAGAAAACTACGACAATACTATGAATAGTATGTAATATAAGTATTGAATACTGTCAATAGAACACTTTGGTGTGTCAGTCAAACTTTAGTTATGGAAAAGCCATTTATATGTTGCAGAACCCACTAATGATTGAAGCCAAAATGACAAAGATTATATTCCTAGCATTTCAACTCACACACATGAGCGGTTCCTCCATCATTCTTCCCAAATATTTCTTCTTTTGCTCCTCATTACCGGCCAGGATCACCGGCATTTGCTGCAACGAAATATAGAATCCGTGTTTAGTCCTTTTTTTCACGCATAATAGATTTACTTGCAAGCGTATTTTTAGATTTACACAGAGAAAACTGCACTTTCCGGCAGAACAGTTTTGAAACAGCAATACGGTTTTTCAACAATAACAAATAACTTCAATCCAGGAGAAAGACTGTTCAAAAACGCATATGGTATCTGTATTTTGACTGTTTGATATTACTTTAGTTGCCTATTCTTTGTAAAGTGCCCCTATATATGCTTCTGTGTAACAGTATGTAACTTTATTATTTTCTTGTCATGTATCAAAGATTGGAGGCCCCATGTACTGAATAAACATGTTCTTCTTGAATAATGCCTTTATTGTTTCTGCTTTACCACTACGACTGCAACATATGCAATAGCGTTTCTATTCAAACTTGGATTTGAGAGTTTGTTTTTCACTAGTCTAAAGATAAACTAAAAGTATGTGTCTTCCATTTCTGCTATAAAGAAAGCTAATAGAATTCACCATACCGTGGCATACCATACTTCTAGTAGCATGTACCGGGTACATAGCATGTAATCAGGGTGATAAAATTAAGCAAATTCAAAGACCAGAAATCTTTCAGGCTGCTGTAAACTGAATCAACAAAGTTCTCTTCAATGCTGTTACATCTAATAATGCTTTAATATAGAATGTGCATCTCCCACCGCTGAGACAGAAATTTGGACAATACTTTTTCGGTCGACCACTTGTAGGGGTCATCTTAAAGCTCATGGAGTAAGCACACTTTTAACTGGTTTATTTTTGTAAAAATCCAGAGTTTAATTTTCTGATTGAGTCTGCACAGGGATAGCTGCTATTTTCAATTTCAATTGTCTGGAAATATAAGTAATTTTTTTCTCTTGTACTAAATTTTGCCCAGTGACCCCTGACTTTCTTTCTCCATAACCGAAAGTATAAGCATGGCGCGTATCCCCTTCACTGACTAAACTGTAGGATATTGTTCTATTTTACGTTAAGCAATGTGTACCTCTAACTCTGACATTAGTTATCTCATTTTGTACTGATTCAACAGTCTCCACATTGGTGCAGCCAATTATTGTTTTATATAGCACTCTGAGAAACATGGATTGAGACTTTTCAATTATATCACACTACTCACCCCGAGTGAGTTTGCCTCAATGGCTGTCTGAACTCCTGTACATCCATAGGCTAACTCTTCAGTTATTATACAGGCATCCAGAATGCCCAATTCAGGTCCACCTTTGTCGAGTGAGAAACATTATAAATGTTATTACAGAAAGATCTTGACCTTGACACTGTGGTTTAATGTTACAATTTCACCCAGCTTCAATATTTTGAAAATCATTTGCATGTCTGTATTCAATACAAATAAATAAATGGTAATTATAGAAATACAACTTCTAAATTTGCATTCATCAAGTACCATCAGATACAATGAACTGATTGTCTACAAAACGCTTGGGTCTCCTGTGATCTGCCCTGCTGAATAAACTGCTGCAATAGACTGGGAATTTGGGTAGAAACTGAAACCGTTGAAGACTCACTTACCACAATTGGCAGGAATGTGTGTGTTCATCAAACCGAGTTCCCATGCTTTTCTGATGATATCCACAGGGTACTGTGAAGAAAGCATACACAGTATGATCAAAACGTTTTCATATTCTAACCTTCATGCTCAAATGGCTAGAGCCCTGGTGGAAACTCTGCAAAAATACAGGTGGCTTCTGTTTTATGAATGAAGTTCCAATGCATTTTACATTCAAACTACCGACTCGATCACTTCTTGTAAAACGCACTCATTTCCTTGGACCAAACAAGACACGACAGCTGTTACATGCAAATGATTTCACAGCACCACCTGAGAGCAGTTTTCTTCATAATAAAAGCACCACAGCATCAAGTACATCTCTTAAAACATATGATCACTGACAGAATGTGAACTCATTTCTTTTACAGAAGACTAGAGCCGGTGTCTATACAGCAAAAGATGAAACTGGACATTGTATTGTATTGTTGCAGAAACATCAACCACATGTACTACTTGTCTGCAATTTTTTCTCTCACTGTAAGATAGATCCTATGTGACTTACAGTAGATTGCATTGAACCGTTGGCAATACGGGAAACTAGTCATACTACATTGAGGAGTTGCCAACACTGTAAGGTGTAACTATCGTCCAGTGGTAATATCAGTCAATCACAAAGAAACTAATTCTGTGAACGTTGAAACATTATCTGGAAGGAGGTCAGACATGTCCAAAACAACACCACCTGATCCATACAAATAATGCTTCCAAATGATACATTCTGAGCGTTATGGGTGCGGATGTGAGGTGTTGTTTTGACTAATTGTTACCCCCTTCCAGACAATGTTTCCACTTTCACACAGTTGATTTCTTTGTTGACTGATATTACTGCCTAGCCAATGGCATGTGTTTAATTCAACGAATCTTCTTCATTTTCTATACCTCTCCAGACTTGTCATAGTCTGCTGCCTTTGGAACAATTTCTTCCCTTGCAAACTTCCTGGCTAGTTGTTGGTACTCAGTTTGGTCTGCAGTCAGCTCTGATGAATAAACAAAGAAAAAACCAAGTTCAAGTATTGTCATATGACAATTTTCTTCCCCACATCATAATCAAAGCTATGATTTCAAATGACTTTAGTGTAGGAAACACTAAGTTGCCTGCAGGCTGTTGTCACAATGGTCCTACTCCGGAATAAAAAGGATGCGTTCTACAGACTCAGTACGCCAAAATAATCACGTGATGCCGGTACAAACAAACCCACATGTGTACTAACGCATATGGAAATACACATACATCTAAGCGCGTTTGCGCACATGGCTTTGTTTGTACCGTGGTCGATTCGAATTCCGGGTTTGGCCTATTACTCAGTTCGCTCTGACCTACAACCATACGGTTCATTGGTGAAGTATGTTAACCCTTTAAGTGCTGTAAATTTTTCCCCTTAAAAATTTTTGTGGAAGATTTTATCAATTTTTGTTATGATTATTTCTGTAATTGTTTGATAATTTTGGCCAAATCGACATCACTTTTTATTGTTACAATTTTTGATCAAAATTTTAGGAAAAATCAACATTATATCATCAGTATATTTTAAAAAGGTGACAAAATGGACTTAGGCACTCAAAAGGTTGATGACATTGTCAATCAAAAGAAGTCCAATGGAGTATACAATTGAGCAGAGAATTTTGAATGTGCATCTGTTTCAATGTTCCTGCCTTTTTCAACTGCACATACTCTGTTATCTAAGCATGTCTACTACAGTGAATCATGCATTTTTACAGAGATCACCTGGTTATCAACTGGGGTCAGAGGTTAACAGCAAAGTATATATGTTGAACAAAGTGACTCAATATAACCTGCTAAAAGAGATTTTAACCTGATTAAAAACTGACAGAGTTCCTACAATAAATTGTTTACCATTCAATTTTCACAACACTATGAACCTCATATTTGGTCACTTTTTGAGGCTCATTATCACGAAAGTGACAGTTAGAATGTACCAACAGAGAGATTGTTATAATTTACGGATAATGGTCGATGGAACAATTCTTTCTTCTGTCAATGATAACCCCTTTTGCATGTAGGTATACACTTGATTTGGATACAATTCTGTGTAAAATCCACTCCATATAGCACTTGCTCAGTGGCTCTAGCCGTATGTCATTCACTTAATAAATAAATAAATAAATAAATAAATAAATAAATAAGACGGAAAAGGCTTGACTCTTTCTGTTTACAATAATTCCTTGTCTGAGCACGTTGAAGTCACCAGGACAGCACTGATGGAGATGACTACCTACCAAAATTGACACCCATTGATGAGATTTCTGTTTCTTCTTCAGTACCAGGGTTTGGTATGGTAGATAAAGCCCTTCTGTTGACCCGCCTTGTACCTCTGGTCAATTGCTGCAGTCAGAAAAATATCACCCCTTGTCAGTAATTTCTAAAGTGACACTGAATAATGGCACAAGTTATAATACAGAGCTACCTTTCTGCTACCATCATTGACTCTACCAAAACTACCAGTGCAGTCACTGTATCATTGTAGTGTTCTGCCCAGAACAATTAAGGCATAGGCAATACTCTTCAATTTTGGTAAAAACAATGGAAACAGACGATTTAAATGTTACGCAAATTGGCCATTGTGCTATCAGAAATTCACCATGTAATGGAGAGAACACTGTGTATGCATAACCACAGAGGTAATAGACGGATTCAAGGTAAAACTTAGCTGCAGTACAGTAGCTCGAGGTTTTGCCTGGGTATTAGGGTCGGACGGCAAAACCAGACCCAAGCAAAGCCTCAAGCTACTGTACTGCAGCTAGGTACAACTACACTTGAACACGGTCCCTCTATCACCGTGACTTGAACAATTTTGACGAAAGAGCTAGAGGTCGTAGGTAACTGGTCAACCGGCAATCGCATCTCAAAATTGAACCAGCCTAAGGGACCGTTCAGTTTTTACGGCCGGGGGCGGCAAAATCCAGGAGGGGGGTCATCATAATTTTGGACTCCGTGAAGGGGGGTCATCACTTTTTCATTGGTAGGAAAGGGGGGATCACCACATTTTCAAAAACATAATACCTACAATGAAGTTCACTTTATGCCATGGCCATAATCGACCCTCTTTACCGGCGGTCCACCTTTGGCTGCCCACTACAATAAATATACTTTATGTATTACCCATGACCCTCTTAACGGGCAGACGCCTATTGCGGCCCACTCCAATTAGGTTTACTTCATGCAATGGCCATGATCGACATTCTTTACCGGCTGGCCGCCTGCGGCGGCCCACTAAAATAAAATGACTTTATTGTAATACTCCATGACCATCTTAACGGCCGGACGCCTTCAGCTGCCCTGTTCAGTAAAGTTTACTTCGTGCAATGGCCATGATCGACCCTCTTTTTACCAGCGGGCCACCTTTGGTTGCCCACGAGAGTAAAGTTGACTTTACGTAATGGCCCATGACCCTCTTAACTAGAGGGCTGCCTTTGGCGAACCACTCCAATAAAGTTTACTTTATACAATGTCCATGGACATAAGTTGTCTATGGAAATGAAGTTAAAAATTGCCTTACAGTCGTCCTAATTAACAGACGTTTGCATGGATGTGGCTGAGAAGTTTGTGCACTGGCATCTCTGGTACACGAATAAAGTGCGCCGCGTACCGGAGTTCAAATCCAAACCGTGCGGGTAAATTTGACATATGGGTTTTGATTATTTTTCAGCGGGGGGGGGGGGGGGGGGGGGGGGTCATCAATTTTTTCGTCTGACAAAAGGGGGGCTCATCATTTTTTCGCGAAAAATGCAGAGGGGTCTATATTTTTTTGAACACCGGCGACAAGATTTTGCCAGCCCCCCCAGGCCGTAAAAACTGAACGGTCCCTAAACTGTATTGTGTTGAATAATATCGTTGTCACCACAGTCGTTTGGAGAGCTATTCAGCGCTGGGACTATTCGCCCCATAGACGAGAGTACAGAAGCGAGAAATACCTCAAGTCTGGAAACAGAATGGCTATAAAAACCACGTCATGTCACATTCCGTGTCCGATTTCACTGTGAAAATTAGCAAGTTCATCTGTTATGCAACCGTCGATCGTTCCCTATCATTCTAAAATTTCATACCTGATACTTTATCTGATTCAAAAACGCTCGTTTCGTGTGATTTTCGGCCGAATTCGACGGACACCTCGCCAAAACCTGGGGGTGAGCAACATTCCGGTCACCTCACAGTGGACGTTGGGCACCTTCACTTTACTGACGTTAGCGCCGCGTACCTATGAGGGTGACTTGAAGGTTGTTCATGCCTTATGTTTTGGCGACGTGTCTTCTGAATTCGGCCGAAAATCACACGAAAATTCATACCTGATACTTCATCTGCTTACAAAATGCTCATTTCCTGTCATTTTCGGCCGAGTTCGAGAGACACCTGGCCAAAACATAAGCGTGAGTAACATTCCAGTCATCCCTCATGGGTAGGCGGCGCCAACGTCAGTAAAGTGGAGGTACCCAAGAGGTGACCGGAATGTTGCTCACCCCCAGGTTTTGGCGAGGTGTCCGTCGAATTCGGCCGAAAGTCACACGAAACAAGCGTTTTTGAATCAGATAAAGTATCAGGTATGAACTTTTAGAATGATAGGGAACGATCGACGGTTGCATAACAGATGAACTTGCTAATTTTCACAGTGAAATCGGACACGGAATGTGACATGGCGTGGTTTTTATAGCCATTCTGTTTCCAGACTTGAGGTATTTCTCGCTTCTGTACTTCTCGTCTATGGGGCGAATAGTCCCAGCGCTGGATAGCTCTCCAAACGACTGTGTTGTCACCCATCGGCGTCCGCAGTCTATGGGTACATTACTTTTACAATTACACACACATAATACACTTGCTGCGGATCCGTAGCCCTACCACTCCCTTTGCTGGTTGTGTTGGGGGAGTGGTAGGGCTACGGAGTGGGAGTGTTTACACCCCCAACACAACCAGCAAAGGGAGTGGTAGGGCTACGGATCCGCGGCAAATAATACACATACTCAGTACGGGAATAACATTGTACATCCATGACCCACAGTCATTTCTAAACAGCCTCTGTGAAATGTTCCACGTTGGAGAAAAGGTAAACGGCGAAACATCTCGGATGCAGGGATGGATACGATTTCGGACCGAAATGTTAATGAGCCTATTAAAACTGTCGCGATGCTGTGACGGCAGAAACGGCCGAAAGATATGGTGCGGGACATTTGTGCCAGCTCTCTTTCCCGATTCTCAATATCATTACGTAATCGACGTTAAAGGTGTCGGGAAAACACTTATGATTTTACCCACAGCACCGTTATCGCATTGTAAAGTTTACGTTTCGAAGTAGTGTTTGGCATTTTAACAAAACCTAACAGCTTAAAGATTACCTTCAAGTTTGCAAGACTCCGGAGGACACTTCTTCCTGCCATAGTGACGGTTGTGTAACTGCAGCGCAGTGTCTTCTTCGTACTGTGGTTGAGCGTGACGTCGCGAGCCCCAGTGCAGGTCGCCTAACAATGTTAATAAATTAACACAACAGTGCCTCAACAAATACACGAAATCGGTAAGACCGTCTCGGCCGCAAATTTCGTCCATCAATAAAGTACTATTGCTGAGAATTACTATTTACTCTACACTAATGAAATATGTTCATCCATGACCACAGAAGGTACGCTTTCAATTTTTAATGTGTATATGCCACAGCTTGCAGTGATAATTATCATTTATTTGTGGAATATCTTGCAAAAATTCAAAGTTGTATCGATGAATCACCTTCCAATAATGTGCTAGTTAAGCTTATTGGCAATTGGAATACAGACATCCAATCAGAGTTTGGCAATGGACTTGAATCTTTTTGTGATTCTAACGATTTAATACGTTCAGATATCAAGTTATTAGGTATTAATAAGTCCAACTTGCTTACATTTTATAGTAAGGTGCATCATACAACGTCTTGGCTGGATCATTGTATTTCTACTATCAATGTTCATAATTGTCTTCAAGATATTACTATTCTTCATAACTATTTGGGTTATGACCATTTTCCCATTAATTGTGTGAACTGTAATCTTGACTGTCTTCAAAAGTATGACTCAACTCCCGTGATTAACACTAGTTGTTCACACATTAACTGCTCCAAGGTGAATCATATATCAATGCATCGTTATCTCAACAGTTCATGTAATAACCTTAGAGGAAATTAGGATTAGCAGAGAAGCTTTCATTTGTAGAAATTCAAACTGTACTGACCCTTCTCATTTACAATCAATTTCAAAACTATATGATGACATTGTTGAAGCTTTGAAGGATGCTGGTTTGCAAAGCATTCGTTCTAATATTCAGTGTAATGGGGCTAAATCAATTCCAGGTTGGAATCAACATGTTAAAGATTATCATGCCATTGCTCGTGATGCTTTCCTGTTGAGACAAGGTCCGATTTTTGATCTCATGAGGACATCACGTGCTAAGTTTAAGTATGTTTTTAAGATCTGTAAAAATAATGAGTCTAAAATGAGAGCTAACACTTAGCGGACAACCTCTGTAACAATAATAACAAGCAGTTTTGGAAGCGTGTTAAAAGTAAAAAGAAGTCACCTTTATTATCAACCATTGATGGCTGTAATGGGTTACATGACATTGCAAATTTGTGGCGTGACCATTTTGCAAGTCTGCTTTCCTCTGTCACCAACAACAGTAATGAGTGGTTTGTGAAAGATACTATTTCGAGTGTTTCATTCGATGAGAATATGATTGTCACTCCAACTGCCATTAGAAATTCCATTGCAAAATTGGCCAGTGGTAAGGGACTGGTCAGTTTCTTCGGCCTGGGGGGGGGGCGGTGGATTATTTTTTGCCGACGTCAAAAAGTGGCTGACCCCCCCTATTCCAAATTTTGAAAACAGGGTGACCCCCCTATTCCAAATTTCTAAAACAGGGTGACCCCCCCCCCGGGCGCGACAAAGGTAAAACAAAAGATGGACATAAATTTTATATATATATATATATATATATATATATATATATATATATATATATATATATATATATATATATATATATATTATATTTTACATATATTTATATTTTAAATAGTCATTGTATGTTTTAGTGAAATTGTTGACATGTCAGTTGTAAGATAGGAATTTCAAAGTGTCAATCTTAAAGTTTAAATACAGTACATTTTGAATGAGCTGTATTTTGAATGAGCTGTGAATGTATTTCACACTTTCTCTGCTTAACCAGATGTCCTGAACTGTTGTACAGAAATGGATGTCAATCATTAATATCAAAGAGGAAAAAGCAGTGAATCAAAAACTTTGATGGGTGTTAAGACTTGCCAACCATCCAATTAAATCTACTGAGGAGCCATAGAGAGCTTTTTTAGCCAAATCTGATGTGTACAGCTATCTGAGAGGACCTTTTCTTGTAACATTGAAACCATAAAAGCACAGCTAATAATGACAAAAACTGCCTTTTTTGACTGTTCTTTTGATCATAAAAAGCATCTTTCTACAGAAAACCTATGAAACAAAGGAAAATAATTGCATCAATGAGAAGGAAAGATATCTTGTCATTTTTCTATCTCTAAAATAAGTCACTGTATCAAATATATATTGTGAAATATTTGTGCATGTTGCTTTCTCATACTGAATTCTCACAGAGAGAACAGAAAAGTATTAGGAATTTGTCATCCTTTTCATATGAAATGCAGATTTCATAATGGTACACTTTCACTTAGCAAACATCAAGATATCTCTGAAAGTATGGCGCCCGAAGGACGCGCCAAAAAATATGAAACATCCTGATATCTCTGATATATATGCCTTGTATATTAAAGTCATGCACCTGAAGGGCATGCTGAAAGATGTATGATATATTAAAGTAATGAGCTTGAAGAGCACGCTGAAAAATATTGAACATACAGATATCTCTGATGTATGTATGCTTGATATGTTAAAGTTGGGCGTGCTGAAAAATATGACTGATTATTAAAGTTACGCGCCCGAAGGGCGCGCCGAAAAATACAACTGAATGATGAATTGTGGCTGACACTAGCATTTTAGGCAATGATGAGCCTGTGTCAAAATTCAAAAACACACTGACCCCCCTATTGGGCATTTCAAAAACATGGTGACCCCCCCTATCACCAAAGTCAAAAACAGGGTGACCCCCCCATGAATCCACCGCCCCCCCCCAGGCTGAAGAAACTGACCAGTCCCTAAATCTGCTGGTCCAGATAGCATTACAGCTGAGCATCTGAAGTTTGCGCATTCACGCCTGCATGTTCTTCTCTCAGTGATGCTTACTGCAGCGCATATTCATGGTTAATTGCTATCTTGCATGATGGACACCACCTTAGTTCCACTTGTAAAGAATAAAAATGGTGATGTTACTAATTCTTGGAATTATCGCCCAATTGCTATTGCCACTGCCCTTTCTAGGATGTATGAATTATTCATTCTTGATAAGTGTGATAGTCTACTGTACACAAGTGATGGTTTTAAAGAAAGTCACTCAACTGATATGTGTCTGTTTTTATTAAAAGAAATAATTGATTTTTATAAGCGTCACAATACCCCTGTTTTCCTTTAATTTGTTTTCTTGACGCGACAAAAGCCTTCGATAAAGTGAATCATTGGACACTATTTCGCGAAGTGATTGATCGAGGTAGTCCGAATTTTATAGTTCGTATGTTGGTTTATTGGTATAGGCATCAAGAAATTGCTGCAGTAAGGTGGGGTTCTGTTTTATCTGAACATTTTAAAACAAATCAGGCAGCAATTCAGGGACATTTTAAAGACATTCGAAAAACGTGACATGCAGTAAATCTGTGACATTCCAAAAACGTGCAGTAATTCAGCTTCAGGGACATCTGCAGACATGTAGCAATTTGGACATTTGATGATGTGTACTATGCCTAGGGTATTTTGGGGATTGCGGGCATACTCTACTGATGCAAGACATGAATTTCTCTTGGTATAAAAGAAAAACGATATTAAGCGTGCACTCAACAAACTGCACGGTCAACATTTTCACGGGTTCTTTTGTACTGTAAGGATAATCTTGCCATTTGGTTTTGAAAGCTAGCCTGATGACATCACTTTTTCAAAACGACTTCTTAATCCTAGTCTGTGAAATTTTCAAGAAATGGCAATATTTGATTTAATATGATGATGTTCTGATACTGCCTTTCTTTCAAGTCATTAGTTTATCACGAAATGTTAAAGTTGACTGACTTCTTTATCCCTTGATGAGTTCAACACGGTAGCTCATTAGGCAGTGTTTACAGACTATAAAGTGACGTACACTGTCGTCATATACTACATGTGAGAGTATATGGCGAGAGTGTACGTTGCCAGGGATATCAAATAATGATAGTGTCCTTGTAGCGTTTCTTATGACATCTAGATTACGTTTGAACCAACACAACAACACAACAGTGTTGAATTGTATTGGTCAATAACAACAACAACATGACTAATAAACATGACTTAGGTAGGGTCTTGCTAAAAATCACAAACTATCCTCAATATATAGCGGCATTATATATACACGCAATCAGTGCTGACAGAACAAATTCTGACCTTCACGTTTATGAAAATCTCCCAGAATAGAAAAAACTGTAAAAATTTGTACAAGTAAAATGCCCGTAAAGTCACAGTACAGAAGTATGAAATTGATTCAAAGGATTAATTTTTCTTCTAGCCTTTCTTGGTCTTCTTTATGCCTGCAAAAGACTTGTTTTGTTTTTTTCAATCCCCCCCCCCCCACCACCCATTTTTCCCGAAGTGAAATCTTGGCGCTCAGTCGACGCTACCACATTGTGGTTAGGTACATGGCGAAGGCCCCTGTAACCAAGGAAAAAGGCCTTTTCCGTGCACCTAACCACAAGCGACGTTTGGTGCTAGCGGCAGAACCAGAAAGTCTCTGCAGCGGTCAATTAATTAAATTTTAAATTGTAAGTTTGGAGAACCTGAAAAGCTAATAGGTGGCGCACATCACGAAATATCTTCTGTGGTGGCTGAGCACTTTCACATCACTCGCCTCCAAGCGGTTGTGAAAGGAAGATCACACGCCCGAGAATTATATTCTCCGTTTCATATTATTACTATTGCTTGTCTGTAATGTCCTTTCATTGCAGTTCTGAATGTAAACGTTTGTTAAGTTTTGCGTTACTATACAAAACTACTACATGTATCTTTTATGTTAAAGCTAAAGGGTCCAATTTGTACATCTTATCCGAAAAACAAATAAACGTCACCTGTATTATCGTTTATTGTTTTCACGTTTGATTGTGAGAAGGTTAGATATGACATATATCCTGTTGCGTGTGTTGAGGTCAGAAGACTTGGAAATCAGCAGGCAAAATGTTTACCCCGGAAATGAAGCCTCAGCAATCGCAAGCCAATCAGCTTTCACTGTTTTGTGTCACGTGACAATTAAAAAAAGCAGCTGACGCGCCGAAGACTACGCCTAAAAACAATATACATGCTACTGGCGGTCAAAGTGTTCAACAGGAATCTCAGCACCCGAAACTGAGGGCTATTTCATTCATTCAGGCACCATGGTTGGCAAGAAAAGACCACCGAAGGACGGTGCGGTAGAGGAAACAGACTTTTCAGCCCCAGCCGTTCCGAAGGATGAGAATGAGTCCGGTAAATCAAAATACGGTAAGTGTTGAGAACGTACAAGGTCTCGGATATGTTCGTAAACCGTGCAGACCCATTCGAACGCCCGTTGTGTTGATTGACATACGTCACGTAAATGACTGTAGCAAGTAATTCTGCGAAAAAATGTTATTGGTGAGGAAATGTTTAGCTGCTGTTTTTACCCGGAACGTATACATTGATGATTATTAACGACTGGTTTGTTAGTCGCACGGCTATTAATGTTCCAATGTAATTAATGTTACTGTACATTGTAAACAAAGAAAGTGTAGTTCTAGTTGATAGAAATTCAAATATTACATTAGACTCTGCGAGTTTGTTGTTCCTCCGTTTCTTCAGTTTCTGATAAAAAAAAGACATTGAACATGAATGTATTCATTTGTTGCTTATTCAGTCGCATATTGCAAAGAGACATATCGTACCGTACGTCGTCTTGCATAAAATTAGTTCGCATGCTGTAATGGATAATAGATAGGTAGAAATGAGACACACCTATGGTTGTTACGTAACGAGCTACTGTCGTAGCCTCGCGGGGGGGGGGGATGATGTTATTTTTTTTGCCTCGATCACTTTATTGAACTTGAAGACACTTGTTTGATTTAATACTTCAAGTTCATATCAATTCGTGAGCCGAGAAACTTGTGAAGAATCAAACTTGCCTGTGTGTAAAATCAATCAAATTTATATAATTGAGTCATAGACATGAGACATCCTCCAGTTCAACAACCACGTTTCTCATATTCATATCATTCCATGTTTATGAAATGTTTTTGTCGATTCCTATAGTGTTTTGTGCCAAGATTTCAAATGAGCAACAAGTCTGTGATGTAAAACTGACAAGTATGAGGTATTGTGTATAACTTCACTAAATTTTCAACTATCATAAAATTCGTATGTCTGCCCTACTGTGACTGGGTGACCCCATCAGTAATTACCAGAGAATGAATTATTAGTTTCAGGAAATTAAACACGAAAGGATGAAAATTCTGTCACAATTCCCAGAAACAGTGAATATGTATGAAATCACCAAAACAAGTTAGCCAATCATAAGTCAAATTTAAGATGAGCATACTGACGATGATGAATAATTTTGCTGAAGGACTGTAAAGTGATCTTAAAAGCCTGAGATATGCAAACATCAAACATGCCGACGTCAATTTTTCTCACCTTTATAAAATATATCACAGTCAACTTTTCTCAAAGTTTTGATAAAAAACTGTAGAAGGTATGTAATGAATTACTGCATCAAAGATAAGATACAGTTTATTGTTCTTCTCACAAAATCATGTTTGAATACCTGTATGTTTAACTTGTCTGCACTGATAGCTTGTATACATGTATAATGCCCAATTATATTGTTCACAAGGGGATTGAAGTGACTGTGTGGACTGTCATTCATATGTCAATAACTACATCACAAATTGGGCACAAGCCACAGAGTTTTCGGCATCTAATACTTTGCACTTTAGGGGCAGGAATGAGATAATGTACCTCTTTTACAGAACAAAAATAGAGAAAATATATCAAAATTACAGCAGCTTTCCTTCTGACGAAAGAATTTCCACGTAGAATATGATGTCCTCAACAAACAGTGTCTAAGTCATCAGGACAGTACATGAATGACAGCTTGGCGAGTTAATTGTTCTTTTTGCAGAAAAGGGATATTTTTAGATAATGACTGTTGTCCTCCATCTAATTCCATTGTTTTCATCATGGTCACGGTGACCTTGTTCTAATTTCCCCAACTGTTCACACACCATCTTTCAAGGAAGTTCCCGTTTAATCTCATTGATTTTACAAGGAGTACAACTTTGTTGATCCATTGATCAGACTATTTTGCACTGTTACCACTTGAGTTGTTGAAACTCCAAATAAGTAAAACCATTTTCAATGCCATTGCAAGACACAATACAATCAGTACGGAAACTCATGTGTCCTTGTGTAAACAATGTTGTTTTATTATAAAATAAGAAATGAGTACACATTCCTTCCAGGAAGTCTTTTGAGCAAAACAGTTATGTTTATGATGCAAGCCTTACAGTAGCCTTCTAAGAATTTACCAAAGTGCTTAATGAAACGTTCTTTTACATGCACTGTTGTCAGTATTGATTGTACGGTATCTTTGGTACTTGCAATTGTATGCAATTCTAATGCTTAAATGCTTGTTCAGGTGATATTGCAGAATCGAAACACAGCAGAACGACAGTTTATAGATATTGATGTAAAATGCCTATTTCTCTGATCAAAAGATGTGCTTTCTTCAGTATGTAACTCTGAGCGGTTCAATTTCATACACCATTCAGATACATTGATACTTTACTTCATACGTTTGGGGGGTTGGGGGGAGGTTTGGTTATTCAACCATTTTATGGGGAACCGAGGGGGGCCCTATTAACATGATGCAAATATTGTTCATGAGTGATATGTTGTTTACATTATGGTCATGGTTGGATGATGCCATTCCTATATTAATGAAACCCCAAGTGGCGTATATTTACCCATCAGTAATGAAGCTTTTAGGGATAACTAATCAATACTCATGCAGGAATTAAAAGAATCAATAAAAGAACTAGCAAAAATACAAGGACACTGTCAGCTGAGCTGTATTTGAATTACAGCTGTGAATCTGATAGTCTGTTATAATATTTGGTTTATGATAACACTGTCAAGGAACTGGGTGAGTCAGAGGTAATAAAATGACTATTGCCATGACAACTATCAATAATAATATACCTGGACTACACCCCCTTTCCCCAGCTGGTTACTTGTGTATTACCAGTGCCGTATCAGTATTTATATACACATACCTATAGGTTTCATGTTCAAGATCTCCTGAATGAAAATCAATAATTTATGTACAGTACATGTATGCATATAAACATGTGAGAAGGATATGTTAGTCATTATGACAATTTCATACATGTACATGTCTGTTTCATATTCAAGATTGCGTCCTAAGGGAAAATCTTCTGTTGTTTACATACACTACGTACATGTTAAAGGGACATTAGCCATATTTTGTTCTGCTGAATCCTACAGAAACTACGTGTATACACAGTGAAATGCAAACAGGATTGTCTGTGCCAACAGGACTGCATTTTATTTCATATTCCTCATATATTGATGAATATCCCATGCCACATACAATTCAATGGTAACCTATTGATGACATCACAGACCACATACATGTAGTCATTGTTTGGCTGAAAGTGACCTGGATCTACTTGTATCTTCAAGTTGTCAACTACAGAATTTTAAAATGATCAAATTACATGTTTTACACTAAAAATCCGGTTTTAGAAAGGAACTATGTACCCTTGATGCAGGATACCATTTGCCTTCCTAATGTTGGGCTAATGATCACCTGCCCTTGGACACATAATACCTTCTTTGCCACACTTTGGGCAATAATATTGTATAATAATATATTATACACCACACATTATAGCCCAAACAAGGGTCTACATGTATGCCTGGTACAAATGTTGGTCACTAGTTGAATACTGGGCACATCAGCATGATTTTGTGAATGAACGATTTGTTTGTCAAGACACCATACCGGTATATATACCGGTATTTACATATAAAAAAGAGAGAAAAGGGTTATCGGAGGTAACTGATGGATCTTCAAGTTGCAATTAAAGTAACAATTACAAAATAACTCTGCTGGCTACAGTACATTTATCTTTTAACATTTGAAGCAATAGAGGTCCACCTCCATTTTCCTTGAGCCATTATTTTTATAGACTAACTATCCATACCATTTGTAATGATTTATACTTTGAATCAAAATATCCACAATCAGCGGTCGCTATAATTCATGTTCATGCACGATACGTGCAGAAAAGTGTGTCGTCCTGTTCCTCTCATACAGGGACAAATTAAGCCACAGATATATGATACAGGCCATCATCATCATCAGTGGCACACAATGATTGATAATCTAGAGAGGGAAGAAATAATTCAAAAGGTCAGCGGTGTCTGTGGATAATGTGCTGCTGATGGCCATTCAAGCATGTAACTTCTGATCTACAGACTGAGACAAATCAGTGAAATGGAAAGTAGACGTGCGTTGTGTGACCGCACCCAATATCCTTTTTCATTGGTACAATCAATTTTCATTCACAACTGAAATAGCAGCCACAAATACTTCATTTGTTCCAAAAAAAGACAATTAGGCTTTGGTTTTTGAAATATGATATTTATGCTCTATATTTGTCTCTGTCAGTGCTTTTACTTAAACTGTATTACGTGACTACCAGATCTCGCAAAAGTACTTGGTGTATAATCGCTAAGTTTAAGACAAGAATGACGTAACGGTAGTACTAACGTGTATCAGAATGTCATTGATTGAACACACGGAATACTTTCACATTTTGTGACCATGTCTAGGGCTCTGTAGGATTTAATATCAAAAGGTATGAAATGTCCTCAGAAAATCTAAATATCTTTCAGATGACATATCTGGTATCCAGTGATAGTACCCTGTATTATTTTGCTGTGTACAACCATTTTATAAATTTACCGCTATTTTTTTCATTCAACATACATCAGTGTATGCAAGATTGATTGTAAATCCTTTGAAGGTCAACTTTCCCAACATAGATTTAACAACAAAGATTTACATTGTTTGCTCATTTGTCAAGGTGTAAAGCTTCTTATTTCTCATCTGAAATTGTTTATACAATAATTTAATATTTACCAATATGTTTAATTCAAAGTGGCCACCCTCCCTGCGGAAACTCTATGAAAAAAGTACAATTTTTGATTGTGGAAAAAATGCAATTTTTAATTTTCAAAGATCTTAACTGAAAGTTTTTTCTGACTCCAAGAGCTTTATAATGAATCCCCCCCAATACATGTAGGTAGAAGAGAAGTATTGAAAACAAATTTTCTTCATTTTTCTGTTTTTCTTCAATATTTTTTGTTTACAGTAATAGCATGCATTTACCCATTTATTCACCTTGCTGGACAAATCAGTTTGATGATTGTTACTGATTTATTCACATCAAATACATGTACTCATGGTTTTTGTGTAAAGTCAACCTCTAAAGCAGGACCAACGTACTGTAGTTATGAATATTAACTACAGAAAAGTCTCACCAAAAATGAACTGTTATGTTTATCAGTAGCACAATACACATGGACGTCAGTCAGAACTACATGTACCCTACATATAACTCACAAGATCAAATATTTTGATTGAAATTGTCAGTACAAAGAACTGAAATGAGCTTTTGTGTGTTTGTATGACAGTTTCCATATTTTGATGTGGCATATTCTGTTTAAAATTAAATGGAAGCCGCAGCTGAGTCACAATTTATAATCATACTTGTCAATAAATATGATAAATTATCATAACTACACAGATATTTAATATATTATTATATTGATCGATGCTCTCTGCGCTCATTCTAATTTCAGTCTGTATTTTGTAAAATTGAATCAACTGAGGAATCCCAAAAATGTTGTATTTTTAACCATCAAAATATTAATATTTCTTTTAAATATGAAATTTCTGCAAATGGGGTTTTCTTAGAGGGCCTCCTGTAGCTGTTTGAAACAACTAACTTTCTAGGTTTATGTTAGTTCGTAAAATTCAGTATTGGCCAAATTGTCTTTTTTTTCAGTGTTGCTACATGTACCTCTGTTACATTTTAGTTTTCTGTATACCTGAACATTAACAGTAAATTTTCCTACACTGTAGTTCTTGCTGTAGGTACAACAGGACATGAAACTGATGAAGTTGCTAACTCAAAAGTTTACAACCAGGTGTTCACACTTAGTGTTGTGCAGTTCTCTACGAGGATTTAGTTAAAGACCCAGGAGTGAAACGTCTTGGTCATGATTTAACCCTTTACACCTATGCAAAACATTGTTAAATTCACTGCCATTGCCAGTTTTAAAAATTAAATTACAAAGTAAGAACTCTGTCAGAGAAATGTGGACAAAAATGTTCATTAACCGTTTACCTGCCAAGTTCATATTTCACCATCAGGTCAAGCCGGTTAAAACTAGTGAAGCAAAACATGTCCCATATGGTGCACTTTAACGAAGACTTGAGGATTTGAATGTCCCTGAAGACACAGATACTTTAAACATGATTTTTACAGACTTAGGCAGCTATAACATACCAAGCCAAGCGGGTGAAAATACACATGGTTTTGACTCAATACAGCTTTTTACTGACTTGGCAGATAGGGAAGTGATACTGTCTGTCTAAAGGGTTTATTAGTATTTGCCATTACCAGATGTATTACAGTGATAACATTTTGAACTATGGCACCAGTAGGCAACTTCCATATATTGTATGTTGTATCAGATGTCATTTTGAATACAGTGATATTGAATTAGTGAACTGCAGCAACATAAAAGCAGTTGATACAGAGAAGTGTCTTGTGTTCAGACTGCCTGCTGGCCCTTTACCAACATCCCTCGTGACAAACCATAGATCCTGAAAAAAGACAAACCAATGGCACTGATCAAGTACAGGCAAAGAGAGAGCACAAACCATGGCCCATTGAAGTCCTTTATTCAGTCTATATAAGGGTATTTATACCAGAACTGCAAAGAAAAGTAAGCCCCTCTAAGGCTCTTTGAATGGGAGTGTTTGGCACAAGCTATTTTATCTGAGGCATTCATTGATACAAAAGTGGCTTCCAGTTTCAAAACTACTGTTATATGCTGCCTCACATGAAACTCTCAGACTGAGGTCAATGTGCTGCAGGACACTCAGGTCTTTCTCGGGTTTTCTCAGTTATCCTTCTGTGGATTCCACTTAAGGTGGTTGGAAAGGCTATTTTTTGCACCAATTCTTTTCTCAGAGTTAATGTCAAGTTTCAAGTGTAAGAATCAAGATATTTAGTTCAAATTTTCAGGATAACTCCCTCAGTTAATATTTTCTCCAAAGAATATGAAAATTGTATATTTGCAGCCATGATTTTGAAATATGACACCAGTAAATATTAAAATTTAATTTTTCATATTTTTTTACATATTTGAATTTAATAATAATTGGATAGTATTAATATTACCAAATTAGTTATAAATATGTTGACAGTATTATTGTAAGATTTGTACGGCAGGATTTGTAAATAAAATTTGTTTTTATGATTTTACATGGGTTTACATATCAAAAAATTATTAAAAATTCTTTCAAATTTCAAAATGTGATTTTTCAAAAAGTACTTCAAATACAGGAAAATTGTGCCGTACAAATCTTATCTGTAACATTGTTAATAAGCCTCAAAAATTCCATGTCCATATCTCATTTCAAAGTTGGATTAAATTGGTATACAATTACTGTATGTAGGAAAACTGTTATTCTGTCAAAAATGTTGAAAACAAGCCATATTTGCACCCCTCTTTTGAAGTCATAGAGCAGTTTTTTTGGTTAATCTCACTTTTGACACCTCTTTGACACTCAAAGAATCTAAAAATGCATTTACAATAGCAGCACTCACTCTGAATGCCAGCACCGCCTTGTCAAACTTTCCTGAAAAACAGCAAATAATGACTTTCCCTTTTCAAACATTTTATTAACAGTTAAGGGACCTCAACCATAGTTAATACACTAAGGACTCCCCAACTTCTTCTTATTTGCTCAGTTTTTCAGAAGTTTTAACAGGCTATAACTCTGCAATGCCTTTGTCCCCAAATGTCTAGTTTTTATCACAACTGGAAGTTGTGATATAGAGGTGGTTTCAACCGGTGTTTGATGTCGTCCATTTCCGTAAACGACAAAAAGTCAAAAACTGCTGAACAGACTGCGTTGATATTTGATACCGATACATAGACTGGTTCCAAGGTTCCAATTCCGAAAAATGGAGCCAAACGGAGCGCCGGTTAGATAGTTTTGGGAAATTTCTAACCCCCCTTTTTAACTAATTGATTTTAGGGGTCTTTCATATATGTAGTTTTGGAATGTACACCAATCCTGCATTGTGGACTGTTTTATGAGTTGTTGAACAGAAATGAGGTTTTGATGAATGTTAGAAATATGCAGGATGGCTGATTCGAAGTATAAGAGATTTCTATGGTCTTTTGGGCATCAAAAGCATTAAAAAAAAATATTTCATAGTTTAGATCCTCACTTTTGAGATGACCCTAGGCATTTGTTAAGTAAACATCCTTGAGTCAATATACAGACTTTGACATTCCAGAGATTAAGTATCCACAACCTCACATGTTACAGTCTTTCACTACAATGGTATAGCCCAAACCCATTGTTATCAATGGAGAGTGTGGACCTGTCTACACGAAATTGGGGTGAACAGGTTAGACAATGACGTTACAAGTTGTAGGTTAGTTATCAAGGTAGCACCAGCATAGAGTCCTGAGCATCTGTCCATGTGTTCTCACAGCAAATTACAGGGAAAAAAATTATTTGAGAAGTTCTCTCCTTTAAATAGAAGTATATTACAATTTAAAGCTGTCATGGATGGATTGCTCTGAAATGATCTGAAACACAGTTATTGCCCATTAGCAACAAATCTACAGCAAGATTTATGTAAAGTTCATGAACTTACACAAGGTATTAGACAAAAGATGACCATGACTTTGCTACTTTTCAACATTTATTTCATCAGATTTCCCCAGCTTAGTGTATAATTTTGTAATCTTAATTACTGTCAACTTAGCTTTACACTTATTCTAACCTCATTATTCTTACACTACCGTAGTGTTATACCTTATAACCACAAAATTTCAAGAGATGCATATATGATTGTCACTTAACAACAATTTACATATGTCTTCTGCTATTTCTCCATATACATATACATGTCTCTTTCTCATAAAAATGAGCTTAAAATCACAATGTGAAAAATAGTCTTTCAGCTATATGTTGCACATTGACTTCGTGGTCTGTCTAATTCACAGTGAGTGTGGTTGTTGATAAATGCCGATAATACTAGGCGGTCATTATGTCCAAGCGCCATTGGCGGTATTTTTTAACATAATGACCATAGGTCATTATCACATCTGGAAGTTGTGATATAGGGTTAGCTTCAACCAGTGGCAGACAGTGTCCATTTTCCGTAAACGACAAAAAGTCAAAAACCGCTGAACAGACTGCATTGATATTTGGTACAGATATTCAGACTAATTCCAAGGTTCCGATTCCGAAAAATGGAGCCAAACGGAGCAGGGGTTAGATAGTTTTGGGAAATTTCTAACCCCCCTTTAACTAATTGATTTTAGGGGTCTTTCATATATGTAGTTTGGAATGTACACCAATCCTGCATTGTGGACTATTTAATGAGTTGTGGAACAGAAATGAGGTTTTGATGAATGTTACAATATGCAGGATGGCTGATTCAAAGTATCAGAGATTTTCATGCGCTTTTGGTAATAAAATTGATAAAAAACAACATATTTAATGTTTTAGATTTCTCACATTTGTTATGACCCTTAACATTACAGACTTGATGACATAACTAGCTGCTGGACCTGTTTACTGGCGCATTGATTTAAAGACAAAGATCGTGTTTATTTTGTGATAAGGACGTGTGATTTCGTAAAACATAGTCTATTAGCCTGGAAATGTGATTTTTGCGAATATTGCTTACCCCACTGACAAACAGTGTGGTTTGAAAATGGCTGGAATTCGCTACTTCGGGACTTTGTTTTCTGTGTGCATTTACTGACAAACTCCAAACCCGCAGCACCTACCATTCAGTATTTCATGTACAGGTGTACCCAGAGATAGAGTAGTTTCACAATGTGCCAGTTGTGATCAAGTGCCATTGGCGCTATTTTTTTATTCCACAGAGAATGTTACTACTTTTATATTTTAATAGCTTTGTTGAAATTTATAACTGACGCTCTAGCCTTTCCAACCACCTTAACAACTGTTGAAACCAATCCAAAAACTTGCATTCCAAAACTACAAAGTTTTAATTCCCATTTATTATCAAACAGTTCATTTAACCAATACTAATCAGTATGGGAATATGGGTTTGTATTGTTTGAAAATCTCAACATCACACTTAGCTGCTTAGCACTAAAAGTCCAGCTCCTTTGATGTTAGATGCTATCAGTAGGAAAAAAAATGTTTAAATAAATTGACCTTTATGGGGTCAGACTTTGATGTTGGACCTTTGTGAGGTCAGACTTTGATGTACCTCTTCATACAAGTTCCAGTGCAATGCCTTATACATTTAGAATGCAATACATCAAAATTTGTGATGATTTGTAATTTGCTGCGTTCTGAACTGTGTTACATTCATGTGTGATTTTTCATTTTGATAGAATGACATCACTTTTATCTTTCACTCCAACACATGATGCAATCATAACAATATACATCAATTGTGCTGCATTTAGGACGACAAGAACTAGTAAACTGTTTGAAGATTTTAATTTTCCATTTGACACGCAAGACAACAATGTAGTTCTTCTTACTGATGTCATTCCCATGCTTGCAAGTGTGTTATAAGCACGAAGAGTTACGCAATGGTGCATTATTGCATATAAAAACACTTATCAAAAATAACCAGTCAATACATTTGCAGAAAACCATTCATTACACACAATGGCAGCTTCAGCCATAGAAAGTACTGTCTATGCTTCAACGTAATCATGTATGATTGAGAACAATTACCAGGGACTTGTAAGTGGGAACCATAATATTTGTAATGAAATGCCAAAAGCATTGTGAAAATTGCAACTACTGACCCATTTTATGCATATTAACATAATCTATGATTTGTCATGGCAGTTGTTTCCTTGATAAACATAAATATTCTATCACCACAGTCACTTACTAACTTGGCCGTCTGTATTGTGTGTGTAATGAAATAATTTCAATAGAGTCATTCCAGAGAATAGGCCCTTAAAATACAGTAAACAAAATCAATATGTACTTGTGAAACTTTGCGTCATGCTTGTAACATTACGGCAGGTTAATCAACTTTATCTGACCTTTCATAAACAACGCCATTATACTCTACTTGTCTCTGTTTCATCTTGAACGGGTCCATTAGCGATAACCTCAGATTTATTTTTCATTTATTCCCATTTTGGTGAAACGCTCCCCTGTTCTACTCCCCAAATCATGTTAAAATGCCTATTGTCCAACTTGTCAATACAACCAGAATGTTTATGAAATTCAATTATATCTGACAACAGATACAAAAGTCGTTTGCAAGCAAAAACAATGCAGTGTTCTCAACAGCTTGGAAAATAGAAGGCAGCCAACTTTCATAATAAAGCATGATTTGCATATTCTTTTGTTGTGAAAATGTATAAATTTATTCTTTTGTACAGTTATTAACATATCAATACATTTCTCCAAAAACAGGGGTGCCCCCACCCCCCACCCGAGGAGAACCCTGCATTGCATATATTGTGAACATTTTGCCTTGTTTGCAAGGCAAATACATAGCAAAAATATTTATCTTGTAGAACAAAAGCACTGAAAATATTATCAAAAGTTACAGCTACACGTATTGTTCCTATATCCTACATCATATACACCCTGGAAAATTTCACATGTCATATTTTCTTATTATAGTACATTAACCCTTTTCCTGCCGAGCGCCCTTGTCCGTTATCCTCCCAAGTCAGTAGAAAACCGCCCCATAATATGTGCCTGCAAAAGATTGGCTCTCCTGCATGTTATCCTGCCAGGCATTTTGGCAGAAATCGCCCATTTTCAGGGTAGTTTTAGCCGTACTTATACGTGTTAGACTTCGATAATTTCTACATGCCCGTAGACAGGGAAGGAGCTCAAGGGTTGCTGCAGAAAAAAATTGAGGTCACCGGCTTTGTTTGCCCCTGGGAGTGCGTCATTTTATTGCCGTTTCATGTTTATTTTTTCGGAAATAAACTCCTTCAGTATTACGCACGTCCGCTAGGCACAAACATCACCTCACTCGTCTGTTAGTCAGAGACCCTGAGGGTCGTGCTAGGGGTGCAGAAGCACCGTCAAACCTGTCCTGTTTCCCCAGGGTAGGGTCATTGAATACGTACCTCAACGACTTGGCAGTGTAGCACAAAAACTACGTTTTTGCCGTTGTATTAACGACATGGCTGAGCCATTGAAGCACAGCTCAACGTAGTTTAGCCAGCTCAGTTGGGAGTTGGCTTACGAGTGTTACCGTTCATTACTGACTTAATCGAGTGGTCCTCAGTCAGGTACGGGTTTGTACCGACATGGCTTGGGCTGCAGCTAACCAGTGATAACCAGTCACTACACCCAAGTCTTCAGTTCACTTTTGCGATGCACGGGTGCAACGCAATATGCTTCCATTGTTCTAGCCATCGACGTGTCCACATGCTGGCAGCCATATTGTACTGCTAGCTGGTTTGCATAACAAAAGCAGTCCCTGCTAACTGCAGGCGGTATCCCCTTAGCATATTGACCTTATGTCACCTTTTGAATTCTCTGTACGCAAACAGCGTACGTAGTTACCAATGCGTCGGCAAGAGGATACGTTTGCCTGCAAACCAGAGCCAATACTTCGGACGATGGAATAAATAAAAATCCAAAGCTACGTCCATTGAATGGCACGGCCAAGGCGGTGAAGGACGTTGCCTGGCTTGAACTTGCAGAGCTGAAGCCCAGCTTAGTATGTCAGACACCAGTTTGTAATGGTATTTCCGAGTCGTTCATATCCGTTCCATCGGAGAACAAGTCGAGCCGTCCCGTCAAAATACGTTCTCATTTTCAGTCACGCACAACTGAATAAGTGACTTTCGTCTCGCTCCATCGGCATATCTGCCAAGTCGTTTGCAAGAGGTAGCCTTCTAGATTAGCATTGCCGAGTTGGTCAAGTTCGGCAGCAATCTCTATAGTGCCAGGCAGCCAAGTACATCCAACTCCGCCAGAAAACGTCACCATGCTATCCTGCCAAGTCCGCTAAAAAGCGGTAAAAAAAAACCAGCCCCCCTCGGGTGTGGGGGACTGGCGGACAGGTTTCTGCACCTTTCCCTGTCTATCGACTCCCTGCGAACCCATTTCGAGGGAAAAGGCGTTCCTTGTCAGAAAACCTCTCCTCAGATAACCCCTAAATGCACAGGGGATAGCAAAACGTAGTGCCGTCGTCTTGGCAGGAAAGGGGGTACCCAAAAGGGCCCGATTACCACCGGTTGGGAGAATAACGGTCACCAGTGCTTAGATTCTGGCTACACCGAATTTCAAGCGGATTTTCACCGACTTGGCAGGAAAAGGGTTAATAGTCCTGAATATGATTGTCATTGTGCAATTAGTAAACCATTAAAAGTTGTAACACTTGCTGGCTACAATAGCCTCTGGTTTCACTCAGTTTAGAATTAAATCAATGGCAAAAAAGCCCCATACAGTTTCCCTCAGGGTAAAATTGTTTCAAAATGTTGCAATACAACCCAGTAATTTACTTCATAACAGAGATGTCATGTGTCTTCCTTGCTTACTCCCTTTGGTTTCATTACTATATAAACTATGTTTATTACACCGCTGGGAGACATGAAAGAGCCATTTAATTTTAATGTACAGTAAATTTGATATAACTTGGTTGGTAAAATTTTCCCCGAAGACTTTGCAGTCGCATCTTAGGGAATTTGTTGCACCAAATGTAAAATTTAACTGATTTTATGTCATGTCATGTCACAGTTGCATCATTTAAATACAAAGATAAATGTTGGTTTGAAAATGTTTATTTAGGCTTTGGATAGTTCGCTTACAGGAACGGTGAAAGTGGTACTTTTTTCACCATAAATGGTACACTGATGATTGACAACATCAAAATCACATGACTATTGATCCAATCACATGCTGCGAGGAATATACACAAACTCTAACTCACAAAAATTTGTCTGAATTTCTGTGGACAGCAGTGGATATGTTCGGCATGTAATGGCAGATGCTATGCTCAGAAAACAAACGTACAGTCATGAACGGCACCATATGGATCAAATAATTTGACAGTGCAAAGATAAAGAACACAGTTGGCATAGACCTTTCTAGGACTATAACAATGGAAGTATTGTATTTTGTTGTAATTTATCATTTTATAACATTCTAGATAAGACACATTTGCTGAAAACAAAGGATAAATTATTAATTTTTAAAGGAGATATTTAACTTATCGATTGATTGATCGTTACATGACCGGAGCGTATGGTTATAAAAAGTGATTTGTTCCATATATGTATGGAAATATGTTTGGATCACCAGGGTTTGCATTATAATACAGTTGAACAGACCAACTATTGGTGCTAGTTAATGTCACAATCACCGGTGGATGTTAGATACTAGTACCTTCTTCAGATCATTAACCGTTTGAGTGCTGTAATTTTTCCCACCAAAATTTTACTTCCACATTTTGCCAATTTTTATGAATTTTTCTGAAATTTTGTGATAATTTTGGACCAAATGGACATCACATTTTATTGGCTACAGTGTGTCATCAAAATTTTGACAAAAATCTGAAAAAATTATTGACAGGAGTATATTTTCAAAAAAGTGACCAAAATTGACTTTGGCACCCAAAGGGTAAATTTGTTTGTGCGATTAGTAAACAGAGTTCTCAACCAAGGGATTTAAGGGGTGGACCACCCCTCTGTATCTGGAGAATTTTATTTGTATGTTAAAAACAATACTAAGAAAAGAACGCATTTTCACAACAAAAGAATATGCAAATTATACATTGATATGTAAACTAGCCATTCCTCTGTTTCACCAAACTGTGGAGAACACTGGTAAAATACAGAATGGCACATACATACATATACATTGTTTAGTACAATATCTTGATGTATTGTATTTGAAATATGAATAATTTATTTCGATTAGTCGTCATGTCCAGCATAGGCTTGAGGGGGGAGGGAAAATTACTTTCAAAGAAATTGAGAGACACAGGACTGTTGTGAGTAGACTGTATGTGATGGGACATTTTGTAAGAAGTATACTGTGCACATGTGCAAATACATCAAGTGTTTTTCTTACAGCTGTAGCTCAAATGACAATCTGAAATCATGTATGAAATGTACATGTAGACTGTAGTGAAGTAATTCATTGGTCTGGAGCTGTGTTAAAGTGTTATCTGTCCCTTGTGCTCATTTGACTTCAGTTTTGCCCTTAAAAATATTTATCATCACAATGTCACATTGACTTCTCATCGTTGTAAAACACGCAGGCCTCTTTACATCAATGGCTGCACGCAAAACTAATGTTTTGCCTACATGTAGGATTATGGAGCTGGAAAAAAGATCTGGCTTGAGAAAATGTGGCTTATTGGCACATTACCGGTATATGGCAGTGGGTAAAATAATTCAGGTATATTATCAATCTACATGTAATATTGCAACAATATTTACCAGTGAATGACATTGCTGTACCAGTAGTATCCAATACATACACACTGCTGTATAATGTTGAATTGAACCAGGGTAATTATACGTGGCTTAACATAAACCTGGGATTCTTAGGTCCAATAATACCCAATTGCAAGTTCCCAATGTGTTAATATCTGTACCCATATGCAATACACGTAGTTGGCTTGTATTGTTGTACCATACGTGGCATCGGACATATGCCTTGTGAAAACAGTGTAATTTTGTTCTGCACTGTTTAGATAAACAATATTGACAAACCATTATACTTGTAGGAGTCTAGTTTATGTTATAAACACCCACAAGTAAGAACCTTGAAAATCCTTTAGAGAAAACCAAAAGCCATACGTGTACTTGGACAGGAAGCTATATCTAATAAGGACAAATTATTTTGCAAGCCTGTAAATTATTCTTGGTTCAAATTGTTTGGTGTGATTAATAATATATTGAAAGGAAAAGAAAATTATGGATTATATAACTTGCACAAAGGAATTGAAATAAACATGGCTTCTGAGCAGAATAATGCAATGAACAAAGCATGCTCAAATTTACATTTAATGATTGACGTACACAATGTAACAGTAATCTGTGATTCTTAAATTGTTGAATCATTCTTGCATTGATGCAGGGGATATCAAATACATAGAGTAACAGGCTTTATTATAGGCAGTGCACATTTTATAGCTATAGGTAGGTTATGTGTTTACACAGATCAACTGTGACAGCTTTTTGTCTTTGTTTACAGAACGGTTATCAGGGTGTGTACATCATCATTCAGGCTCTAAACTATCCCATGATGACAGGCTGTGATAAATCAAAGGTCATGTAGGGGTCACTCAGCAGAGAATCATGGAAAACCATGTTACTTTATGATTTTGTACAATGTCAGGTTGCAAAATGTCACATGTGGTCCTTCAACAGCCGTGTGCGCTGTTTCAAGGACATCACGACAGTGACAGTCACCATAAACAAGGTCATAGATTTCAGTAAACAAGTTTAGATTTACTGGAAACAGAAGGAGGAAAAAAGTGACAAATCTGGCCTGATTGTTTATATATTCAAATTAGTTTGTAACTTACAAGGGTCAGTTTTTCCCTAATTCACTTAACATCTTCAATTTACGACATATTGAAATACTGAAGAGCAACATGTGTCAGCGATATTTAAAATGTCTTTGACTGGAAAAAAAATTGTTGCTGTGCAACTCTGTTAAGGCTGCAGCCTTGCAAAATATGAAACAACCTTGAGATATGTACAGAGACTATTTCTTTACAGAGGGCTGAGTCCATCGTTACTACTACCATGAGTGAGCGATACTGACAGGTTCAACTGTATTTTGTATGCGAGTTTCTGTTCCCTAAAATATGGTATATATGCAAATTGAGTCATTTGCACGTGTTTATTACACTCTAAGGGAATTTCACATACCGGTAAGTGAAATGTTTACCAAATAAAAAGACAAATATAACTACCATATGTGAGTACTGCGTGTAGTACAATTGTTGATCCCATATTTAGAATGTTCTCAAACAGCTCCTCACTGGCTACAATGCAGCTCCTGCATAGCTAACAAGTTTTGCCAGTTTGTAGCCTTTCTTCCTAATCTAAGGCTCAGTAACCACAAGTACTGCAATTCTGTGAGGACTGAAGAACAGAGGCTTGGCCAAGCACACAGTTATTCATCAGTTCTCAGAATGCATTATCAGCACCCGTTTCACTTTCATGACCTGTAGATGAAGGGAGCCATATTATTATGCATGGCATAATATAACATACAATGTTATTAAAGTTTGGACCTCATGCAAACTTTTGTAATGAAATCATAATTGGCAGTGCTTTTCATACAGATAAGGGTAGCAGCTTATTCTTACGTTGTGGCAATGTTTATTTTTCATAGCAAAGCAAGTAGGAAAAGGAAATATCCATTTTATCGTGAGATCGAAAACAAAATCATTTGTTGGCATTCAGCAAAGGGAAATTCTTGACACTTTTGGAGTTCCATGTATTTACATGTAACGTCATCACTTTGTATCCTGAATCAGTATTCAAAGTTATCTTTATATCACAAATGGGTAAAGAAAGAGGGACTTTGTCCCTTTGTTTCTAGTAATATGAGGTACATACCAAGGTTCTTAGATCTGAGATTCTTGGATCTGAGGTCTGAATCTGAGTGTGAAAATCTGAAAAGTCAACTGTACCAGAGCCATCATTATTATATCAGCCTCTGGAATGTCAGAGGAATCTTATCAAGAAATTTTTGTACATTTACACCCTTGCTTCATAAAGTTGTCATTCAATTATGAATTACTGTATTTTCATAACATAAGCCTGGAATGGTGGATTTATAGTACCAGGAGATGATAACTTTGATGGCTTGAGAAGGGATCTGACAGTGTTTGCTGGAGTGTTGAATGATCTACTGAACTTTTAACTCTGACCTGAGGAGGCGGTTCTGTGCATTACCTGATAAAACCAATGGACAATGCTGGTAATAGACATCAGTAATGCACATTGTGTACCAGCAGTTGAAACTTAACATCACAAGTTCCATTAATAATATGAGCTGATGGCAATAATTTGCTTTAATTTCAGCACAGTCAAAATCACGACAGTGATGGTTTTAGAAAAAAACTCTATTAATCTTGTCTTGGAGAGTTACTGATCTCAAAGTGAAAGTGTTATAATGCTATTGGTTTCACACTTCAGCTGTGTGTTGTATTCTTTGAATTAATGGGTTACAACATCAAGTGCTTGATTTCCTCAATAATGATATTCATTTATGCAAAGTGTATTAATGATCATTGTTTGAATATGCAAATCAACTTCAAAATTGTCATTATCAATGGAGACTGTTCATTGGTCCAAAATAGGGCATTACATAAGTTACATTGTGTCAATAAGATTCAGAGAAATGTGAGAGTGTATTGAAGATAGAACTGTGTAATAATAAATGCTACCTTCAAGTATTACACAGTTCAGAGGCTACAGAGAAAACCAAACGCATAGAACAAATGTCAGAATAATTCATAGTAAGATGTCAGAGAAGTGTGTCTCTGAAATTTGTTTATGGTAATGATGCAAGGTTGAGATTTGTTCAATCCTCTTTCCATCAGTTTTAAAATTGTATGAAAATGGTGAAGACATTATAAGCTCGCGCTTTGTTGTTTATACATGCATGTATTAAACTCAATTGTACTGACCTCTCCAGCCTAATTTGTCTGGTGATTATCATAGTTTCACTCATATTTCTGCATTTTTTATTTGTATTGTGCATGCACTATCTATTATTTTACCATTATTTCCTTTCTTTATCACAATATTATTAACCTGTGTTCATCATTTCGAATTTTCTTGTTTCTGCAATAGGTGCACTAGAAATGGATCGTGAGAACAAATATGGTAATTGCACTTAGACAGGGAGTTCAAAGTTCAAACCCCTGCCCCCATTACTAAGGGATAGTGGCAAATCTAAGGTGTTCTTGCATGTATCCCCAAGGATGAAGGAAGGGTGTGAATGTCAAGGAGTTATGCCAAACAATAGAAGTCACATGTCACTGTCAAAGGCCAAGTTATTGTGTCAGTTGTGTGCCACAATGCAACTGCCAATACCAATTAGATTGATATACTGGTACCACAGGGTATTGCAAACGGTATTCGTCTGGATGGTATGATAAATAAATCTCATGTGTTTAACAATTGTACTATACAATGCTTACCAGTGTCATGTTTGTGCCTATACTTTACCCTCGCTATCTCTGTATACTATTTCAAAGAAAACAGTCCATATCTGTTAATTATCCTCCCTAGTCACCTTTATTCAATTGTTCTACCATCACCAACTTGGAGGTTTATGTTAGTGAAGAAGATAATCCTCCATTGTTGGTGATTGTAGAAAAAACTAATTAGGCAATTAGAGAGGGCAATTAACAGAGATGGACTGTTTTATTTGAAATACTATACAGAGATACATGTAGCAAGGGTAAATTATAAGCACATACATGACACAGGTAAGGCTTGTAATTGTATAGTAAAATTTTTTAGTACATGACATTTTATCATAACATTCAGACAAATATTGTTTGCAATACCCTTTGCTAGTACCTACTGGTGTACCGCCGGGGCTTGTAGTTTGGGGCATAGTAATAGTTAACAGCCCTTTTGCTTTTGTAGATGCTTTTTAGAGCATTGTGTTTCATTTTCCATTTCCAAAATTAACCTGAAAGCTATTCCCTTGGAGTAACTGTGCTTTGCCCAAACTTTCAAACATTATCAAAGGTGGAGTCGAGAACAAGTTGCACATTGAGTGACCTTTGACCTAATGAATCCGACACGGTTCCAAGGAATCCATGACATTGATGCAGCTACCATATGTGTCTTAAACAATAGTTACTCTGGTTTGCCAATACTCTGACTGGTGTAAAATGATTTACAAATTTGTTAAAAATCTATTTCCCGGTTAACATATCCAACACCCTAAATTATTGCGCTTATTGAATCTTTCCTTCCTTTCATCAGCTTGTGCATGAGGGCAAAAATACTGTAGGTTTTCATAGTTGTATGAGAAATATTTATCTTATAGAAGGGTTGAAGGTGATGTAGGAAAGCCAAGACCAGCAGAAAATGAAATGCATGTATTGTCGGAATGTCGGGTGTTTGGTAGTTGCTTCTAGTTTAGTTATCCGCATTTGTCAAATGTATCACTTCACAAACACAGTATTTAGGACTTGTAATTATAGCGGACATGTACAAGAAAACAACTTTTGTAAAAACCACTCCGAACTCGATATGAAAACAGACAACTTCATTTACAGTAAAGCATTACGATCCTCAACTTTTGATTTAGGTTTCTTGCAAAACAACCAATAGAATTGTCGTTGACATAAGATTTGGTTTGGGCAATTCAGCAAACTGCCTTGCTATTAAAAAAAAACATGATTGTCTTCAGGCAGATCAACATTACAGTATCAGGTAATTAAAACTTTCACAGGGAATATTCCCATGCATTATACAAAGTACATGTGTCATATACATATATGCATACTCAGCAGGTATTTGGAATTTTATGGAGCTGTATTTTACATGCTAGTTTGCATTTCAATATGTCTACCCCAACAGAAGATGGAAATTGGATAAACAAGTCACCTTTTACTGACAGTAACTGATGAAAAGAGAAATTTTGCTCTCCCAGTACAATTTGTTTTCTTCTTCTTCTACAAATAGTCCCTATCGTGCAAACTCAGAAAGTGAAAATGTTTACTTTCCACCGTATGTTGTTGTTGCTGGATTAATAGCTGCAGGATACAATGTACTGGCACATGTAGCTACATGTACCATCATTATTATAAAACTGTACAACCTCATTAAATCCATCCAGCAGAACGTGAATCAGAAAGCCATCGTGCCCCCTTCAAATCATAGTCATTACTTTCGATGTAATATTTTATTGCAATAACGATGAAAGTCAACATTCTATACAGTGCTGAGAAAGTATTTTTTGTAAGATTTGTTTGCCAAAAGGGGCTGTGTATGTTAAATATATGCCTTTTCTCTGTTTCTGTAAAATTTCCCATTCCCAGGTGCAGGAGAATTATACATATCAATACATATTCAAAAATCATTTTAAACCGTAAGACGTGCAAATATTTGCAAAACATGTTTAATGAGTAATGATGATAAATAGCAAGGTTTGCTCTCAATTGTGTATGTAGTCTAATTGTCATGGCAACAGAATATCATCTCTATTATGACGCAATATGCAAATTCAGTGAAAGCTTCTCAAATTCATTGCTTTCACCCAACATCTCTGCAAGATGTGTATTTTTTGAACTATAAGTGAACTCACAAGACCATATGATAGCTATAGTTGCAATTACACTTTGTAAAAGTTTGTTTTGTACGGCACATATTTTCATATGTTAAAACTCAGTACAAGTGTACATGTACCTGCTATAGAATTTGATACGTGTAATGAGCAAGGATCATAAACCAGATTTGATTATTTTATATAAATGGTAACCTTGAAATATTGCATCAGCACACATTGTTTTGATTGATGTTTTCTACAAAAATTATATTATTACTGTTAGAATTTTTCAAAAGCCAAACCAAATGTGTGGCAAAATCAAATACACAAGGAAATGCCTGCCATTGCCATTGCAGTCAACATCATCAGTTCCTGTAGTCCCAGTGACATATAATGCAGAGCATGCATTGCGATGATGAACCCCTCCAACTGCATGTACACTGTACCTCATAATTCAGATTCACTTTCTCCAATGCTGACAGTTGTACATTCAGCTCTCTGAGCCAGTAATCTTTCTAAGTTCACAAAGGTCAAGCATGTGTAGAGCTATCACCACCAATTCTGACCATGACCTTGACCAAGTGTGCATGAATGCTTTCTGGGAAGACAGAATGTACTTTTACATCCTGCTTTCAGTTCTTGCATGTAAATTCGATTGAGGTTAATTTAAGGGTTTTAAGAAATGGACATCCTTACATGTGCAGAATGTGGATGCATGTAAACTTGAACTTGTGTAATGTTCGCACATTTGCATGCACGAGTGATCATAACGTAGATGTGATATTTTAGTTTTAATGTTTTAGCAGTTATCTCATCAACTCAGTCACATATATTTTAGAAACATCAATGCTCTCTTTATCTATTTGCTTTCAACCACTTTTTAAATTTGGCTGACTGAACAGTTTTGCCATCTGTGTTGATGCTGTGTCATGTATGGTTCACTGCTGTCCAAAAGAATGATGGTGGACAATTTTTATGCTTGAATTTGGTTATTGGTGTTCATTTCTGAATTGGATCTTCAAGTTTGTTCAGAGCAACTGCAATCATTTGGTGCTTCCTCTGGTGTGTTTGGTGAATGTTACATCAGACTTTTGTCATTGGCTGATGATGTCGTAGAGCAGTACAGTATGCTCCACTGTTCTATCTGTCTTGGTCATACGGTGCAGGATTTCACTGGTTTAGATTCTCTCCATAGCAGTTTCTATGCATGGGACATGCCAAGCTTTGGCTTTCATCCTGTAAATGTTCCTGCCATGGAGGGGGTTGTGAGTACGTGCAGATGTGCAGCCAATTGTCTCAGTGACATGTCATTGGTTTCTTGAGTATGATTGCATTACAGCCAGCAGCAGTCTAGCATAAGTCGGTAACAGGGAAAAACATATCATTATGCGTCATGCACTGTGAAGCTGAGTCTTTTTCTGCAACCCTCCCTGCTGTAATAATTAACAAGATTTCTTCTTCACCCCTACCCTTCTCTTACAGGTGATTTTTCAATTCATATTGAATGCTATTGATAGAACGAAACATTCTTTACTCTCATGCAGCTGCCACTCTGCGCTTTGCCCAACTGCCAGTAGAGGGTTTGCAGGGTTCTGCTGCATGTAAAATTTTACCTTTTTATCATCATCTTGAAGTGTTCAAATACCAGAAAAAGCATCGAACAGCAAATATTGTCATCTGTTGTTCTACCATGATTTACAATCAGATTTCTGAGACAAGTTGAATCAAATTTATATATTTGGTGACAAAAGGTGACATTTAATTCTTTGTCAAATGCATCGCCATTCTGCATCTTTCAGTCTGTAATTACACAATACTTTGGCATTTTTGTTCTGAACAGGTGAGCCGCTACGATACGATCCGTCGTTCCATGGCCCTATAGCAAACCGGTGAGTATGATGTGTGGCAATGCATGATCAGTTACGCATTGCAGGGTTGTAAGTTTCTGCCCAAGAATATGTTATTGTATTCTGTTCATTTTCTCCGACCGGCCTCTGATGTTCATCCAGTGAATCTTGCAGTCAGTGAACCAACTTGGGAGGTTCCACTGTATCAGGGGAATGGGATAATGTAGTCATACAGTTGTAAGTTGGCATGCTAGCCAATCAATAAGAAAACATTGGTGATTCCATTATATCATGGGGGTAGCACACACTGATTATATCATGGCAAGTCAGTGAACCAGGATTTCCTGGTTAAACATGTCCTGGTATTTGTATAAATGAGACAAGTACCGGTAATTCCATACGGTCACCATTGTTCTCAATGTCCGTCTGTTGCCCTTTCAATGATGCAGAACAAAGCAAGACAGTAAACAAAAGTATCAAATAACCACTAGGTAACATTTCACTGATTGCAAAACATCAAATTATCAAAACACGTCAAATTATCTTTTAAGGCTAATGTCAGAACAGTGACAGATAGAATTCACCAATGATTCATTCAAAAATCCATAATTTCAATACATAGAATATATCATGTATTTTTGATTTCAAAGAGCAATATAGATACATGACATTTTTTCAGAGAAATTATCCCAGAATATAGATCTGAAATAGTTTAAGCTCAGAAGAATCCTAGTGAAAAATATAAGAAAACTTAAAATTAAATTAATTTGCAAGTGTAATGCTCTGATACATGGACCCTACCTGTACATGTACCTGGTGAAGATCATCAGCTCAGATCGTTTGACTCAATACTAGGTTCATCTAATGTATTTTTTTTATCTTTATCTTTTCTCAGAGGCTGCACAGATATAATATGTTGCATTCTATTTTTACTGTTCATTTCTGGCATGTTTGTCATTGGATACTTTGGTGAGTAATCAATGCTACTTCAGATTCTGTCTCCTTTTTCCACTGTTTATTTTCTACAGTAAGAGGTGATGGCCCAAAGTACGCAAAAGCTACAGTATATATTCAATATATCAAGACTCTGTAGTCTTTACAAAATTATATGTCCATGCAAGCCAACTGTACTGGTATTGCATATATTTTTACTGCAAATCAGACCATTTGATGATTTTGTAGTAGTTCTCTGTTTCTATGACCTTATATTTTGGTATTGTTAGTAGTACATTTATGTACTACTAACAATACCAATGTCCTGAAATCCTTATGTTTATGGATTTTTGATATCAATTTTGTATTGTCTTCTAAATTCACCATTCTACCTTAGACTATGGGAAGACTTTGTATGTACATGTAAATAACCTCCTTCACTAATTTAGTACAGGTGGTTTGGCAGATACAAAGTTTTCAATCCAACCGATGGTTTCATACCTATGGTACAAAAACACATCAATATCTACATTTAAGTCATGTAGGAGTTACAAAACTGCATTTATGTGTCTCAAAAATTGTTAAAATATGCAATAGAGAACAGAAACCATGAATGAAAGGTCGATAATACCTGAAACGGTTTTCCTTATCTGCTAGCTGATCATTGCACTCTAAAATCTCAGCCACACAATGTACATATATCAGACTTAGTACAGCTAATGTAAACAAATATGGCTGATATGATAAATTGTGGACCACATCATTCATATGGTACCGTACTTGGTAGCATAGTGCTTCTGCATTGTAGGATGGTATAACTCTATCCCCAAACACATCCCATTGTCTACAGATAATGTTTACTTGCAATATGGCTATATGTATGTTATCTTTGAATACCCCGGCAGTCTCTGTCTGACATGCCAGTTTAGCAGAAAGTGTCACCTGAGTTAAATACTCTATGTTAAATTGTATGCATATGATAAATCCATGAGTTATGAGTTTCTAGTATACATCTGAGAAATGAGGCTTTGATTAAATGTGAATTTTGACAATTTGAATTCAAACCTCTGGTAAGCCAGTAGAATGCAATGATCCCGATGCAGTGCAATTTATTGTTGTTCTAGTGGACACATGTACATTTCTATAAATTGACCATGACGGGCCCTTTCAGGAAGAGGAAATTTTCATTGATTCAATAGTGATATACACACCCCAAACCCACTTCCCTTCTGACCACACCCAGGCTTCTACGGTAACACTGCCCAACATCTCCAATGGAAACAGTGAAAAGGATTGATTGTACAAGGGTAAAGACCACAGATGAATGCATGTACAATATACAAATTAGTGATTTCTTCACTGCTGTGAAATTTTGCACAAATATCATCAATGGATTTTATGCGAAGGATTGTATGAAATTTGGCAAAAGAAATATAACTAAAGATGCTCATATTTTTTGTCCTGTAATATCTTCATACCAGTATATTAATGGTGCAAATACAGCGATCTGATTGGTCGAGACGTGAAGATAACCCATGCTATATTCGCAATATAGCACGGTTGAAACAGGCATGAGCTTTCAGCTGGAGAAAAATTTGGTTTTTGACATTTCATACCATAATTTCAATTTAATATTATGATATAAATGTAATAGCAATTAACCACCTTAGCAATTGGCATACCACTCCATTTTGACTAGTTTACACCATATTAGCATTCGCTATTGCTCATGCACAATATTGTTAACTGGTCAAAATCTCATTGTATACCATCGTTGGGTGTGGTTTCTTGCTTAAATAACACTGATTTATGCATGCAAAAGAAAGTTTCTTTTTTCAACTCCTTTTCACTTACTTACTTACACTTGTAAATATGTAATTCTGCCAGATTTATGTTGTATTGACTGAATATCAAATTTGTATCGACAGGATGGAGTAGAGGAGATCCAAACAAACTAATCTACCCGACAGACTCTAGAGGGCGTATTTGCGGTTACGACGATGGGTTAGAGTAAGTGTACATATCTAATGAGATGTTCAGCAAGTGTAATGCATTCTCATTTGTAGATTTAGGAACGTTATTCTGTAGGATCATTAGAATATAACTAAACAACTTTTGCAGTTTCAGTTTTCATATAAATTTTGTATTCTGAGAATGGCATCACAAATAAAGACCAGTAAAAAAATCAATGTTGCTAATGCATTTTCATTATGTAGCTATTGAATATTCCATAAGAATGTTATAGAAGGGATATTCATATATTGTAAAGTATATTTTCTTTTCTATTGCAACACCTATATTGAATTCAAAAGTTCAAGGTCTTCTACAGATTTCAACTGAGAAGATAAGAGAAAAGTTGACAAGTATGATTTATAGTGGCTTCTGACTTTAAGACATACCGTAATTATCCTGACTGTAGTATCCTCATCTCATACAGCACAGTGATGTTTCTTCACAAACAGGTTTTCTTTGGTTTTCTTATTCCCATTATCAGGAACAAGACCAATCTATTCTTCTTTGATCTGTTGGCATGTGCCGACACAACAACACTACTGGAGCTAGCATGTCCCACACCACAGGTAAGCCATGGCTTTCAGTGTGTCATTGTCCCATTCTTTGCAGTTTTATCAGCAATGAAGAGACAAAATTACCAAGACTCGATCATACAGTCATACCATAAACCTGTTAACATGCAACACTTTATAGTACATGTGTATATGCCATGAAGTTACTCCTCCAAACAAGATCTTTTTCAGTGAGAAACAAATTTCTCACTCCGATCCATATTTTGAACATGCTACTGTTATGTTCTCCATGTTAAGTCTCTCAAGTCTTTTCTCATTCAGCCCATAAAGCTGGTGCAGCTCTTTTTCATTCCATTTTCCTGAACAAATTACATCCAAGTATATTAAGTCACACGTATGATGGCTACAACATTTAGTAATGTATGTATATGGGACCTCCTACCAGTTGAACTGGGCTGAAAAACAACTTGAATGTCTCAGAATTTTGTGTTTTTTCTGTGACTTTAATTGGATTTGCCTTGGCTTGTTATCATAGCCGTTGCATTTTGTTTTATGTTTCATATTTGAATGTGTTCAACTTGTCAATCTGCATATTAAAGTGTCCCTCCTTGTGTTTATTTCAGGTGTGCGTAAATAGTTGCCCTCCAAACACCTGGATTGGCTACTATGAACAGAAAGACCTACTGGTGGAGCTTGGCAAGGTGATCGCATCATTTGACCCTAGCAGCTGGGAAGATCTGTTCAACATTGCAGAAAGCACACAAAAGGCAGACAGAATGACAGCCGCTGACAGGGTCGGCGAAGTGTTCTGGTCCAAATTCATCTGTGATTATGGAATTGATCCCAAGGACGAGTTTGTCGTCAATGGTCATGTGAGTTTATGTTCATATTCTGTTTCTGCTATGACACTCAGATGTAACAAACACTGCTCCGGTTTCTTTGATTCGAAGGACACAGCACTCAGCTGATTCCAATTTAAAGTGCACCAGTCAAGCAGACACTGGAAATTAAACAGAAGTTAATGCAAGGTTTGTCCATTTGTTTGAAAGTGTCTTTTCTCTTGAACGTGTGATTGCACGATTCCCCCTTCTGATGCTCATAAAATAATCACAAATTTGGGAAATGTCACCCTAACTATGAAATGAGACATTGATAATACAGTGTATTGATTTAATAATTGACCCACACTTTAACCTTAATGTGTTACTTCGATAAAATAAACTTTAAATAATGCATAATTTTGCATAATTTAACATCATTCCTCTTCAATCAGAACCAAAGGCCCCCAAAAAAATTTCAAGGAGAGTGGAACATTCTCCTTTCGTGAGAGAAACCTGGAAAAAATACTGGTTCAATACTATGGTCCTGTAATGTACCTGATGGTACCGTAATACAACACATGCATTTGTGATAAAATCTATATAAACAAGGAATAAATATTATGCTAGACTGAACAACTTTAGTAAGCCAAATTTAGTATCTACTTGGAGAAAATATATGTAGAACGGCCTACCTTAGAACATTTCTATATATCATTACAGTAGTTCATATTTTATAATGTTTGCACGTCCCAATATAATGATTGCTGTTTTCTAGACACCTTTTGCTCTGTTTGAGATGGAGATGTGTGCTTCATACTATGTGACAAGCAAAGACCGTGAGTACCTGTATTTACATCAAATGCCCATGATTGCTTGGCTCTCATGTTGTCAGTCGGACACAGTTATGTTTTCATATTAGAAATGTAATGATGTTTCCAATCCAATCACTGTACACCGGAGATTCAAATGAAAAATTGGTCAGTTTATGTCAAAATAGAAGCAGACTTTCCTCATGGTAGAATTCTGCTTATCTTTGTGAGCCATTTGCAATTGAATGAACAGAATAAATGCCCCCCTAGGATAGTGTTCATTTGTAGTATGGCTTGGTATGAATCAAGAATTAGCCTTTCTTTCAATGTAGTCTATGTAAATTTAGGGAGTATTTTGACCTCAGTTTAGACCATAACCACTCAGACTCAGATCAGATCTACCAGAAGCAAAGTGTGAAATCATGTACATTGTGCTTAGTTTTGAGCCATGATAGATTTTTCCAGCTATCCTGGTACTAACACATGTATCTTGTGGTAATAGTGGTATATTAACACGGAGGCAAAACAAATGGTTTCTTTGTGTGCCCTCAGAATGCGGAAATCTACCACATTAACTGATTTTGAGCAGACTCTTGCACATTGCATGGGTTGCCATGTTCTCATTCATACTAGTTCAGGGAGGGTGCAAATTAAAGGACCAGTTATGCTAACTTTTGATTATATTTTCACTATTTTTTAATTTAATGTCAACAATAATTTCTTGTTCTTCCAAAGTATGTTGAGATACATGATATTTATCTTGTAAACTCACCTTGTACATGAGTAAACTGCATTATTATTGTTGACAAGTGAATTCTGATCTGGACTAGAATTCAAATGTAAATAATAACAGTGCATTTTTCTCATACAGATGCTATGTTGACAAACTCAATAGAGGGTGTTTCAACATTCTGTTGGGAGTAGAATAGAACCTGCAATTTATATACAAAATAAAAGTAATGAACAAATTATCAAAAGTTAGCATTTGTGGCCCTTTGAAGCAAACACACAGTAACTAAAAATAGGAGACTGAAGATGCTGTCCTGAAAAATTATCATGTGACACTTCCCTCTGTAGTGTTCCAGAGGTGTGTGCCTTCCTACCTGGTTGATGCTATCGGTAGCCTTGACGATGCCCTCACTGACCTTGACAACCGGACGCTGATAGATCCCAGAACTGGACAGAACATCACAGGATCTGACATTGGTCTTGCTGAAACGTGAGTATTATCATGAGTTCTGTGTCCTGTTTGTCAACAAAACAGGGCTCATTTGAAATGGTGTCACAGTTCTATCATTAATGTGCAAAAAACAAATGTCGGTCTGAAATGTTTTGCAAGACTCCTGTGACAATAGAAGCAGTATCGTAATTTATCGCTTCACATATCTTGATGGAAACCATAAAGTGTTATCCACAGCTTGGGAAACTTCACCATATTATTCATGTATGTTGTGTGAATCGACACTTTTGAGAAACTAAAAATATTTTTACATACTTGTTAAAATGCTGACATATGTTTCACGGTTTAAAAATTATCCACTCTGTCCTTTCCAGGGCCTTGGCAGCAGTGATCAATGCCCAGCAGTTGGCAAGCAGGGTTTTACAGGATTTCCAGAAAGCTTGGCACCTTATTCTTGGGTAAGTCAAACTCTCCTCTGTGTTCAGTGTAAGTCTGAGTGTCCTATGGGTAGGGAAGGCACTATGTTGTTGTGAAATCATCATGTATTGTTGGCACACATCTACCAAGTGTTGATTTCCATGTGAATGAAGTGCTTATACGTCATCTAAAACTATGTTTTTCTTGAATTTTAGTAATGTTAGAAATTCAATGCATAATCAATTATTTGCAAGTCTCAATTTCTCTTGTCTTGCAAACGTGAATGTTTAAAACAATCTGTTTTCTGTACAACTGTGAAGATTAGAGCACAAACACACTGCATTCTATATTTTCTATTTTAAGTTACAAGTCATATGATCTTTTCTGTATGACAGGGCCTTGGTTTTATCATCGATTTTATCATTCCTGTGGATTTTAGTCATGCGATGGGTTGCTGGTGTTATGGTGTGGTTTGGAATCTTAGCCATGTTTGCTCTCTTAGTTTTTGGTAAGTCACCAACCATTATTTTGATATAATGTGTGAAGTTATGCATGCATTGATTACTTAGTGGGATTGGTCATCATAGTGATGGCTGTGATAATTGTAATAGTAATAAATATGATGTACGATTTGATTCATTTAAGCAACAATGTACCCCTCCTGGCTTATAATGAATGGAAGCACACTTTGTATGACATAGTATACGAGGCAAAGTCAAGTGCATGTTGGAGACCCCAGTGCAAAGTTTTCGTGGGGTACATTTTTGCTATAATTTTACTTCTTTGGTGATGCCAAGGAATTTGTAGATGTAGGAAACATCTGGGGCCACAATACTGGATGTTCAGATACAGTAATAATCCTGGGAGTGACTCACAAATTCACTAGTATTGACAAGGCTATAATATAATTACAAATAAGTGACGGAGGATGATGCTGGTGATGACAATGGAAATGATGATGATGATGTTGTTGATGATTATTGTTGATGATCATGATTATGATGGCAATGTGACAAATCTGAATTAATCGTAGCTTTGAAGTTTCAGTTGTTAATTCCTTGCCCTCAACCAACAGGTCAGTATTACTGCTATAGCATGTACATAGATCTGAAGAATGTACCGGGATCCGACGCCTCCTTCACATTCACTTTGAATTTGAAATCCTATCTGGAACTCAGAGATACATGGCTGGCATTTGGTAAGTCAAATCAATGATAGCATCCACCTAATGTTGGCATTTCACAACACATATTCAAAATACAACAGCCAAGATTGCTGCATGCAGGCTGTGCTTACTGTGACATTACTGGAAAGTAAAATTGATGAATAAATATTGACATTCTGCCATGGGTATATGATACAGTACACATTCCACCAACTCAGACAATCACTTGACTCTCTGTCAGTCATTCAGATATGCAAGGGTCACGTGTGTGTAGTTGAAGGTTGTGAGAGAAACTGACAAATATATAGTGAGACAGTGGAGAGAGGTACACAAACATTGGAACACACACAGCAAATCATTTATCATTTATTGATATACCGTATACGGTAGCATTTTGTGAAGTAAGGTAGTACGAGGCTCCAAATTGAAAGTTTTAAACCTTTGCTCACACTTAAGGAAACTTTAAATCATTCTCTTCCATGTCAAGAATAAAAATCAGGGGTCATTATTCAAAATTTTAATATCAGAGACAGATTGCCTAAAATTTACCCATTTTTGAGATACAATGACTCTTTGGGAAAAAAGTGTATTTTCAATTTTCTCAAAATATGGTGAAATTTCCATGGATTTCAAGGGTGTCCAAATATGGACTCAAGAAACACTTTGTAAAATTTTCAGCATCCAACTAACTGACGAGTGCCCCCAGGATACGTTCTACCTGAATAAAGACACTGGTATGCTTTGCTTTGTTTTTTTTTCATCTCAGGTATCATACAAAGTGTGATTACTCTCATCATGTTGCTGATTCTCATATTCCTGTGTAAACGTATTCGCATTGCCATTGAATTAATCAAGGAAGGCAGTAGGTGAGAACAATTCCATTTATTGGGTATTACACAGGCAATAAGCATTTGTCACCTCATAAATTTTCTGTGAAATTAATATCATTTCTTCTTCAAACATAAAAATTGTTAGTGGATGTTATGCTTCAGTAACTGTAAGAGCAAAAAATTAGCTTTATATCAACCTAGTGCAACTACAGGTACTGTTTGTAAAATTTACAAAATGATATTATGAAACTCTAGTCCAGTCTTTTATACATGTATAAACTGACCTGAGACTGGCAAAGGCCAGAGTCCAATGCAGTGTAACATGGATCGTTTTACCATAGTGTTTTATGTTTTGTTGCAAAGGTGGAAATCTGATTAGTCCTGTCATACTAAAACATTACAAAAAGTGCAATGTATAAAAAAATCATACTGTTCAATGTAGTGTGTGCCACTTAAAGTTTTGTTTCATTCTCATAACAAAGCAAGATAAAATGGAGGTCATTGTGCAAATTTACTAGTCTAAGAGAAACATATTATCAAGAGTTACAGATATTTGGAACTGTATTGGGTGAAATTTTGAAGATTTTCTCAAAACTAAGATGTTGAAAAATTTATCTATTCAAAGAACTTTAAAATGAGCCCTCACAAGTGGTAGACCAGAAAAGGATGGTAAAAATTAAGACTTTGAGTTTCCATCCGCAAAGTGCATTCTAACTTTAATTACACCCAAAATAATGACCAAGTGTATTTTCATATTCTTAGGGCTGTATCCAGTATGATGTTCACATTACTGTGGCCAATCATACCTTACCTCATGCAAATTGTTATTATTGTGCTGTGGGCTTTCATTGCCGTCTATCTGGCCACCTCGGGTCAGGCAACATACATGGTGGCCAATGTACCCACTAACTATGAAGATGGAAATCTGGTGAATGGATCGTCTTGTCAACCTGAGGTAAGTTTGTTTGTTCTCACTGTCTGCTCACCTACAGGGAGTTGTAGAGAGTGTGAGAGACGTTTCCTTTCAATTTGAGAACACATAAACTCTCTCTGTGAAGCAAGGATGCTCAACATAACCATTTCCAGTTTTCTTCCTAAACTTATAGTTAACCTGTGAGATGGAATTATTATGTTCAGTGAAGATAAATTCTTCAGTAAAAATGTCATTACAGCGCTGAAACATAATAATGAAAATCCAGTATGATATTAATAAAGTATACATTTTGTAATTTGTGCAGCCAGTAATCTTTATGTAAAGAAAAAGTCTTAATTTTCTGCACACTGTTTCAATAAACAACAGTTTACATTACTTTTCCAAAATGCCTTAGCCAAATATTGCCAGAATCCTTAATGCTCATTTGATATTTTGTGGACAGTTTTCTGATTTTCATAGCTGAGTTAACAAATTTATCAACTGTGCCACAAGGGATATGATGCTGACGATAGGTCAATTTTGATGTGCTGATTGGTAAAGTGGCTGTGTTCTCTCATCTGCTGTTTGTTTCTTTCAGATTTTCAATAGCATGAACACATCAGCCATCTGTGTGTTCGTTGAGTATGGCGGTGACCCTAATCTGTTTAGAATGCAGATCTATGCGCTGTTTGGTCTCTTTTGGATGATGTGTTTCGTTGTTGCCCTGGGTCAGATAGTTCTTGCTGGGGCCTTTGCATCCTACTACTGGGCTTTCCATAAACCCAAAGATATCCCATCATTCCCTGTGACAATGTCACTAGGAAGAGCCCTCAGGTGAGTGTCCGTGACAGTCATCACGTACAGCTATTTGATATCTAGCTTGTTTAAGTGATATTTGAAGTTGGCAAAATTATCATTGGTTTTGCACTTCAACAAAATAAACAGACAGCGATAGAAAAACACTCAGGCACATCTAAGTCACATTTCTTGCATTCTCACTGATTCACATGAATAGATGGCAGTTGCGCTATCAAAATTCTGCTTATGTGCAGCGTGCTCGGAAGGTTATATCTGATTGGTTGATGTCACTATTCACAGCAACTTAGAGACTCTATTTGTATTATTCAATTATAACAGTCAGATTCAGCCAACCAATTGGATAACAGCTTCCGAGACGCTGCACATTAGCCCTCAAAATTCACATGCATACACCAATTTAGTCAGGCTTGTTCATTTCAAGTTCAGTATTTTACAATAATTTGCCAGAAATACCCCCATACACAGCTAATACAAATGATTAAAATAAACAATAGGGACAGAAAAAGAGTTGAAAAAGTCAAGTTTATCAAATTATGACACTTTCAAACACAAGTGTATTTGCACAATGAATGTTAGTCTGCTTAGTGTGCTGTGGCAACCCTATTGCCTTGTTCCACAGTTTAAGTCACAGATATGTGTGTCAGCTTCAATCATAGTTTGAATAATACCAGTCACACAAACATCAATCTTCAATATTTACAATACAGAATGTTTTCCTAGCACCAGATGATACAAGTGTCATAAGAGCACTGAGTGAACAAGAGTGTTAAGTCTGATATTGGTATCGGCCATGGCTGTTCATATCTGATTATGCTGCAAAAAAAATTCAATAAAGCTTTTCCAATAATTAAAAAAATCCCTAGTTACAAATATTAAATAAAGTCAAAACAATTCAATGATAATTGTGTCACTGCTGTTCAAGGAGTATGTTCATCAGAACACAGCCATGAAGGGCTATTTCCTCTGATGGTTTGCTGAAATGTGAATATCAACAAAGAAAATGAGAAAAAATGTGCTAATATAGCCTCTCTTTGTTTGACAGATATCATCTTGGGTCACTAGCATTTGGATCATTGATAATTGCCATTGTGAAAATAATTAGAGTCCTTTTAGAGTACATGGAGAAAAAATTGAAAGGTAAGACTCCAAGCTCAGTCAGTTGCATTACTTGGCATAGGGGTAGAGCGCCCCCATATTTAATTATTGATAATTCTATCGTTTTTTTCTGTAGAAGAACTGGTGCATGTGGCTTCATTGGCTGTCATACTTGACATCATGTACTTGATTCTACCTCTTTTCATTGCAGACAAAACTAGTGTGCAACTTAATTTGTTTTAAACTCTTTTTGGGCTGTAAGTCTGATGCCCTGAATGACCTTAACTCTGTTGTTTTTGCCAAATCTATACTTCCCCATATTGCATTTTTGTCACCATATTTGATCATGTAGGGTAAGTAGCTAGGATAATTGTTAAGTAGAGTGTCACCATTTTCAGACTTTGATTTTCTTTCATGTGTAAGGACACCTTGTCAATGTTAATACAAAATTAAAACCCTTGTTTTCCAAGACTTTCATGTTCAATATTTTTGAGGTTTTAAGCCAATTCTCTTGTCTACATTTCCATGGCAACAGGGGCAGAAAACAGAGTGGCCAGGTTCATTCTTAGATGCTTGAAGTGTTGTTTCTGGTGCCTGGAAAAATGTCTGAAGTTTATCAACAAGAATGCCTACATTATGGTTAGTTTTCAAACGTTGATAGTTAAAATGTTCATAATTTAAAAACTCATCATGTTAAAGGGAGGTCTTTAACCCTTTCACCACCATGGTTTGTCCCAAATCCATTGTTTCTATGGTAAAGTTGGACCTGTATACAGGGAACTGGGGGTGAAAGGGTTAAATGCATTTTTGATTATCATGTGCAAAGTCACACCAGCTTTATGCTCCAGTTGCCTTAAATGAATCATGTACATTGTGTGATCTTGATCAACATCCAGATTTTGTTTGGAAATTTCAATCAATAAAACGGTGAGCAGTATTAATTTCCAACACCGCATCCTGCAATTAATTGTGATATGAGAAAGTTCAAATAATAATATGTATTTTCACCTTTGAAACTTTTATGTATGGGAAGGAGTATTGAGGTCAAACACATTTGCCATGCATATATTTTAATTATTCATGGTACCCTAGAGACACAGCAAGAGTTCATTCGCACTACATTGGATAGAAAACCATTATTCACACTGCTACACTTGGTGATAATAATGTGAAGATAAAGAATAAAGATACCAAAACTTATCCTTTCTTCCTGAAATTGGTTTGTCTCAAACAGAGATCAAGTTGTCCGTCAGTTTAGTTCATAAAGATCCTTCAAACAGAAAGCATTTTATATGACTACATTTTGTTTTGTTCCGTGTGCTCTCAAAGGAGAATACACACTGTACACATTCCACTTTCATTAATCTATCTTTTCCCTCTATCTCTTCCCTTCACAGATTGCTGTCTACGGGAAAAGCTTCTGTCCTTCTGCTAAAAAAGCATTCTTTCTTTTAATGAGAAACATTGTCAGGTAAGAATCTAAAACCAACAAGTTGGTGAAATATCACCAAGACAAATCAAAAGAGCCCTCACCTCAAGATGATCAAGTTAAAGTTATCTCTCAAACTTATTATTTGTAAAAAAGTGTTTTATTTTATTCTCAACACAGACAACTTTGCTCCCTGAAAGAAAGGCAGTGACTTCATCCTCTTCAACACATGATACAAGGGATATTGAGGGTAGCCTGTCACTTGCAATTACATGGTATTAAGGTGGTTGGAAAGGCTATTTTTGCCACCAATTCTTTTCTCAGAGTTAATGTCAAGTTTCAAGTGTTAGAATCAAGATATTTAGTTCAAATTTTCAGGATAACTCCCTTAGTTAATGTTTTTCTCCAAAGAATATAAAAATTGTATATTTGCAGCCATGATTTTGAAATATGACACCAGTAAATATTAACATTTAATTTTTCATATTTTTTTTACATATTTGAATTTAATAATAATTGGATAGTATTAATATTACCAAATTAGTTATAAATATGTTGACACTATTTATTGTAAGATTTGTACGGCAGGATTTGTAAATAAAATTTGTTTTTATGATTTTACATGGGTTTATATATCAAAAAATTATTAAAAATTCTTTCAAATTTCAAAATGTGATTTTTCAAAAAGTACTTCAAATACAGGAAAATTGTGCCGTACAAATCTTATCTGTAACCTTGTTAATAGGCTGTAAAAATTCCATGTCCATATCTCATTTCAAAGTTGGATTAAATTGGTATACAATTATGTAGGAAAACTTATTCTGTCAAAAATGTTGAAAACAAGCCATATTTGCACCCCTCTTTTGAAGTCATAGAGCAGTTTTTTTTGGTTAATCTCACTTTTGACACCTCTTTGATACTCAAAGAATCTAAAAATGCATTTACAATAGCAGTCACTCACTCTGAATGCCAGCACCGCCTTGTCAAACTTTCCTGAAAAACAGCAAATAATGACTTTCCCTTTTCAAACATTTTATTAAAAGCTAGGGGACCTCTACCATAGTTAATACACTAAGGACTCCCCAACTCTTCTTATTTGGTCAGTTTTCAGAAGTTTTAACAGGCTATAACTCTGCAATGCCTTTGTGCCCAAATGTCTAGTTTTTTTATTCCACAGAGAATGTTGACTACTTTTATATTTTAATAGTTTTTTTGAAATTTATAACTGACGCTCTAGCCTTTCCAACCACCTTAAATATCACAAGATTTTAAAATTTTATATGAAATGCTCTTTTGTCTTCATGGAAAGTTTCAATTCCCTCCTTATGACAAGACTTCTTCAATTTTCAGAGTCGTGGTCTTGGACAAAATGACAGATTTCTTGCTGTTCATTGGAAAGTTTTGCATCATTCTCGGCGTAGGGGTTGGATCTTTCTACTTCTTCTCAGGTAGAGTGGATTGGTTCAACGACCTGATGGTGCTGCCAAGTTTGAACTACTACTGGATTCCAATCATCGTGAGTCGTCATAAATATTTGCATATGCTAATTATTTAACCCTTTGTTCCGTTGTTGTTTTAATGTTCAATTGTAAATTTTGATTGATGTTAATTGTGCTTACAAAACTGATCAAATATGCCATTTATCACCTATGACATTTGGTCTTATCTTCCATTCTCAACTGACAAAAAATCCTGGAAATTTTAAAAGCTGCGTGATTTTGGAAATAAACGAATATTTTTGGGAATTTAATATGATATTAAGAGCAGTGGACCAAGTGGAATATTTTGTGAGATATGATGAGCTCAAGGTGCATTATTCAACAGTTTATACCGTATTCCTCCGATTCTAAGACCCCCTTTTCAGAACCAAAGATGACGAAAAAGATATGGGGGGTCTAATAAACGGATGTCACCGCGAAATCGAACATCGAAGTTAATTTATGCTAATTTAAGCAATGTTATGCAAATTTTTATGCCAATGATTTTTTGATTCACGCTACAGACAACTCATACTTTGTGATATCGACTCATGGCCATGCTGTGTAGATACTGGCAGTCGAATCTGTACAAATATAAATTAATGGAGATCCACAAGTCTTGAAATATAACGTATTTGCCATACCTTCTTTTACTAAACAATTCGATAGCAATAAATCTTTGTATTTCGTGAATAGATAATCACCACGAAACTTTGTACAACAAGTACGTTCCTCAGCAGCAGCTAGCTCCCCATAGCATGGCCACAAAGGTCAGACAATGAGTGAAGGGAAAGTCCCTGAAGTTCCGCTGGCTGTGATTGGTCAATTTACGCAATAGGTCAAAGGTGTCAGTGCATGAGGTCAAGGTAAAATTCTGTTCAGTGAGCTGGTGTCCGTCCGATGTTTTCTATGTACGATTTCATTTACTGTACTCCTTAAAATAAACAATCAATTACACGTCGTGAGTTTTATTTATTATTTTGCTCCTAGTTTCAAAAAGTCTAACCGTATCTCGAAACGAAATGTGATCTTACGAACAGGCAGGCTCGAACAGTAGACCTACCGTAAAGTGTTGAGGCATCGGCTGGCCGAGACGAAAGATTGCTGCGCCAATCTGCTTTATATTTGATGTTTGATTTTTGGCAATACACCCTGAAGTTTTTTTATTACTTGTATCGATGACCGAAATATCTCCTGATGTGGAATTCAGTCATTTATGATCAACTGTTCGGAATATGGTACGATCATGCACGTTTTTATTAGTCCCCACGGACATCGTCCGGGGGGACTTATAGGTTTGGTCATGTCCGTGCGTGCGTGCGTGCGTGTGTGCGTCCGTCCGTCCGTTCACGCAGATATCTCAGAGATGCCTTTAGCGATTTCATTCAAACTTGGTACAAGGATTACTTCATATGTCATACAGATGCACGTCGATTTGTTTCGTGATACGATCCAATATGGCTGCCAGGCGGCCATTTTATTACGATTTTTTCATGTACAGAGCAATAACTCAGGCATGTTTCAACTGATTTTATTCAAAGTTGATACAAGGACATTGACCAATGTCATAGATATGCACTTCAATTTTTTTGGTGATACGATCCAATATGGCCGCCGTGCGGCCATTTTGTTATGATTTTTTCATGTACAGAGCCATGTCAGGCATATCTCAACCGATTTTATTCAAAGTTGGTACAAGGATATTGACCTATGTGATACATATGCATGTCAATTTGTTTTGCGATACAATCCAATATGGCCGCCAGGCGGCCATTTTATTATGATTTTTTCATGTACAGAGCCATTACTCAGGCATGTTTCAACAGATTTTATTCAAAGTTAGTACAAGGACATTGATCAATGTCATAGCTATGCACATCAATTTGTTTTGTGATACAATCCAATATGGCCGCTGTGCGGCCATTTTGTTACGATTTTTTCATGTACAGAGCCATAACTCAGGCATATCTCAACCGATTTTATTCAAAGTTGGTACAATGACATTGACCTATGTCATACACATGCACATTGATTTGTTTTGTAATACGATCCAATATGGCCGCCGTTCTGTGGCCATTTTTATACGTTTTTTTATGTCCAGAACCATAACTCAGACATGTATCAAGCGATTTTATTCAAAGTTGGTAAAAGGAGATTGACCAATGTCATACATATGCACGTTAATTTGCTTTGTGATACGATTCAATATGGCTGCTGTGCGGCCATTTTGATATGATTTTTTCATGTACAAAGCCATAACTCAGGCATATCTGAACCGATTTTAATCAAAGTTGGTACGAGGACATTGACCTAAGTCATACATATGCACATTGATTTGTTTTGTGATATGATCCAATATGGCCACCATGTGGCCATTTTATTACGATTTTTTCATGTCCTGAACTACAACTCAGACATGTATCAAGCGAATTTATTCAAAAGTATTTTTATCACAGACCTAATGAAGAGGACTCTATCATATCTGAGGACCTGTAATCAAAGTACCTATTAACAATTGGGACTGTGTCATCAACGATGACTTGTTCTAACTGTAAGTGTATAGGGCCGTTTAAGCTTATGAAGTTGGGTATTTTTCCCTCGCAAGACTTCGAAAGCGTGCATAATCTTGAAAATCTGTTACACTATCGTTCTTGCTGGGACTAGTTCAGGAAAGGACACAAACAAATGCCGTCCAAACAATAAATACCTTCATTATATGAGAAAAACTACAAAATCGATGAAACATAAACGGAAGAAATTCAAAGAATTTTCAGTTCATGCGCGGAAGAAACTTTGGATATCGCGTTTCGTTTGTCAACACAATAATTGCCCTCTTCATCTAAGTCAAACCAGTCGAAGTTGATATCGTCGTCATTAAGTCTTTTTGAAAGATTTTACGATGCCAATGATATTTCTATTTTCACTGGTTGCTTATACGGTAAAGTTGAACGTAAGAGAAAACTTGCAGCGCTTCACAATGATCACAAAGGAAAACTTACGTGATAGAAAACTGTTGAAAAAATCTTTTTATACTTTAATGGTAAATTGAACGTAAGAGAAAACGTGCAGCTATTCACAATGATCACAAAAGATACCTTACCTGATAGAAAACATACCTTACCTGATAGAAAACTGTTGAAAAAATCTTTATAAGCACACCATTTAAAGAGCAACTTTTTCATGTGCCGTAGTCTTTTGCCTCAGTAGTATGAAAACAAAAGTGTAAAAGTTGAGCGAAGCAAGTTCAAAGCTCGTGTCATTCACACGTCCCAAGTTTTCTATTGATAACGGCAACAAAAGGATTTCCCCACATCGTTACAAGATCCTATAAAAATGCGTCGATTTATCGTAGACTTTATTTTCTGAAAAGTCATAAGACCGTGCACGGTCGTCATGGGCAAGAAAAAAAGTAATTATTAAAAACATTCTCGCTGTCGGCATGCCTAACTACCGTCGCAATCAGCTAGAACTTGGTTTGCCGTATGAACTTCGCCGAGATGCAGACAACATACACGATCGAAATGCTGTAGCCGTTGTTCAAGATGGTTGCAAAGTTGAAAGTTTGAAGCAAGATGCAGCACTCATACCGGGCATGGTTACTTTCGATATCATCGATCGTGACGTGTCAGTCAACAAAAATACTACTTGAAGGCAAAGAAGAAAGCATTCATCCATTCTCCAAGAGTTGGCATGGCAGAGAAATGTCACGTCGGTGTTTTGGCAAATAATGCGGCTGTACCTCTGCTAAAGCAATCAGTCCGAGGTACTGTTTTCACCGTACATATTCACTAAAACAGACCAAATCATGCCGCTGACAAAAAAAAATGAAACTGTCCTTTTAAGGGCCACAACAGTCTCCAAAAAGAGAACTGATACCCAAACTTTTTTGTGTTTGTATGAGTGTAAATTGTGTTTGTTTGATCGTGATGAAATGAGCGAATCGTACTTGATCGACAAGTCCGAAAACCCGACGATCCTAAATGTTCATTTCATGGTAGCCAAATTGCATCGAAATGTTCGATTCGTACATAATCAGATGTTGAAAAATCTGCTTATTTTGATGGTAGCAAAATGACAGTAACGAAAAGACGATATTGTACTAGATCGAGACGCTAAAAAATCCAACTCTTTTATATTGTTCATTTAGGTAGTGAAATCCAAGTGTAGTTTTATCGCCAGGAAATTATAGAACTGTTCCCGATTGACATGTTCCAAACCCCAACAATAGTGTGCGTGTGTGTGTGAGGTTTGATACTTCACTTTGACACTTGTTGTGACTTTGATAAGCAGCGTAGGTGTTGTGGATATTCTGGTCTCATTACATGACGATGGCGCTATTGTTCCAGTCAAAATTCGGGTGTACCCCCTGGGGGGTCTTATTAACGAACTAACAGCTAATTGCGAATTGATAAAATAATCCTGGGGGTCTTATAAACGGGCGGGGTCTTAGAATCGGAGGAATACGGTATTCACATCACCATTACAATACATTAATCTCAGCTCAATGCATCATTAACAATGACGAATCAGTATGACATACCACATTCTCAATATTATACAATGCCTATCGTCCAAATTCTGAATAAAAGCTGTACAGTGGTATACACATTCTGTGCATATGTGTAACAATGAACAGACACACTTCCTATGTCAAGGATAATAACATGACACTACTCCTGTTTTGAAAGTAAAATCATAAAAGGGATGCCAAAGTTTCTTGTGACTGTGGGTTTAGAGTGTGAATGTCGGTTTAAAAGTTCATTTACACATTTTGTAGTTTTACTCGAAGTGTGCAGTACAGCATGTCAACATAGCATATATACCATGATTGATAATGGACATTGGTATAATAGTCAATGAGTTACATACATGTAAGTGTTTAGGTGTGACTCACATGTATCCATGCATTCTTTACAACGCTCCCTCTTGGCCATGCACAGTGACCCTCTCTTGGCCTTGACAATTTAAGGTGAATGTAGCCAGTTCCTGTCCTATGATATGAGGTCAGAGTAGCCTCAGTTCAGCAAGCTGATGTAACCAGCTTGGGACTAAAGGGGCCAGACCGCCAAGGGCACATCAGTTAAAGGCTGGGAGTAAAAGCTTGTCATCAAACAACGGGCTTTGACAGTGTCTAGAATACAAGCTCTATCATGTAAATCAAGCTTTTAGTTTTAAAAAATGGTACATGTCAGGATATGACTGACAAATACAAATATTTCCTTTACCGTCTCTTTCAGTTAATCATCGTAGGAACATACTTCATCGCGTCCTGTTTCTTCAGCGTCTACAACATGGCTGTTGACACTTTGTTCCTATGCTTCTGTAAGTATGATATCCTAGTACTGATATTGCAAAATGCTTTGTCTCTGTCACTTGAATGGAAAATAAAGATGTTGATTTTTGCTTAGAGGGGATACTGGCATTGCTCCTGGTGAAAACCACTGGTGATTTTTTACGCCTGTTCGGTTTATTGTAACCCATAGCAACCTGATAGGTAGCAAAGATTTTAACGAAAGTCGAAATAGCAGTGTGTGCATGGATATTTTACATCTGGCGTTAAGCGTCTATTTTGACGTCGAAAACGTCGAAAGGCTTCACTGGACTGGGTAACCATGGAAACCGGTCAGTACATCGTTCACTGGTCCACTAACTTCCAGATGTTCCTATTCAAATCAATGCACTGATTTGCACTCACATCGAGGCATGTAATAATTTATAGAACTAATTGATTTATCTAGCAAAATCAACTCATTTCCAAACAAGGCACCCTCTATAGAGAATATGTATATGTATTTTCAATGTATATGAAAAATGTGTCTGAAGAAGATGGAGCTGAATCTCCATTATGAAAACAATCAGGTTTCCATATACAGCCATCCAACACAGTTGTGAAGCGACTGGACCCCTTAGGATTACATTGATTTGTAAAAGTGTGTGGCCCAGTAGCACTCAGTGTTAAGCCCTCGATGCCATATCTGTGCAAGACACAGAGCAACTCAAGACTCGAGCTCTCACAAATATATCACAAGTAACTTAAATATTTTTCTGTCATACCCTACAGTGGAAGACCTGGAACGACATGATGGCTCTGCAGAAAAGCCTTACTACATGAACAAAGGACTCATGAAGATTCTGGGAAAAAAGAACAAAAAGCCGGAGGCAGAGTGATGAACTTTCTCCAACACAACCTAACATTGTTGCAACTTAGAACAGTCAAGACTTGGATCAGTGAAATCACTCTCTGGTACATAATTGGAGTAAAGAAATTATAAACAACAGAAGCATCTATTGTCAAGAAACAATATGGCCACAATGCACCTCTGGGGTGATATGTCAGTTAACAGTCTACAATCAAAGTTGATGGCAAAGTTAAGGGCATTGTGGCCTAGTTTTCTAGACAACAATAGTTGCAATTGACAAGGAAAGCCAAACCTGTTACTAGCTCAGTACGCTGCATTCTGAAATGTCTCATACTGGTCTGAATACAGGAATAAAGATACAATGTTTGCTTTCAACCCCCGGGAAAAGCATGAACTGTTACTAGACCACAGCAGCGGTTGACAATATGCTTCCAAAGACAGCAATTGTTGCTCAAATCAAATCTGGTGAGCTATTATAATACAGTAATAGTGATAAGACAGATCACAGTGCCAAATGGGTGATGGCTTAACATCTTCAATTGCGGCTATTATAGTTTTTGCCTCAGAGTAAATTTTGTCTGTCTTCTGTTTTTTAGCTTTATTTGGCGGTAGAATGATTCATTTAAATTTTAAGTGCCACCATTTGCCATCAACTTTAGAAATATCATCACTTATATGTTTGTACCATTTTATTTGATTTCTTTAATTTCCCATGCAGTACCTAGTAACTTGTGAAATATATTTTTAAAACATAGAAAGGAGGGTTTTGAACTTTTTAAAATAATTTGTAAGGATCTTTTTTTATTATTGTTTGGACTGTATATAGAGGTTTTGAGATGCTTGTAGTTGACAGTCCATTGCACATATGAGGCATTGAACAAACAAATGGAAGTCAATTTATTCTGTTTCTTGAGCCCAGTACACAATAGTTAGTATTAATATGGACAGTACATCCTGCTTGCTTACGTTGGCATGGTAGATGCCGTATTTACATTTATTTTAAAAGGTTTAAGAGGCTATTTAAGATTTTTTAAACATTTTTTTCTCAATATGATGTACAAGATAGACTGTGATACAATGGGGGTGAAAAATACCATTCCACTCTCTTTGTTTTGCATGATAATGTTGTCATGGGTAACTTGATAAACCAGACGGAATACTGATGGGAGAGCAACACTTTAGATAGATGACAAGTATAACCGATTGATCCCCAGTTTCCCTGTAAACAGGTCCACACTCACCATTGCTAACAATGAGTTTGTACCGAACCAGGATGGTGAAAGGAGTAGAAATTCTATACTGCTGTAAGTTTTGATGTACTTTCAATTATTTTGTGTTCTGTTTGTCAAATACAGTTGGTGCTTGTTCTGCTCCCAAAATCATGATGAAAACACAGTATGTTTAACACAGTCAAAGGTATACTGTCAGCTGTTCCAATTTTGCCACAGTTACCATGGAAAGAGAAATTCTAACCAATCACAGATTTAAGTGGGTGGCCGCTTTTTAAAAACAGCGCCCTCACATGGGCATTTTGAATACCAAGGAATGCCCCTTTGACCATACCGGTAGTATAATGAGAAGAAGAAATTTGCTTGATGTCAGAAACAAATTTATCAAAATGTTATCAAAAGGTACAGCTATAGTCTTTTCAATATCTACAGTAACACTTTGCTCCCTCAAACTTCGGTAGGATAACTCTGTTTTGTGTGGCTGTGAGGGCGCTGTATTAAAAGAAATATGGATGAAAGGGTGACAGTGTAAATTTTTTGATGAATTTCATTACAGTATATCATTGAGATGAAATCAAATCTGAGATCGTTCACTGATTGGCTGAGGGGGAGACATAGTAATTTATCAACCAATCAGTAGGTGTGTACGTGATTTGCATCTCGGTGCAAAGTTACTGTCAATTTTGTGAACTCTCTGTACTCATGATAGTGAATCCATGTGAGATATCTCTCCAAAATTCTACAAATCATGGAAGAAGAAGAGATAGTTTTATTCTACCCATTGAATATGTCAGTGAATGAAATATGTGATTGATTTCTTAATCATGTTATTTAAATAGCGTAAAATAACAGGTACAATGTATCACCATATTGCTTGACTTTTATTGAGAAACACTTTATTCATGTACATGTACAAGTGTGGTAAGTTACAGCACAATATCTGTATATTTTGAAAATAATATAACAACGTAATGTACTGGTAATATATTGAAACAAAGGAAAACTTTTAGGTACAAAGAATATCTAATAAGTAATAGTACTTAGTCACCCCTATAATTGTTGTTCTAGAGTGTGATGAACCATGAGAACAATAGGGATATACCAAATACCATTAAATTTAGGGATGATATTGAAGTAATTATTACCGAATTATGCAGTGGTAGTTGTGTTAATATGGAGTTTCCACGTTTTTATTATGATCCTTTTAAATAGGGGTTTATTTTCAGTGAATTAATATTTTCAGCTACATATCACGCCCAAGACATATATATCTTCTATAGGATGGTAATTTTGGTGTCTTGGAAAATCCCTGTTGTTATCAGAGACGAGGAACCTCCTTCTTGGATTGTGTGTATGTAACTTGGCAAGAAACCTACCTTAGTTTTGCGTTTTGCCGAGACACAAAAGCAAAAACTGACTAGAAATACATTATTCTTAAGGTTGAAGTGAATCTGAGCTTGAACAGATAATGCAGCGGAATGTGTGCAGTTAGGAAATTGGTTTTAGAAACTAGAGACATTGCCAAGTTATCAAGAAAATCATTTCATTCTCATGAGAATTATAATAATTCTCATGAGAGGATTCTCCGTGCCAAGCAATATGGGCAAATGTCACTCTTCCAAAGTTTTATTCCGGCAGAAAATCAAAATACCAGTTGAGGTACTGTATTCAATATTCCGATTCCCGAGAAAACAAGAAATATTTAAGAAAGTTTTAAGATAGTCAAATTTTTCAATGGAATGTTTCTTCTTCAAATATATCCACAACTAATAATGTTTGGCTTCAGTGTAAGATTCAATCTGTTCACATGAAGTGATGATTATTTCAGGACAGCAGACACTTTGTGCAACGTTCTCTCATTTAAATTATTGAGGAATCCTCGTGGAATCCCCGTAAAGACTGCATATGTAGAATCATAGGTTTCTGAATTTCAATAGTTTTCACAATTTTACCTTCACATCCTATTGTACATTTAACTTTATTTTGCCAGATTTTGAATGTTGTCAAACCCTGTAAATGAAGTCAATTTTAGCAAAACCCTTGGTCCAAACAGTTGGACACACCAACCAGTAGAAAAATGTTGAAGTCCAAATGTGCGGAATTCAAGTCTGAAATCCAGTCTCATTACAATGTGAAGATATCTTCAAATACAGATTATGGTGATACAAATAATGCAACATGCAAGTTTCTCGACTTTCACAACTCTCAAAAATCAACAATGGTTTACTTCTCTTCATGAACAAAGTCTGATCTCTCAACTGAACAACCTCCATAATTAGTACCAGAGGGCCTTCAAATGGACCTTCTGGAACTCTTGGATTTGCTCAAGTTCTTTAGACATTTTCTAGTCAAAATATGGACTCCCCTATGAGGGTTGACATATTTGATTGCATTTTCTTCACACATTTTTCATAACATATGTTACTTGTATAACGTCAGTTTTTCAGTAATAATATATAAAAATTCAAGTCTTTCAAGTATTTATAACTCTTTCAACATATCATTTTTTGGAAAGTTTTATTTAACGGTTTCCCATGAACTGATATTTACTTTATTTTAAATTCTGCTTAAAGGGACTTCAGTTTTTAGCCTTTCTTTTCTTTTAATACGAATAATAATGATATGAGGCTGTAGAGATGGTGATTTTTTTCTCAAAACTTTTTTTTTCCAGAGGCTTGTAAGATTTCTATTGACATCCATTGAGAGGCTAGGAGATATCTCTAACTTTTTATATTAGTATATATTTGTCTTTATGAGATAGTGATTTTTCCATTCTACACTTTAACTGATATTAACTATCCCTTCTCTTTATATGGAGTGAAAATTTAAATATCTTTAACACGTGTCAGGTGCCTCATATTGTCACAGAATGGTGATATTTTCAATTAGAGTAAAGAATGTTTCTTATTCTGACCTTTGACACTTGTATATTAGGCTTGCATGATGGCACTGTTTGTAAGAGAACCTAACTTCATGTATTTTCTCAATGATATTACTAAATGGTCATATTGTGTTACAAAATGTGCATTTCCCTGTAGAGGTAAAAGTTACCTGATATTGTCAGACAGGGGTCATAGGTCACAAATCGAATTTGATCACAGATTCTTTCCAAAAATGATAAAGATGCATAATTGTTGAGTGCATTACAAGTACAGAGAGTCAAATATGTAAAAAGTGAACTCTTGCAATCGAGACAGATCTATACCATCATAGCTTCAGGCAAGTCTCTCTGCATGGCTGGGAGTTTTGTTTATTGAAAAAAGGTACCCAATTATCAGTATTCAGTTTGGACTGATCCAATCAGATCAAGATGAGATTGAGAATCATTATTTCCGCTTTGCCAGGTCATGTATTTTCATTTACAGATTCCTGTCAACTGTACTTTATGCTTTAGGGAAACTTTTGCCGAAATTGGTAGATGTTTCAGTTAGATATGTAAATTTATTGCTGATAATGTAAAAGTCTACAAATCATGATATACACATGCACTTCTGTAGATGTGCTTGGCTCAAAAGTCATCAGTCGTTCAGTAAAAAGCGTCTTTAAATGTCACTGTACTCTTATGACTTTATGCACCACAAGTAGATTATCACAGGTAATCATCAAAACAAAAAGGTTAGAATAGATTGAACTACTGCACATTTAGTGAGTTCCCTTGATAAGATTATGATATGATAACTTGTTTGATTTTCTAATTATGCTTCGATTTTAAAAGATTTTTGATGTGTAAATTGAAACATGAAGGTTTTTATGTTTGAATGGTTGTGGTCATAACCACCCAGAAGTGAACAAGATTCAGATTAAGATGATTCAGGTACTGAAATTCAAACAGAATCTCAATAGTATGCTCACCCAGGACACACAAGGAACTCACCATATGTGCAATGTTAGTGGGAGAGCGGACAGATGCTCGAAGTTTGGATGAAGTTCTCAAACTTCGTTTACCTTTCCGTTGATAATCTCGTATGCAAATGAGCAAATGAAACAAAGGGTAGCAATATAACAGTTGAAGTGAAAGTAACAAAAGTGTCACATGATGTACGATATCATGTCTGGATTTACCTATTGTATACAGAACTAATTTTGTCAACTATTCGATCTATCTTTTCTACGTGTCAACTTTTGGTATATTTTTCAATAAAGTCGTATCCAATAGCAACACGTTATTGTTGTCCTGTCTTGAGTAAAGCAAAGGTTGTATATCATTTAATGCAGATCAGAGATGTCACTGCGAAAGTTCTTTTCTTTTACATACCCAGGTGCTGAAAGGGAGGTGGTCATTGGAACTGCATGTGTGTGACTTTCTTGTTTGCAAAGTGTATTTCATGCATTATATAAAGTTTCAATAGAGCCGTGTTGATCTTGACTAAATCTTGTGAATATTGTTGAGGGTAGCACACTGTAGATCAACTTTTTTAGTATGACATAAGCTTTCGGAGACAACAGTCTCCTTCATCTGATGTACTTGCAGAATGGACAAAGAAGCAAATTTAGGCCAAATGCAATCGTGGGTAATGGACAATGCCTAAAGGAGGTGTCAATGTGAAACAAAGAGTTTGAGCAAAGGTGTAAAAACACTGTTGAATGAGGACAATGGTTGGAACAACTGGGGCAAAATACAGCCAAAATAGTTATTTGTAATGTGTTAAAAATCCGTAATCTCGATTGAGTCCTTCTTTGACACAGTCGAAATATTGTATAATTTTGAGTTCTTCAGTCTCTCTGCGGATGGTGCTTTTACTACGAATCTTTCTAAGTACAGCCACACGGAAATCATTGATAGAATGTCCGGCCAGGTTAAAGTGTTCGGCAACAGGTTTATATGTTTTGTTGCTCTGTATATCGAACTTGTGATTGTTGATGCGTTTCCGCAGTGGCTGTCCCGTTTGGCCAATGTATACAGCGGAAGGACATCTTATACAGGTGATAGCATAGATGACGTTACTGGAGTCACAGTTATATGATCCTTTGATTGTGAAATTCTTCTGATTGGGTCCGACTACAGTGGTGGCGGTATTGATGAGAGGGCACAGTTTGCATCTTACTTTATTACAGGGTTTTGTTCCATGGGATTGGATGGTCATAGGAAGTTACTGGTGACAATGCGTTGTTTGAGGTTAGGAGGCTGCCTATACGCTACGATCGGTTTTTCCGGGAAGACTTCTCGGAGTAGTGTGTCCTCTCGTATGATTGGGTGGAGTTCATTGACTATTTTGTTCAGTTTGTTCAGTTGTGTACTGTAAGTTACAACCAGTGGGATTCTGTTTAAGTCTTTCTTTCGAATGATTTCCGTGTGGCTGTACTTAGAAAGATTCGTAGTAAAAGCACCATCCGCAGAGAGACTGAAGAACTCAAAATTATACAATATTTCGACTGTGTCAAAGAAGGACTCAATCGAGATTACGGATTTTTAACACATTACAAATAACTATTTTGGCTGTATTTTGCCCCAGTTGTTCCAACCATTGTCCTCATTCAACAGTGTTTTTACACCTTTGCTCAAACTCTTTGTTTCACATTGACACCTCCTTTAGGCATTGTCCATTACCCACGATGCATTTGGCCTTTTGCTTCTTTGTCCATTCTGCAAGTACATCTGATGAAGGAGACTGTTGTCTCCGAAAGCTTATGTCATACTAAAAAAGTTGATCTACAGTGTGCTACCCTCAACAATATTCACATGCATTATATATAGATGCATCACGTCAACATAGCTGCAACATTTAAATTTTACGATATTCATTGTCAACAACATGTTTTAACTTTCACCAATTGCCAATTTAATCAAGATACAGTGTTTACTTCGGTCGTAGGGGTCCCTTGCAACCTTAGAGCAGAGTTCCAACAACCCCCTCCATTTAATCAAGTGCCAAAATGTGTCAATGCACAAAATGTTCCATAGTGTCACTGCATACGAGGATGTGAGCGAGGACATATGTGTGAATATTTGTTTCACATTTTATTCTAAAGTATCAGTTTATTTCAAAATTTCTTACACACATTGTTTTGGTCTTGTTGCAGATCCATATAAAGTATTTGGTATTATCATTCCATACTTAAAAGTTATATATTATACACAATACAGGGCATAGGTATATGATAATGTTTATTATATCATACCAGTATATTGATGGTGCAAATGCAGCGATCTGATTGGTCGAGACGCGAAAAGAACCGTGGTATATTGGCGATATACCACGGCTGGCATAGGCGCGAGCTCTCAGCTTGAGCAAAAATTTATGACGTTCCACGCCAGAATTTCAATATACTGTTATGATATAATAGCAATAAATCACACCCAGCGACGGTATACCACTCGATTTTGACCAGTTCACTTCATATATGCACTCGCTATCGCTCGTGCATATATGTCGTGAACTGGTCAAAATCTCGTGGTATACCATCGCTGGGTGTGCTTTATTGGTTCCCAGACACTTCGCACCAAAACCACTTCGCACCATACCATCTCGTCCGATACCATTTCGCACCAAAACAACCTCGTACCAAAACCACTTCGTCCCTAAAGTCACGTCGCCCAAACCATTTCGCCCCCAAAACAATGCCACTTTGCCCAAAACTTATCGCAAACCGATAAAGCTGAAAATAACCAACCACTGCCATCGAAGTTTTCATCACCTTTCTATCATCCAAGGACTGAAATCTTGAAATTGTACACATTTCGAGAAAATGACATCGTGCAATTCCGCGCACGGCACCTGAGTTGTAGCATTGAGTAGTTTGCGTGTTTCTTATTTCTTATTCTACTGTTTATGGTTTCATGCAGCAATAAATGGTTCGTGGTAGCCAAAGTGTCCTGACACATTAATGCTTCCAAGTTGCAGGTAGAAACAATGTTATGATACGTCGTGGCATCGTTGTTTTAGGACGAGTTGATGGTACTACACTTTCGGCGAAGTGGTTTTAGTACGAGGTGGTACTTGGGGCGAAGTGGCGTTGGACAAGGTGGTTTTGTGCGAAATGGTTTTGGGCGAAGTCGTGTGGGGCGAACTGGTTTTGGTGCGAAGTGTCTGGACCCCTGCTTTATTTCTTACATATAACCTACTGAACTGGGCATTGAAGGATGAGAAGATGAGCGGCAGAACAACGCCCTCAGTTGTCGAGTATGTTCCACGGGATTCGTTGTAACACCTTTTCTTGTTCATTCATCAAACAAAACCAGCGAAAACAAAGCAACGTACCATGTGTAAAAAATGTAACATGTCAGAAAAGTTGAGAAATGATGAAACCAAAAAAGATAATGAACCTATTGGTTCACGATGGATTGTTTTTCGAGTTCTCTATGCTATAAAGGACACCTATACTGCAATATCGTCGTAGACAGGAGATCGGGGCGCATAGTTGATCACTGTTTGCACCGAACATGAAATATTTCTATAAACTTATGTCCAGTAACTTTTATCTTATTCCGTTGAAAAAGTCTTTGCCCATCAAAGAACGAAAGACACCTGGACGCAAAGGGCCAAAGCCCATGATTTTTTCACTCTTTTTATTTTGATGTCAACTACAGTTTCTTGTTTTACTCCAAAAAGCATACTTAGGGAGTCGTCATTATTTACGGTCCTGGGGAGTCGGAGGAATTTCATCAGAAACTCTGAAATTTGGAGTAACCCCAACGTGATGAATTTGAGTAACCCCCTCTCCACTGAACACAAGGGTTTTACTGACCCCCTCCCCTCGACTTAGAAACGCCAATACATGTATGTATTTACAAAAATACAGCAATAGTAAAGACCATTCAAATTCTAGTGTACCCTGCTAGATAATCATTGGTTATCTCATGGCGGTTGAAATAGGTGAAACCAACAAAATGAAATTCAAAGTCACAACAAAATACATGGATATAAGCTCACGCTATAACAAGTATCCAACAATATAGTATTGTTTACTTTGGATGGGTATCATGACAGGGGATATCTGACTGGGCAGAATTTGGTACGGGGAGAGAACACGCGGGAGGCTGAGGGGGAAAGTGTCAGAGGAGGTTATCTCCTCTCTTGCGGACCCCATTGAGCTTTCAGTTTTTAGAGTGACCCCCCTCACACTCCTCTGACCCTACAGACCGTAAATAATGACGGCTCCGGATCCCTGAGATACAAAATATTAAGCTTGTACACTTAGTCTGCACATGTATAAACTGCACTGTTATTGTTGACAAGTTAATACTGGTCCGGACAAGAATTCAATACTAAATCAAAAAAGACCTTTCAATTGACACACAAAATATAAAATAGCGCAAAATCAGCAAAGTTGCAGCTACTGGTCCTTTAAAGGTTTATTTTGATGTACACGATTTGACTCCGGACAATGAAGTAATGGCCGAGTCTTTCAACCCTCAGCAGCTGGTAACTTTAACAGTATCTTTATGAAGTACAACCATTTGCAATAATAGAGCGCGAAGCCACTGCAGTGAACTGCAATAAAACTGCTTACACTAATTAGTTTCAGCTGTAGCCGTGGCCACTTTGGTGTTGAACAAGGCTACTTGATAAAGACCAAAAAGTCTGCTTGTACAAAGGCAAAACTAGTTCTGTCTGAGGCTCGAGTTGTAAATGAGAGTTTACGATTGGCACCCTGTGTTCAAGATTAAGATACAATGTAACATTACCATGCACTGGTCCATGTACAAATCTTTTTTATTTCAATTTCCCCAGACAAACTGTCTGCATGGGACATACAATGTTGTCGACTTTGCCAGCTGGCTACAGCTGAAACTAATTAGTGTGAGCAGTTTTATTGCAGTTCACTGCAGTGGCTTCGCGCTCTATTACTGAAAAGGGTAGTAATTTCTGTCCAATTTGTTACGTCAAGTTGCTTGTCTATTCTCTGAAACGTATAAACTTGAATGCCCGTTCATAAGCTTAAAATACAGAGTACATCAGAGTACATGTGTTGTGTGTGTGTGGTGTTGTGTGTGTGTGTGTATGTGTGTGTGTATATATATATATATATATATATATATATATATATTATATATATATATATATATATATTATATTACATATATATATATATATATATATATATATATATATATATATATATATATATATATATATATATATATATATATATATATAGGTAGATGAAAGTCCGGAGCTGGATTATAGATTAAAACATTTATTCGCTACTCAGAATTTCGTGCATCTTGCGATGCACTCATCAGGCAACTGCCAAATACAAACCAATACATTCTAGAGTAATGAGAAAATAGAACAAAGGCATTCTGAATGGAACATATCGTGATGCGCGTATTTACGCGCGCGTATACGTGTTTAATTTATGTGGGATAGCAGAAATCTTTTAGAGTGCCTGCAGCACGAAATTAGCTCATTTCTTTTGTTGAGCGTTGCCATGGTTGGTCTACATATGATAAAAAACTTTTCCCACAAACACAAGTTGCACTTCTTGTTGGTATTGGAGTATGGCTTAGCTTGTTTTACCTTTCTCCATTTGATTTCATACTCAATGAGAAGAGACTCATTGAGAAAACTGAACATTTTCTTCGCCGTGTGCGTTGGATAGCGCACTTCTTCCTTAACCCAAGAAAACCAAAGACAAAGGAAACCTACGGCTTTAAATCACGAAATTCGCCGCCACAAGTTGAAGAACTGAAACCTTTCGAAAACGACATGTTAAAACTCATCCAAAATGTCAAGTTCAAAGATGTTAAATGCTGTTTCCAGAAAAAACTATCCAACGACATCAAGACCATCATAAAACCAGGTAAACTTCTCATACCCTCGGATAAAACCACAAATTACTACAAAATGGACACTGAATCTTATGACAAGTTACTGAAAGAAAATATCACAAAAACATACAAGAAGTCCAATCCAGAAGTAGTTACCGCAATCGACGCAGAAGCAGCCAAAATAGCCTATAAACTTGAATTAGACGATCGCATAGAAAAAATAGCACAGAAGGAAGCATATATCACCCTTAAAGACCATAAACCCACATTCAATGATCATCCGACGTGTCGCCTAATCAACCCAACCAAATCAGAAATTGGCATGGTAAGCAAGCAAATCCTCGATAAAATTAATAAGCCAATCATCAATGCCACGAACATCAACCAGTGGAAGAACACATTAGACGTCCTTAAATGGTTCAACAATCTAGAGCATAAAGAGACGCTTTCCTTGATAAGCTTTGATATATGCGAATTTTACCCATCGATCAATGAAGAGTTACTGACCAAAGCCCTAAATTTTGCCAGCAAATACCGCCAAATAAGTAGTGACGAACGTGACATCATCATGCAGGCCAGGCGCTCATTGTTATTCGAAACCAACATACCATGGGAGAAGAAATCGTCATCTGACCAATTCGACGTGACCATGGGTTCATTCGACGGAGCGGAAATATGTGAATTGGTCGGTTGCTATATACTGTCTCTACTCACTGAAAAGTACGGCCAAAATGTCGGGCTTTATAGGGACGACGGGTTAGCAGCTTTCAAGGGAAAACCGCAAGAAATTGAAAACATCAAGAAAGGAATCTGCGAAATCTTCCGCAACAACGGTTTAAAGATCACAGTTGAGGCTAACCAAACCATTGTCAATTTCCTGGATGTGACGCTAGACCTGAAGAGTGGTAAGCACACGCCATACATGAAACCGGGTAATGTGCCATTGTATGTACACCGCAAATCTAATCATCCACCATCCATCCTGAAAAATATCCCTGAATCGATCAACAGACAGGAGACTGTCTAAAATATCATCAGACAAAGAATCTTTCGACAACACCAAATCTGCATACCAGGATGCCTTGAATAAGAGTGGATACCATTACAATCTTACATACAAAGAAGAACCAGCTAAAAGGAAAAGAAATAGACAAAGAAACACTACGTGGTACAACCCCCCTTACAGCAAAAGCGTGGATACTAATATAGGAAAATGCTTCCTTAGTCTGATCGATAAGCATTTCACCAAATCAAATCCTTTGCACAAAATATTTTCGAGAAATACACTAAAAATTAGTTATAGAGGCATGAGTAATATGGTACAATAATAACAAACAACAACAAGGCTAAATTAAACAACTTAAACCCCAGTGAAGAGAATAAGACAAACTGCAACTGCAATAATAAATGCCCGATGAATGGTAGTTGCAATGATGAACACATAGTATACCAAGCGGAAGTCATTACATCGGACACAAAACAAACTTACACCGGACTATGTGATACAACATTTAAATTTAGATATAGAAACCATATTTGCTCGTTCAAAAACCAACGCTATAAAAATGCAACTGAGTTAAGTAAATATATTTGGAACTTAAAAGACCAGAACATTGGGTATGAAATCAAATGGAGAAAGGTAAAACAAGCTAAGCCATACTCCAATACCAACAAGAAGTGCAACTTGTGTTTGTGGGAAAAGTTTTTTTATCATATGTAGACCAACCATGGCAACGCTCAACAAAAGAAATGAGCTAATTTCGTGCTGCAGGCACTCTAAAAGATTTCTGCTATCCCACATAAATTAAACACGTATACGCGCGCGTAAATACGCGCATCACGATATGTTCCATTCAGAATGCCTTTGTTCTATTTTCTCATTACTCTAGAATGTATTGGTTTGTATTTGGCAGTTGCCTGATGACTGCATCGCAAGATGCACGAAACTCTGAGTAGCGAATAAATGTTTTAATCTATAATCCAGCTCCGGACTTTCATCTACCTATAGCTCTAGTTCAACTATTGAGCACTCTGCCAGTCCGATGAAGACATCAATCTACGTCCTGCTCGTGTATATATATATATATATATATATATATATATATATATATATATATATATATATATATATATATATATATATATATATATATATATATATATATATATATATATATATATATATATATATATATATATATATATATATACGCAGTGACTCGTGACAAAACGAATTTATTCGTGAATTTCCAATTAATTATTCCAGGATGTTTATGATGCCGGGTGTATGATATATGCGGTGGAAGCCCAATTAACTAAAACATTTGACGATTTGGTTAGAATACTTACAACAAGCCAATTACCGGGCATTTTAAAGCGTTTTCTAGAGAGCGTTTTCTAGGGCACAAAAACCTAGAGTAGAAAAAAATCTGTAGAAAGAAAAAGAAATACAAACTGCATAAATTGCAACGCTTTGTGAAGCTTATCACATTTCGTGTGAACACATATGTGTCAAAGTGTCACGTCTCTTCCTTTACGGTCTCTGAGTTGAGGTACCGGTATTTTCTTAAACTGTAGTAATATTTTCTTTTATATGCTGTATACTGAAAGAACCGTCGCTCGGGGAGGGGAGCGTAGAGAGCGCCCTCGAGCGACGGATCTATCAGTCTAGTTAAACTGAAGCTGACAATAGACTCTCGAGAAAAACGAGGGTCTATGAGCTGACACAGCAAGTTTAAGCACCACTTTCGATCTTTATTACTACTAGTAAGCAGCAAGGGAGACGACTCGAAGTCTGCTCTCCAATCTCTCTACCAGCTCTGTTCTACTCTTTGTCTAGAAAGTGTACAACTTAAATCGTTACCGAGTCTACATATTGTAATAGATGCTTAATGATACTTTATACACATAAGTACCGGAAGAATGTAAGATGTGTTCGGAACTAAAGAGCGTCAACACAGCACTAAGCTGTTCTAAATAGGCATAGCTTGTTGATGACGTTCATGATTAGTAAAACAATACATCACCCTGCGCTAAGTCTAATGGAATTAAGTGTCTTTAACACTAGATTCAGTGGCGTAGAATTTATATATGAGATTTCTCAGCCTTGACCATTTGAGAAACGCTAGATGTTGCGTGGATATCATCGTACGTCAAATATCTGATTCGTGGGAAAGGCGTGACACTCGTGGCAAATGCATCGTAATGTTCATAGCTGAAATAGACTGCCTATCCCCTTGTGAACACAGCGCAGCCAACGGCAAAAGGGGAGAAGTATCAAACTCCTCGCACACCTGTAGTCTCGAGTGCAGTCCCTGTAACCGAGACCACGGTCCCTACACAAACTAAGACACCTTGAAAACAGGCTGTCGATCAATCTAGCTGCGTGGTATTCTTCATAGAGTATCTCGAGCTCCTTGGCACAGCACTAACGGAGGTTGAAGATAATATCTAAAAGTAGTTTCCTTCGAAAATCTCGTGACTTTTTCTCAAACACGATTGGAACTAATTTGGGAGAATATGATCTTTTAATTCATATTCAATTGTTATCCAAGGTGACTTATCATTTAAGTTTCATTTATAAATTTTCTTTGATTCGGATTTAAAGTCATTAAATCACGGGAGAATTTTAGTCTTCAATAAACAGTGCTTTGAGGGACAGAAATTTGAAAGAAGATCAATTTCTCAAGCAAACACAGTCATTGAACAGAAATCACTATGGCCTTTAAATTACAGCGCCTTATATCATTTATAATGTCGTACAAGTTGATTAACAAAGAAGTCTTATTTCTTCTGCCTGTACAATGATATATGCATTGATGTTATGCAGAGCTGTATTTTGGAAGAATTTTTTGGAGCGCCTCATCAAGTTCCGATCAGAAGGACGAGGTGGCCGAGTGGTTAAGGCGATGGACTGCTAATCCATTGTGCTCTGCACGCGTGGGTTCGAATCCCATCCTCGTCGCGTGATATTTTGTCAACATTACCTTATGACATATATTGGCAATCCTGAATTGCTGACGCGTACGGTCAAGTGAAACCCTTCTGACCCTCGACCAATGCTCCTGACTTCAGTAACTATGCAATCATTGTCACAGTGGAACCCAAGGTGCTTCCACACTACTGGAGACTCTTCTAAAATTGAGGATCATTTTGTGTAATATTTAAAGACAAACTATTTTGAGAATAAATGTTGTTTACCTTGATGTAGAATAGACCTGGTAATTTCTTTAAGAGGGATTCGAGGGAAAAAGATGTTGAATTGATGTATATATGAAAAATAAGGGAATTTCATCTTCCTTATTTCAAGTTATATTAATTTTATTAGTAGGCCTAAAACTATATAGGATCATATAGATACTATGCCGTTTACTCAAACCTTCAAGTTATTAAAATATGTTTACTTGCATGCGTGCATAACGTTGACACGCGATTGCAAACAGACAGAGACAGGCTGTTGAAACATAGGGTGTGTATTTGCGTTTTCTACCAGCACATCGGTAAAACATACACGCTTCGTGTTGCAGTGCGGTGTCCAAGGTCGACATCCCACAGTATCGACACGTGTCACACTCAAATTCTGCATTTTAACAGACAGTTTTGTGACGATGGTAAACACGATGTCGAGTATAGCTGCGCCAGGCTGTTTACACAGAAAGAAAATTTGGGTCTGTTCGGCAAATGCGGTAGCAACTGACACAGCGGAAACAAAACACCCTAAAGGTGTATCGATTTTAATGTATGCAACAGTCACACTGCGTACTGAATATTCAAATATCATGAAAAGTCGTCCACAAAGGTCCACCATGTTGCTTCCCAGCTGACGGCTCGAGTGCGCGTAAATATTTCGTAGGGATTATCATGTTGGAGGTAAATCTGTACTGTCGGCTAGAAGAGCACCATTTTGACACCGACACTGCTGCTTGCTGGTATTGTAGGGACACGTTGCCACCATGGATATACGCGACGTGACGATTGTCGGTCTCTGCATTTCAGCGTTATTTGGGCTTGTGTTTTGCGAGGAAGAAGGTCACAATGTTACCCCAGTAAGTAATATACTGCTTTTCTAACCTGAAAATCTACGGAGTAGTAACTGCCACAGATGTAAAATCGGAATACGGAAAAAATCTCAGCGCCGTGATTGGACGAGGATCAACAGGTATTCAGGTATTCAGCTGCCTCGCACACAGTTTATTGTTAGACATGTTACACCCGTGTTACGCACGTAATCATTACGTCATGCCCTTCCCTGCTTTCTTAAACCATGGAGGTAGAAGGAGAGACCACAATTAACAAACGTGTAGTTAAATTCAGAAAGGTTTAATTCAGACGAAATTTGAACACTGTCAATGCCTGCCGATGTGACACGTCAAACCGAAATAAACGAGGCGCTTCGTTTTGATGATATGGGCCGACAGGAAGTTTTCATTTTTTGCGAGCCCCTTTCAGAAATATGACCCCTTGTTCGGGAACTTTGTATTCCCGTGTAAGTGCACGTAACGCTTGTGACTTCATGAATAGGTTGTGGATGTTAAGTGGGACTCTTACGATTTCAATGTATAGGGTCTATTTGTGCGACCGACCGTGACGCGATCTGTACATGGCATATTAAATTACAGTAAGAATTTTTGTCCAGTTCCTATCCGAAAAGGCTTTTTGCACACCAACTTATGACAGCATTGGCCGGGATTACCACATTTGCTTATTTAGGCATGCGTGTAACATCACGTTATGACACTATACTTGAAAAGAGACCTAAGTTAAGTATGTACTCACTATTGTGTATTCATATGTAAGCTTACAGGTAAAAACTTGTTTGCTAAAGTATGTAAAAAACTGTACAATGGTTAACGTCACATATTTGAAATGATTTTACAGCACCCATTCAAAAGAAATAGCGCTGTGGCCGGGCCCTTTATCACGTTATGAACTCTTTTCAAGTTGTGAAATTCCGAAATACTTCAAATAACCATGGTAGCGACAAGTCACGGAGCTGATCGTGTTCGCGCAGTCATGAAAGTCTGTGGTGTTTTATTTTGCCAGGCCATTCACCCTCATTAATGTCATATATTGCTTGTAAGTTGTGGCATACACAGTAGAGGGGGAAGACTTTACTGTCTATGGTTGTGGCGAAGGTGCACTTCATGGAGTGTCCCGCAACGCAACGCATGCGTACTGCACCCATGCTGAGAAACGTTTTCGGAGCAACAACTCCGGAGCAGGGGGTGATGTGCACATTAGGGGGAATTTGGCGTTTTCAATTAAAAAAAAACTATTATTTTTGTCTTTGATTACAGTTTCATGAAGCGTTATCAAGCCGAGCTCTGAAGTTTTACTTTGACGTTGAGGAACACAGCAACGGTAAGATACATGCTTCAAACATTTCTGTAAGTTGTGAAAGAGATAGAGTCAGAGAAAGACGAGCAGTCAAATGAGACAAATTTCCTTACCAATATGACGAATAGATGTTGAGTACAAAGTACAATATGATTGAAAGTAAAAAGTATATTTGCGAAACACCTGAACTGGAATATTTATTCTGACGACAGATTGCGTACAGAGATTGTCGGACCGACTTTTTGTTGCCATCGGGGCGTAGGCCGGTCGTTAATTCACGTTCCGACGATCTGAGTCGTACAGCGCAGACGACTGAAAGTTCTCTTCGTTTTGTAAGGACCCCCGAGTTTGTAGAACAGGCACGATTTGGCTTTACTCGAGTCTTTAGATTACAATTGCTGACACGCAATGGACAAAAATGTTCAAATTCGAGAGAATTTGATTTTTCCGGTTTTAGCAGTTTCTGGCAATGTTCATGATGAAATATAGAATTCATTTACGTCACACATAATTAATTCATGACGTAATACTGAGTACTGACAAGATGTCTGTATACTAAAAAATTATGAGTGATAAATTTAGCTTTAACACAATGTCTTTTGACTTTTATTTATTTGACTTTTGACAAGATATGTCAAGAAACGTATGTCTTAGTTTACCACAGACATGTTCAATGTGTAATTGTGAAATTTCCATTACAGAAAAATTCGCAATATATACTAAGTCATATTCAACGACTAATACCCCAAAGAAACAGTCATAAACCACAAGAAAGTTTACTTTTGCCTTCTTTTAAAACAGTTCCGACATACACTTTCGGAGAGCCGCAAAAACGATCAAAGACAGCCAGGGATGTGACGTCATCAGCCCTTCACTACAAGCTGGATGTATTCGGTGAGGAATTCCTCCTCGACCTCGAACCGAACCTTGGCTTGCTGAGTCCCGGATTCCACGTCCAGTACATCACGGGAAACGGATCGTCGTGGCTGGATACGGTGTACGATATCCCCTGTTACCTTGGAAACTCGGCAAATCACAATGACTCCAAGGTTTACGTTGGGATTATGGGTGACCAGCTGGTGAGATATTGTTTTTGTAATGGCTCATCGTCTGAAAATGTCATTGCGCTTATGAATCATCGTGTCTTGTTGTGCGCATGTGTCGATCTATTTCATTTCATCGGGAAATTTGTAAGTTTACGATACGCAAAGATGACGTAATTTCACAAAGTCACTAATATTGTCATGTTTTGCATTCTTATTAGTAATATCGACACGTCTTTTAAAATAAAAGTACCTTTATTTCTAAAGAATAGAAACAAACCCCTCTCTCCCTCACTCCTCTCCCCTCTCTATATCTGTCTATCCCCCTCCCTCCCTCTCTCTCTCCCCCCCTCTCTCTCTCTCTCTCTCTCTCTCTCTCTCTCTCTCTCTCTCTCTCTCTCTCTCTCTCTCTCTCTCTCATATCCCTTTTTAAATATCTGTTATATTCATCATAATTTCAGACTGGGTTCATCCGATATGACAACGTGACACTGGTCATAATACCAGTCCTTGAGGATGATTATAACACGGTTGATGAGCTCTCTGACCAGGAGTACACAAATCCGCATCTTATCTACACACTTGTCAGTGACTCAACACAAGGTAAAGTGTCGATGACACATAGAAAAGTATTCCTATACATTGCGACGGCGGGAAATTATATCCGATAAAATATCCATTCTATATATTATACATGTAACATGTCGGGGGTTTCGAAAGATGGTCGCTGCATAATAAGGCTCACCAAGCGATGGCTTTCGATATTCTTTTTGTCATACAGACATCGTAGTTAGAGTTCAAGAAGTGATGCTGCGCATGACTTGTTCAGCAAAATCTGGATTATTTGCTCTTGAACTGGGACTTGTAAGCGTCTGCTAGGAGCGAGCGTTATTTGAATAACAAATTATTAGCGAGTACAATTGCTCGCTGTTGTCAGAGTCTCTGATCAAGAAATATTTCACCGATGTACCATACACACAACTATTATGGTTTAACGATTTACTTATTGTTTAAGTATTGTTTTACGCAAAATAAGAAAAATTTTAAGTTTCAGTGAACTTCAACAATGTAAATTTATGTCAATCTTTTGGAGATATTTTTTATTTAAAGTTGAATTTCGTTTGTTCTGTGGTTTCGCACTCAACGAAGTTATTTACGTGCAGGACGTTATGAGGCAATTTATGCCCAGAACGTTAAAAAAATAACCCGAGAGTATCCTCTATAGTCAGTACAATGCCAAACGGCAACATGTGTTGGCGTGACTCATAGGAACCAATCACAGCTGTGCACTTGTGAAATTACATATTTATTTGCAGTAAATTATTGCGCAGGGCATTGCCTGTGTGATTGAAACGATACCGTTTCTTAGGCAATCTAAAATTTTACCGTAAAGTGTAGTACGCGAGGATGTCCAATAGCGACGGCGAGGGGAATAAACTTCACACACTGCATGTGCTGAGTCGAGTTTGAACGTTTAGCTTTGCCTTGGATAGAATGTACAACGTTGACGTCATTGTTTTTTGTGTTATTATCATAACCAGGAACGCCATGTGATGACTATTTGAAAACCTTGTGATTTTTTTTGTAACTTGACAAGCTGACGCCTTCTCAACTAATCCGCTGAAAGCACGGTTTAATAATCGATCTTATAATTTTACACCTCAAATTAATTATTTGAATTGAATCATAGTCTGTTGAAAGTTTGCATGGTGAAAACGGAAGGTGACAATTATCAATTCATATCAACACAATCCTTGCAAGTTACTCGGCTTTGAAGCTTCTCTTTCGCCTGACTGAACTATACACGGTACATCTATATACACGGTACATCTATATAGACTTATCTACATTTTAATCCTTTGTAAAGGAAGTTCATAAAATACAACGACAGAAGAGGGTAAATATTTGTTTTAGTTAACTTTCCTCTCGCAATGAATTTAACTTAATAAGTTAGTTCGTAATTTTGACAAGTCGAATTGTTGCTTCAGGATGCTCTATTTGCTTATTTGCTCAGAATAAAGAATATGCATGAATTATGGAACCGCGGGTGCAAGATGATCTAGCATAATACGATTGAGCATACAACAACAAGGACATTGTAGGCCGCTTCAATCCGTCGACAGGGGGGATTTGATGTTTTCAAAGATCACCAGGATATAAAAAGACTTGCGACAACCTCGCTGTTCTTGCAAAAGAAAAATGCGTGTTTGCAGTAATACTGTGTTTCTTATTCAGCCTTTACAGTCGAAAGTCACCATCGCTATTTAGAACCTGTAGAACCTTGGGTCTGAGGATTTCTGTCTCGCACACCCAACAATCCGTAAGCTAGTGTCAATCTGTCGCTGATCTCATTGAAGCGTAGATCTCTCTGTTTCCTCTCGAATAGATCCAATTCAAGACAAAGTCAGAGTGCAGAGAAGTGCCTATGAACCCAACTATTTGGAATTGGCATTAGTTGCCGATCCAAGTATGTATTCGCATCATGGCGACGACACTGCAGAATATATTCTTATGATGTTGAATGGAGTGAGTATTTCATGTCCCTGTTAACAGCATTTTGTGAAGGCCACGGGTGCAGTATCTCTTATTTTGCTGCCATTACAATGCTTATTCCTTCTATGATTACAAAAAGCGACTTTTCGTGTTTTAAATTTCGCAAGCTTTGTAAGTAATGCGGTTTGCTTCAGGAGTAATATGCAATGAAGCCCATAATCACTTTGGAAAAGTAGAGCTAACAAAAAGGCGAAGTAAGTAAATTCTTTAAGTCAACTCAGATTTTCGAAAGTGGTTTTAAAAGACTCACCCAAAAATTAACACAAAGTCAATTTCACTTAGTTGACAGTGCTAACATACACCATACTCATGCCCGTATACGGGTACCGTTTTACGTCATGACCGCATATACTTCAATGTTTGTATTATATGAATACTGTATGGAAGTTTCTTGTCGCAGTCATAGATTTAGCGATAGAATATCGCTGATGACAAAACAATTGCGGGAAAAATTTAAAGTGTGGGATTTTTTTTCTTTCTTGTTGTTTTTTAACTTTTGCGCGACAGCCAAAACAAAGAATTACTAAACCCTGGCCTAATAACAATATACGTTTTAACGTTGAAATGTTTCCTAAAGGGACAAAAGCTGTGACTCTCGATTATACTGTCACTACTTTTTAGATTACATGTTCTTATTTATGTCCTTACAGTTCGTCAAAATACAAAATATTAACCATCTCAACATGTCACACATTTGTGTGCAATTCGCAATATTGTTGATCTAGATAAATCCTAGTGTACGGACTTAATAAAATTCAAACGACAACAATAGCATGGAACTTTACTCCAAAACAGTCTGTGTTGACAGGTTGTAAACTGGACTCTTCGATACGATTTCGGGAGTAAAATGAGTTACTGTATTTTACAAACAATGACATTTGGGAAAGACGTCAGAAGTTACAGGTTGTGAAAGTTTGATGACGCGGTAGTATTTGATTTTTTTGCAATTAAGTACATTCGGTGCCGTTGTCCCGTTTTTTCAAAACTTTTTGCAGCTTCATCAACAAGATTTCGTCACCTATTGACTTAAAAGTCTGCAGAATTTCTCACAAATATGCACTCCAAGCTACGCTGACACATATTTTGTTAATCTGCTTCCAGGTTGCGGGATTGTACGCAGATCCGTCGCTTGGTGTTGACATCACCCTCTTCGTGTCAAAGATCACCATCCTTACAGAAGGAGATGTAAGTATTCTTATCTAAGTATTACAACTTAAGATCCTTCGTTACAGGAATGCCAAACCCTTGAGCCCTCTTCACTTATCTTAACGTTTGACTGGATTTTCGAACAATATATGTTGCTATATCATCGCATAATTGGACATCAGCGACATTAAGGTTGTACGTGTCTCGAAGTTGAAAGATTGCTCCAATTTCAGGGTCTGAATATCTATCCTAAAGACGCATTCTGCCCTAAAAAATCTAAGGCACCTTATGTTTTCTTATCAGGAGCTAGGTTTTTGTAAAAAAAGTTAACTTGTAACCTGTTGCGAACTAGTATTCTCAAAAACTATGAGCTGCTCATCTTTTATCTATATATCACGTGACTCCAAAGCCACTAAGGTGACACAACCTGTCATTCTGACCGTGTTTGATCGATTTGATTGCACCAGATGTAGGGTAGGAAAGGCGACCAATAGAGCAGCCAAACAATAATATGGGGATCAAACACCAGTTTGATTTCTACATCTGATCTGAATCAGACTTTAAACTGATGTAAACTGAAGATGTATAGATATAGGTCAATGAGGAATCGTAAACAAAATAACAACTGTAAAGAGCTCGTGTTACCTTAAGGCACCTCTAAACAGACATTTTTGCTGGTCGCGTGATGCAATATCTCGATTGTATGCGTACACGTATTTTATAAGGATGATCTTTTTATTTTTAATTTTATTAGCCTAACTTGTACGTTGACCCAAACTCCGACGAAGCGCTCAAGAACTTCCGCGACTGGATGAGGCCGAAGTACGTTGAAGACGACAACGATCCCATGCACTTCGACGCCGCAGCTTTGATTACCAGGTAAAACAATACCACGAATAAGCATATAAAAATATGACGAATACTGCGAAAATAGTCTTTACGCATACCAGCTGACGCTACTTCACTATTGTTAAAGACGATTTAATTTCCGTCGCTTGGACAATAACTCCATCATTAGCACAGTTTTTAATCCTTTGTCTAAATTCGAATGTCCCTGATTTAAGATTAATCACCATTCGATGTTTATTTCAAATCATATAGATACTGATTTTGTTACGTTTGTATCTTCCTTTTACCACAGTTTTGCCTTATTAGAAGTCAAATATTATTGCAATATGAACGCATTGAAATAAATTAAATTTCAAAGGTTGCTACTGGCATTATGTTTTTATCGTACATAAAACATTATTACTAATATAATCAAGAAGAGCGTTACTTTTCATTAATATTAAATGAAGTTGTAAATATACATAATATAATGTATGCATGCTTGATATCCATGGGATCTTTGGAAATCGCAACTCTCACTTTCTCCGTTTCATGAGCACTTCTTTCAAATTCACAGGGTTGATTTATACAGTGGCGATGACAACAATTACCAAAACACTGGTCTGGGTTACAAATGGGGTGCCTGTGACCCCGAGGCTATGTACTCCGTCAACGAAGATCACGGTCCGATGGCGTTGGTACTCACGTTGGCACATGAACTTGGACACAAGTAAGTCTGAACATCCGTAAACATGGCAACGTTTGCATCGGCGTGGGGACAAACATAGCTCTTTAACTCGAGCCATCAGGAGGGCGTTGAAGCTTAGCGTTTGACAGCCGAAAAAAAAAAAATTAAGGATATTTCATTGGATAGATTCACACAAATGCCCACAAAAAGGAAATAAGCTTATTGGTCAGATAAACACATCATGCAACTTAAGGTAGTATGCACCTCGAAAGTGAAAGACTTAAACTTTTGCTCAAGCTTTCCTTAAGGACTCTTTCCACCATTCTCTTTCAAAATCAACAATAAAAAAATAGGGGTCACAGTGCAATTTTTGGTACTAGAGAAACAAATAACCCAAGATTTACGGATATCTAAAATTCAAAATGGCAACCATCCCCGTGTTAACTCTATGGAAAAAAATACGAATTTCGAAAAAACTAAGTCGGTGAAAATTTCCCTTACACCAAGAGCTTTAAAATGAACCCCCACAAGTGTTATATCAGAAAAAACTGTAAAAGAGTCCGAAAATCTGTCCCCGAGGCGCGTCCTATCTTAAGTACCAACATTGTGGCGATGTTCAATTTCTTCTTAGGATGAAATTGCTTTCCTTCACATACATGATTGTGAAAGATGCGGGTCTGTACAGACCGCATTTTTCATGTTTACAGCTCACATTAAACAGGTTTTTTTTGTTTAATTGAATCAATTCGGCAGCTTGGGGATGCGACATGACGGAAACTTGAACGACTGTCCGGACAATACCTATATAATGACCGGCTATCCTGTTGGTGGTTCAAATGCGGTCAAGTGGTCATCGTGTAGCAGAGATGCCGTCATTGATTTCCTGAAGTGAGTCTGTCTTACTTGAGCTAGCAGCACACCAGCCTAAAGTCTGTCAACAAATGAATAAGTACCGCCTACTGTATGCCAGGAACCCTTAATACTATCCGTCTGGCCCATAAAGATTTTATTCATAAGTTGACATTTAGGGATATGTTAATGATACAACCGACAAACGACAGCTGTTTGAGGTATTTGTAGCGGAAGACAAAAATCATTATGACCGATTAAAATATCACATTGTATTTTTAGCCTTACGGGCTTAGAGTTAAAATTCAATATGTTTTACCACAGGAAGGAGCAGACGAGACTTTGTTACATAAATCTTCAAGTTATTTTCTGCCGTTCAATATTTTAACCCGGCGTTTTACCCATAGCTTTTACTATTCCAAAAACTTTATACGCCAACAATGGTCTTGATTTCCGTTCGCAAATATTTTTGACTACTTTTGCCATATTTAGGCTTGGTACACGATCAGGGAGTAATTTTTCGTTTTGTTTCCTCAGCTCCGACAAGTCATTTTGCCTCCGCGACTATCCATCATCACCGGAAGTCTTGAAAGTTGAACCCAACAAACCGGCGCCCGGTTTAATATACGACAGTGACGAACAGTGCCGGATGGTCTATAGTTACGATGCCGAAGAATGCATTGAAATCACTGGCCAGGTGCTCAATTTGCCTAATATTCATGTAATGGTAATGGGTATTTATTCTGAAAATGGTGTAGCATTGCAAGTGCTTACTAGATGGAACAAGTTATAGCGACCAAAATGTTACAGCACTGCATATCTGAATATTGAACACTTTGAAAATGTATAATATTACAACTTTGGTAATGCCAGTGACGCCATCGCGCATCTGTCTAACATATTACTGATAATGTATCCGATTATACAGTATTGTAGCCCCAAAATGTTTTCTACAAGTACAAGACTCAAAAGCAAACTTTACACTCTATAATCACACTCTGTTTCGCCTCTTGTACTCAGTTGTGCAGTTTCCTTTCATCCATAATGGCCCGGGAGAGGGTACATTTTTGCGTAAATAACATGTATTTGTTCTTTGGGCGTATACATATAAGAGCTGTAGCTCTAGTGACAATTGAAACTGATGAACTTGCAGTTTCTTTTCTTGTCACTTTCATGTCTGTCTTTCGTTTCCAATGACTATTTAGTCCCTTATGAAAAATAATGAAAAGTAAATTTCCTTTAGGCGAAATGCGAAGAGCTGAAGTGTTTAGTTCCGTCGCAGAGTTCGTACTGTATAGGTGATTCCAGACCGCCACTGGACGGAACATCATGCGGCTATGGACAGGTAGATAAGTGTTTCAATGTCTTGGATTTATAGTGTTTGTCTTATCTCTCATGCACATTGACGATGATGGACAAAGTTTTTCCAAAATTGTGAATGACAACCGTCTTTGGAGTAACCTGAAATATCACCGTGCCTTCATCAGAAATTCATCTTTTGCCGCTTGTTTGTTTGGCTTTTTATGTTTGCCAGGGTACTAGATTGATGACGACACAGGCCAGTTATTTGCATATTAAGCTGGTCAGTCCACTAGTGAACTATTTTATAGTATTTGTTTGTGAATGAGAGAACTGGCACACAAGTTAGTGAACTAGTTACTAATAGATGATTAGTTGGTCTTAGTCAGTCAGTCAATCTGGAAGTTATTCATTCTTCATTGTTATTTAATTCACAATTAGTTAGTTCATTACACTGCAATTTTGATGATTAAATGTTTGTTTGTTTACAAGCTGGTCAGTTCATTAGCTAGTCAGTCGGTTTTGACAGTTAGTTGCCCCTATAAAACCTATTGGCAATAATGTGATTTTTTAAAATTTTAGTATCGTTTTGTTTAGTTTTGTTTACACTGGATTGTCCCACAGTTTTTTGTATTGCACTGTATCGTTATGGATTGCTGTGTATCATACTGTACTGTGTATATTTCCAATTTAGAGCCCTTAGACAAACAAGCTTCTTTAGGGAAGTTTACCGGGCTAACCTCCTTAATTAAGATTCACTAATTCAAAATAATGAATTTAGCAAAGTTGAACTCTTTACATTTACCTCCACAGTGGTGTATGAGTGGATTCTGTGTCCAGAAACCGGTCTTGGAAGAAGGTGAGGAAGGATTTGAGCCAGACGAAGAGGAAGACGAGTTTCTGGACGAAAATGACAGTTGGATGGAAGACTCAGACGATGATTTCTACGGAGATGAAGATTTATTTACTGATGGAAACGAAAATCCTGCTCCTCAAACAGATGAATATGGAAACCCTATTTATCCCCAAGATCCTTACGAAACCCCAGTAAACCAGCAAACAGATGAATATGGAAACCCAATCAACCAAGAAACAGACCAGTATGGCAACCCAGTAAGCCAGCAAACAGACCAGTACGGCAACCCAATCGTTCCACAAACAGATGAATATGGAAACCCAATCAACCAAGAAACAGACCAGTATGGCAACCCAGTAAGCCAGCAAACAGATGAATATGGAAACCCAATCGTTCCACAAACAGATGAATATGGAAACCCAATCAACCAAGAAACAGACCAGTATGGCAACCCAATAAGCCAGCAAACAGATGAATATGGAAACCCAATCGTTCCACAAACAGATGAATATGGAAACCCAATCAACCAAGAAACAGACCAGTATGGAAACCCAATCAACCAAGAAACAGACCAGTATGGCAACCCAATAAACCAGCAAACAGACCAATATGGAAACCCAATCAACCAAGAAACAGACCAGTATGGAAACCCAATCAACCAAGAAACAGACCAGTATGGAAACCCAATCAACCAAGAAACAGACCAGTATGGCAACCCAGTAAGCCAGCAAACTGATGAATATGGAAACCCAATCGTTCCACAAACAGATGAATATGGAAACCCAATCAACCAAGAAACAGACCAGTACGGAAACCCTGTTAACCAGGGTACGGATATTTATGGCAACCCCCTGAATCCAGGAGAAGATCAGTACGGAAACCCAACTGACTCCAAAACAGACATATATGGAAACCCAATTAACCCCGATGAAAACCCGTTTGATCAGCAGACGGACATTTACGGCAATCCGGTTAACACCGGAGAGGAACAGTTTGGGTACACTGACGAAGGCAGTCCCACAGATGAACCAGTAAACCCGGCAACTCAGTTAATTGAAAGATTTGAAATAGGGTAAGTATTCCAAAATAACATCAGGTTCGCTGGCAAACTATCCTCTCTTGCTTGACGGATTCGTTTGTTCTTACAACGAAAGTTCGCTTGTTCCTTGACTCTACATCAAATTTTTGTTTATCATACCAATGCTAACCTAACAACATCCAAAATACATGCAGTCTGTTTAACCAACATTTCACTTATCTTAAAGTCCAAATCATATTTTACACTATTAATTCAGCTCTCTGCCGGTGGAACGCCATTTCAGGATACTTTGTCACTACAAATTTGCATATCTCCATATATGGTGAGGCGTGTCAGCCAAGGTTGCTCCCGAACCTCCGATAGTCGGTGACTTAATGGGCCCGATGAAAAATCGATGTAATGATAGGATTGGTGACTTTAAGTACGGGCTATACACAGTATCGTAATGTGCAGTGTGTCTTCACAACAAACTGTGGATTTTAGCAATGCGGTAACTAGGTTTCGCAAGTTTGGACCACTTCGTTAAGAACAGTGAGAGGCGTTATTCCGCCAAACTGAAAATACGTTTCTTTCACTTACTTGTAGATGGTTTGTCGGTGAATTTGGAGAATGCAGCGCCCCGTGTGATGGTGGAAACCGAACCAGACAGGTTGTCTGTGCTCTGCATAACTCCACTTACCCAATCCCATTGGAGGAAGAGCTCTGCCTCCGCGATGTTCCAGAGAAACCTTCTACCACTGAGGAGTGCAATATGCATTCCTGCTTCATGAGTAAGAGTTGCTACAGTCATCTCCTGTGAATTATGTCCTCCCTTCCTCTTACACAAATATTGCGTTAATCCAATAGGATTCTAATGAGATTTCTGTAAAATAATCGGCCGTTATCGTGAGTCATTGTTGAAAATTACCATTGAAATCACGCCAATTGTCAAAGCGGAGTCCTATTGGTTCTGGTGGGACTTTGTCCGATAGGAGTTTATCCTCTCTCTCTCTCTCTCTCTCTCTCTCTCTCTCTCTCTCTCTCTCTCTCTGATCTGAAGTAAATCTAATTTAAAAAAACAGTATTTATACAAATTTATACAAAAATTATGTAATTGACGTAATAGCGCTGATCGCAAATGACGTCACTGTTCTCTGTCATTAATATGCATAAATACATATTTGTCCGCATTTTCCGCATCGACGACGAAAATGTTACCTGCGAGTGTTAGAATGGCTATTTAGCGTAACACTTATTCGTATGAACCGATGACTAAGACTACAAGCTGCAACAACAGCCGCGCATACAAACACAAATTTTGTCCGAATTTCAGCATATCTGTCCAAAAGTCGCGCGCGTGCAGCTATATTTAGTGACAAACCCGAAATCGCGATCAACGCTATTTCAAATTATTTCTATCTGTGGGTTGTAAGCAAAGCTTTTACTGACGTACCACTTTTATTCGTCATCACAAACGGTACAAATACCTAATGAAATTGAAAAAAAATCAAAAGAGCTAATTTTTACCTTTAAAGAATCCACGATATATTTCTTTAACTTAAAATTAGACGTCTTCGACAAAAAGATCCGAAATGTAAATACCATCGAACTGTTGGGCCGGTGTAATCACTAATGCAAAAGTGTTGTGCAAAGCTATAAATTTAAAATGCTCTGAATATTATCTGTATCTGGCTTATTGATCTCACATCCGATTTTGAAAGTTTATGTTACTAATCTTTCAAAATTTATTTCTTGCTCACAACAGACAACTTCCTTTTGAAGAATGACACTATGAAATTCGGAACCATAGTGATCGGGCTTGCCTTTCTCGTGATTGCGTCCTTAATGGTTTTTATTGGCATATACAGAAGATACAAGCCGCTGGCTTTCTCAAAATCGCACAGGTATGCCAAGCTATCGACTGAGCTGGACGGGTCCGATATATAGACTTGATGTAATAATTGCTCCGAGTCTTTTTGCGTGAAATCATCGTTTCTGTGAAGACCTATTGGAAGTGCAGTTTTCTACCGGCTAGCTTCACATGCAGACATCATATTCTGGACTTCCCCCAGGACTGGAGCAAAATTTTAAAATATTGCGTGTCTCGTCTAACTTAAAGAAATTTAAAGAAAGAAAATATGGTTTGAACCAAGCAAGTTTACCTCTGCGTCAGTATTAGTTTGTCATAATTGCTTGCAATCTTCGTATGTCACTAATCGCTGTATTTTTTTCACGCGAGGGCCAAAATTTACAACCTAGAGCAAACTGATTAAGTTATTATTTAAACTACTTAAGATTTACTTTTAACAGTCTTCAATTTTAGGTTTGTTTTATCTGTATAGCATAAAGATGCATCCATCCTGAATAGCTTTATAGTTGTTACTTTAGGGATATACCTTGCAAGTTTTTTAGGAACACAATTGTCCATACAAGCTTTGTTATTTTATGCAATATTGTCGGATTGGCAACTCTCTGTTCCGATTGCTACTGTGGACGAAGGTTAAGTTCTTGTATTGTAACTTTCGATGAAAAGGGGATGTAACATTCGCATGACATTACAGAAGCAATCCACGTTGTTTACAGTAAATGTTTCCCTTTCCATACTCTTTGCTATTGACAATCTCCAGTTGGCAATATGTCTTGTGTTTATATGGACTTAGAACCACCATATATTTTGACAAATTGTCTGAAATAATTTGTCATCTAGTGTGTCGAGAATATTTTTTATTTCATCAAGGTTTTAGGTTTTTCGATGAAGATAATAGGCGCTATAAGCTTACATAGTTTACTTAAGCAATTTTCCGATCTACAGGAATTAAAAATAAATAACATCGTCATTTTTAAATACCAACTTAGTAGTAAATTCTTCAGTAGATGAAAAATATATGAAAAATTGAAATAACTAATTGTGCAGTATTGATGTCGCAATCTCTCGTTTGAAATTGAAGCAATAACTTTTTCCAACTATACAGTTTCTTTTAAACGTATATACGGTGTATTGAGCTAAGTTTCTTTCAACTACTATAAAGGGCAAAAGGACAGCTTTTACAACATTTGGGTACATGAAAGGGCTGGCATATTTAATTTTACATAAATACTAGTAGGAAGACTATTTTAATGTAGAATTCGTCTTGGGGACGGTTAGTCTGACTCTCGAATTTTACAGAACTTTCTGGTCTACCTTCTGCAGGGGCTTATTTTACAGTTCTTGGAGAAAGAAAAGTTTTCACCGTCTTAGTTTTTTCGAAAATCAAAAATGCTATTTTTCCCCATAGAGTTAACACAGGGGTGGCAGCCATCTTGAATTTCAAACATCGGCAAATGTTGGGTAATTCGTTTCTCTAGTATCGAAATTTGCAAGGTGGCCACAAATTTTTATTCTTGATTTGGTAAGAGAACGTTTGAAAGTTTCATTGAAACTTTCAAAGCCTGAGCAGAAGTGTAAGTCTTTCGCTTTTGAAGCGTGTATTACCTTAAGAATGGGAATGACAAACATCCGCACCAATTGGGTTGGTAGAGTGTAGGCCTGCACATTTGCCGTATAAAGTGGTGCCTGTTTCACCGCTTCTCAATACCAATGCCATATGTTGTGGAGGCTAAACAAAGAACTTTACATATTTAGATGCAATGTCTTGACGTTTTGTCGCATTTTTTACATTTCAGAAATGTTTTGGTTTCAGGGAATTCTGCAATAAACGCATATGTACTGATTTTATATCATATAAATAAATAAATAAATAAATAAATAAATAAATAAATAAATAAATAAATAAATATAAACAGAGTGATTAACTAAGTACATGTTTTACATTTAATTTAAGATTCAGTGTAGTGTGATTTGAATACGGTCGGTCCGTTAGCCACTGCATACACAGGCGAACTAGACATTAATAGTCGAAAAATATGATATTATTTTCGTTATTATTAAAAACGATAAATCGTAATTATGAAACATTGATATCACTAAGACCAAGTTAGTATTTCATCTGGGTTGAGCTTCCTTCTTGCGTAACAGGACTGGATAAAAACACTACGTATGTGTAGTATGAGTTGTGTTTAAATTTGGCATAGGCGGCCAGGGCGTGCAATATACAGCGTTTACAGGCAAGCCTTGCCACTTCGATGCCTGGTATGCATGTTTTTTTACACACACTAAATGTTTTCATGTCATTAACAGGAAGGAACCTAATGACTGGATTGTTTGTAATAGCGTGCCTGACTTTAATTTGGATGTGTGTGAGTCAATAGCCATCTGGTCGTAAAGACATTATTTGCACCCCAGACTGGTGATAGTAATCTGTCTCAAGGCTTACATGTCAGATATATTTCAGTGTCAGTTTTCGGTTGTTTATCCTGTACAAACAATCCAGTCATAAAGTTCCTTCCTGTTAATGATATGAAAACGTTTGGTCTGTGTGAAAAAACATGCATACCACGCATCGAAGTGGCAAGGCTTGCCTGTAAGCGCTGTACTAGGGAACTCCTCCAGTATATTGGACGCCCTGGCCGGCCAGCCGGCCACCGTCTATGTCATACACAAATCATACACATACAGCGTTTATATCGAGTGCTGCTCCGCAGAAATGAAGCTCAACCCTGATTGCTCTGCATGGCAGGGCTGTGTGTTACCGGCGTTATACGGCCTCTGTGGTGGGAGGCCGTATAACGCCGGTAACACACAGCCCTGCCATGCAGAGCTAAACCCGGATGAAATACTAACTTGGTTTTAGTGATATCAATGTTTCATCTTATTATTTTTAATAATTATAAATATAAATGTCTAGTTCGCCTGTGTGCATACTTTAGAAAGCTGGAGGCCGCAGTCGTGTCCAGTAATACGATCGGAGCATTTTTTGAATAAATGGCATATAAGGTATTTGAGAGACATTAGCTACAAGGTTTAATGATATTTTAGTAATGCTGTTCAACAATAGCAAACGTATTTTCTTTCTCTTCTCCCTAAAGTGTGTTCAAATACAAAGTATAATCCGTGTCGACAAAATGTACACTCAGCATTGTTATTCTTGACAAATGAATTCTAGTTCCGATAAAAATATAGCTGTCAACACTATAAATGATTTATCCATGATTCATCGAGTAGAACTAGAAAATGTTTCATAGTCGGGACAAATACTCAAACACATGAAACTTTACAGCGAATTTAACTCTGAGGGCTATGTTGATGTTTGAAAGTTGTTTTTGTTAATTTTGAAGTATTTGAAAGGCTATGCGTACAAGCATCGGCCTGCACCTTTACTGTAAATACGTTAAAATAGCGGTCGACAATGCATGCCGTCAGCCCCCTTTTAGGGACCGCCACACATGGAAGACATTGCATATCACCTCAACTCTGCTCTAACGAAAGTTTGTGAGTGCAGAAATTCGAAATACTGATATGAATTTTTCCAAAACGAGACAGATTTGTTTGAAGTGTAAACTGTTGATGACATGTTTTGTTGAACGACTAACGGTGATTGAGTACCTCACGTATACATGGTAGCATACAGTTTTTTGCTAATGTATATGCACGATAATTTGAATAGATCTAAACTGTCTGCCCCGGAAACGCAATATGTATCGTTTGATTATCCACGGTCCCTTTAATGATCGAGTTGACGAAGGAGGCGATGACATTGTTCTTGAGGCCAAAAAAAAGCTGTTCAACGGGCGGGATGACTTCAAAGTTGGGTAGGTAGGGCGGATTTTTTTTTGATTTTTTTTTTTTTGTTTTTCTTGAACAGAACATATAATATAAACACTTTTGTGTGTTTCATGCTTTTCTAAGTCACATAACATATACTGGATATTTTGTTAGTACGTTCATGATTTTTTCAATTTTTGTTGACATGGGTTGGTTGTCTCAGAACACCTTCTTTGCCTTCACTTCTACAGTTCAATATACAGGTGCCGCCAACTGGTAAATTTCATGAATTTCTCAAAATCATCACAAAACTGTTTTGAAGGCTGATATACTGATTTTTCTTATTTTTGACCCTGACCTAAAACTTGGAGGGGAAAGTGAGAGCTGTTCGTAACTGCCCTCCCACTGCCATACACTGAAAATGTGCCTTCCCACTGGTTTTTGATGCCCACTGCCCTCCGGTATCTACAGTCTGCCCGCTCCCCACTCCCCATAACAATTCAAGCTCCCTGCTGCCCTCTCCCTACTACTGAAATTCCCCATTGCCAACTAGATGACCACTATGCAACCCAGATCAACACAAAACCATGCAAGCAGTTAGCAGTATACCTTGGAACATTGTTAAGCACGCCGCTTTGCCCTCCCTCTACGTATTTTCCGGTGCCCACTGTCAAAAATTTTCTCCCCGCCCGCTGAAAGTAATGAAATTTCTTCCCCGCCCACAGTAAATATCGATATTTTCTCCCCGCCCGCTGATTAGTTTTGAAATCTGCCCGCCCGCTGAAAAACTTCGCACGAACACCTTTTTGCACGAACAGCTTCGTTGGCGGCACCTGAATCTAACGGAGCTAATTTCTGTGTTGGTGTCACCAGCCATATGAGCACGGTGCATTCCAACCAAAACTCGCGACTCAGAAACTGACGGGTCAGCCCCGGGGATGTCCGGGGTGACGTCGTCGAGCGAGGGAGCGAAATTAGACCATTCGTCCTGTGTCCAAGTCAAACAAATGTCACAAGGTTGATTCTTGACAACGGAAACACAAATCATGTCCGTCCTGCAGTGGGAACTGCTGCTTACAATCATACATTCGATAGGAGAAAGCCATGACTATAATCGGAACGAGTGATGACTCAAAGAACAATAAAGAATTTTCAAGGAACACTGAAAATACGAACACTAGAAAACATACTTATGAAGACCGGTCACGACATGCGACATGCGAGTTTTTTTTAAACTGCGACCTGGGAGTTCTTAAACTGCGACATGCGAGTTCTTAAACTGCGACATGCAAGTTGCAAAACTAATATGGCGTTTGCATACATGTCATTTCGTTCTCCTCCTAACGATGGATTACAGAGGTAGAGACGAGCTTATTTCTGCATACTTCTACAATGAATACACCGTGGGAGAAATAGCGGCCACGTTAGGACTCAGACATAGTATGGAAGACCGGTCACGACCTGCGACATACGACCTGCGTCTTTAAACTGTGATCTGCGACCTAACCCTAACCCTAACCCTACCCTAACCCTAACCCTAACCCTAACCCCTAACGCTAACTAACCCTAAGTTATGCCGTTACAATTTTTCCCTCCCTTTGCCTAACCTCCAGGGTTGAGAGCGAAGTAAGGCTTTTTACCAGAGAAAACCTAACCTCTAACCCTAACCTAACCCCTACCCTAACCCTAACCCTAACCCCTAACCAAACCCTAACGGCAGACGCAGTTTTAAAAAGTCGCATGTCGCATGTCGTGACCGGTCTTCCATATGTTTGAGACCATCAAAGTCAATTTTCATCCGATTAATTTGAGACAGTAAGGATGAAATGTCAACATGATTATAGTCAACAGGGGGTAACTTCGATAAGTCTTTTGCTACACAGCACGGTATATTGTCAGGTTCAATTTCCAGTAAAAGAGTCAGTATATCTCGTAAATTAGACGATGATTTATTCTGACCTTGTCTTCTTCTAAAGCGACGCGAACTAAACTCGCCACACAGATCGAAAATCAACGACTTGGCCAACTCAATGTCATGGTCACCGTAGGTGTCAACGCATAACTTTACAATAACATCGAAAGGAAGAATATCCATCTTGTTTATCATGAAACACAAAAGTTCATTTATGATTACATTACCAGTGGGATGAGCCCTCTCTAGGGAAGTGTTTTGCGAGGTAGAACTTCTTAGATGGCGAGAGCTTGAAGCACCAGGTGAATCGCCAGAGGTCAAAGGATCAGATACACTGTTGTGACCGCCATTGAACGTTGACTGTGACGCATCATGCCTCTGACCAACATGAAACCGCTTTCTGTTGCACTGAGAGCAAAGATCCAGGTCACCTTGGCATAAACTGACACCCTGGGTAGTTCCACAATCTGCACACTGCATAGTTGCGAGAAAAACCAAGGCAACGATACGAAAAACAGAGAATTTAGCAGAGCAGGCTGAGCAACACGCAACCCCCAGCATGCCCTGGGATTCTACTTCCATAATGAATACGGTAACTTCAATTTCGCTAAGGTTGATAACTTGTTGCAACGGAATCTGTAAAAGCAATCCTGTTGGTAGAAGAAAGTCTGTGTACCGACAGAGTGGGATTTGTTACCAGATGACTACCTTGATCGTTTTAAAGTACCGGTAGAACAGAACTAATCAGCCGCTTTATGTTGTTTTGTGCACGCGTTTACTTTAACCAAAGAGTAACTGTGTCTTGCTGTTCAACAAGATATTTCCGCAACATTATTAGTGAGTATTTGCCTTCGCGTGCGCGCTAGTCTCTATCTATAGTGTCTGTCTCTTGTATTTATATTAGTTTGTTTTACATATTTACACATATCTAGACTTGGGGTTGCATTTTAATGGTGAAATAAATTTTACTTTCGAAAAAAAGATTAAAACGTTGCTCTTTTTCAGATGTACAATTTATCCCAGGAGTGGGGGCACACACACCCATCAGTATATTTGAATTCCACCGTCTAAAAACAGTCCCAAGTATTAAAACTTCGCTTTTTGGTTTGCATGGCATGAATATCTACAGCTCCTTGTGGTCTCTAAATACTACCATAAACCAGATTTTGTTTTACGTAACTTTTGTTTTTACAGAAAGGGGCATACAATTTTCAACTTTGTTCAAAACAATATTTGAGTGATGTATTCGAGGGAAATTCATGATGAGACATGCCAAGCTATGCTACTTTACATGTAGGATTACTGCCATATTACTCTCTCTCTGATAGAATGTGTATCGATCAGACGACAAATCAAGAACACCGAGAAATAAGTTCCAGCACAAGCCAAACGAACATTCTCCAAAGAAATGATTCCAAGGAAAGTCATCTTTCTCTCTTCTTTAACCTATAATAGACTAAAATTGAACTTCCGTAAGGGATCTGTCATTATTTATGGCCTGGGGGGTCGGAGGAATCTGAGGGGGTCACTCAAAAATTGGAAAACTACAATGGGGGTTGCTCAAAAGTGGAGAATAAGAAGGGGAGGGGTTACTCAATTTTGTTGATATGTACTGAAACATTTACTGAAGTTATGAATTAATACAACAATAATAGTAAAGAACAGCAATATGTATGCTTGAGATATGTATGTTCATACCCGGTATATGTACACACACACACACACACACACACACACACACACACACACATATATATATATATATATATATATATATATATATATATATATATATATATATATATATATATATATATATATATATATCATAATACAGGTGGTTTCAAGTAGAAACTAAAATCTCATTACACTATGTGTTTCACGTTATTGTGATCTTCAGACGAGAATGATCAGCCATTCGACGTGGCAAGCCTTTAATGTTAGAGGCTAGTACTGAGTACATTTTTCAGTATTTCCTGATTAAAGATACTGGCCTGAAAATTCATGAGAAACGTCTGCTTTCTGTATTCTATATTGTATAGGTTACTGATAGGGGAAAATGTGTAAAGCAAGCTAATTCTGATTCTATAAAGTTTAAAACCAGTGGAATGCCTTGACAACAAACCCATCTTTTATTTGCAGGAAAATAATAATAAATAATAAATGTGAATAAATGTATGTCTGTCGCTATTTTTTCGTTTTCAAAAAATGTAATGTTCATTGAAATCAATGAACTGGAATATAAGTTTTGGAATACTGTCTCAGATTTCTGTTCCTTTGAGTTTTTATAAGAAAAAAATCTGAAAAATATACTCCCCAAGTGCCACCAAATAACACCATTTTAATCTCTATTCTTCAAAAGCTCCAACGGCAGGAGGGGGGGACACCCCCTCCTGACCTCCCCCCGTTGCGCGGTCGCTTGTGGTGCTTTCGCACCACATCTTCGCCCTCTTGTGAAAAATCCTACGGAGAACACTGCATGTCATCAGAGCACTATACACAGACCTGTACATCAGCCCCTGTCACAGCAATGGAACCTCTTTCCAACACAGGCCTGTACCACAGGGTTTAATCAGGGTCTGTACAGGGCCTGTCGCAGCAGCAATCCATTTTACTGTATAGATATTTAACTTTCCCAATTTCTTTTTTTTTCGGGGGGGGGGGTTCACTCAAAATTTTAGTAGCAGAGAGGGGGGTTACTCAAACACGTCATGGTTGGCAGGGGGGGGTTACTCGAAATTTTGGAGTTTCTAAAGCAATTCCTCCGACCCCCCCCCCCCCCAAAGACCGTAAATAATGACGGCTCCCTAAGAGCTATGTGCACAACTTCGAAGCGACCCGCAGAGTACGAGTCAAATGAATGCAAAGGCTTTGCCTTCGCTTTGACCTGTAAAGTGCAAGGTGCCAGGCACGCACGGAACGATGCAGCGCCTTTCAAAACAAACACGGACTCCCATAATGACCGTACAAAATGTGACAATCGTCGACGTTTGTTCGTTATTTGTTGTCCGCTTTGAGTGAACATAGTAATGGTAAATATTTCCGACGTGAACATACATCAGGCGAGAAAAAAAATTATCTGTTCAACGGGCCCCGACCGACCCATATTTGGACCACTCCACATTTTTCTTTTCTTTTTTCCCCCGAAATCTTCATGAATCTGAAGAAACGCGGAGATGTTATTCAGTGAACATCTGTCTGTAAGATGAATGACCTTCACATTTCGATGACATTGACTTGAGTGAGATTGATACAGGCTATGATTTGAAGAGTAAAGGTGGAAGCCCATCACAAACATTTGGTCAAGGTGAAGGGCAGGGTTAATACGCCGTGGAAAATAAACTATTACGCCACGTGTTCCGTATAGCATAGACACTCTGTACTGTATTGTTTCACTGGCGTTTATTTCACGTCCGAGTGCAGTTTAAGAACTCCCAGGTCGCATATTAAAAAAATTCGCATGTCGCATGTCGTGACCGGTCTTCCATACAAACATGACGTCAATAATATGTCCAAACTTTATTTAGAAACAACCGATGACATTCGCCATATTAAAGCAGCTGTATGTGGTTCGACTTCAAAACAGTGCTCTAGAGAAGTAGTTTCGAGTCCGCGAACAGAATCGTCAGAACTCAAATGCGCTCGTGAAGGTGTTAATTTAATCAGTGTGATGGTGAACATAGTACGCTTGTCTTGCACAAGCCACCTGTTGATCCTACGATGACAAACTCAAATGAGTATGGTGATAATGACGGTGCAATTCATGTCAGCGATTCTGTGTTCATAAACAACAAAAAGAAGAATATCGATGTAAATACAGATGTGAGGGGCGACAACGATGATGATTTTACAACGGTTACTTATCGCCACCGTAAGCGAAGGCCTTCAAGCTATGCAGATGCGCTTGTAAATGGAATACCAACCGAGCAAGCAGCGAAGTCTTCTGGGAGTTCCGCTGTGTCGTTGGTGCTAAATGGCCAATCATCTCACGGAAGACAAGTTTCCACTCAGCCAGCAAGCCGTCGAAAGTATGTACTCGGCAAGAAAAAGCATGATGGGCTAATGCCGGTTGCATCACAGAGAAAGTCGGTTTTCGTCAGTAGGCTCGGTCCAGATACTGACGCGGATCAACTGAAAAAATATATCCTGGAAGTTATGAATACCAGTGTCCTGGAATGTGAAAGACTTCAAACAAAATACAGGTCATATGCTTCCTTCCGCGTCACTGTTAATTCGTTGAATTTTGACTCTCTATTGAATCCAGATGTTTGGCCTGAAGGAGTGCTGATCAGGAAGTTTTATCAACCTCATATTAGATGAAAAAGCTACGTATCGCGTCATACAACTGTTGATCCGTTAGGAACTCGATAAATGATGTCCAAGCTCTCTGTGAAACACACGACATTTGTTTACTACAGGAACACTGGCTTACGAAAGATAACATTGCTTTTTTATCATCTGTACATAAAGATTTTGACTATTACGGCGAGTCTCCAGTTGATACTAGTAAGCAACTGTTAATTGGGAGACCGTTTGGTGGTGTAGCTATGGCGCAAATCTTTGGTAACGCCATCAAAGTTAAGTAATTTGATGACAGCAGAATTGCTGGTGTAGAATTTGACAATGGCACGTGTAAAATGCTTATTATATGTGTTTATATGCCTACTTGCAGTAGGGAAAACTATGATGAATTTTTAGACTATTTGGCGAAAATTTATTGTATTGTTCAATCTAGTAACTCTCATATCTGTATGGTTATTGGTGACTGGAATGCTGATAAAAGTATTTGTTCGGTTCATCACTGCAAAGCTTTTGCAAAGATTACAATTATTGTATTTCTGACTGCGCTGTTTTGCCTGAAAAATTCATTTACTTATGTCAGTGATGTGCACGGCACTACGTCTTGGATAGACCATTGTATTTCTACTTATGGTGCTCATGAATGTATAGATTCTATCTCAGTCATGTATGATACGATCTCTTCAGATCATTTACTTCTCAGCATAAATTGTGACGTTGGTATTTTACCATCAGAATCTACCCCTAAGTCTGACTCCGGTAAAGTTGAACAAACGATGAAATGGGCTAAGATCACTGATCAACAGCGTAACACTTTCTATGATATCTCTGATAGGCTTCTGGGAAAATTATATTCCTAGTAATGCGCTTTGTTGTAAAGATATACATTGCAAATGTAAAGAACATGTTGATAGCATTTCTCATTTCCATGACAACATCATTGATTGCCTTTACTCAGCCGGGATGCAGGTGATACCAGGCGTTAAAAACAATGGGAATCGTATTTTCCTAGTTGGAATGACTATCTTAAAGATGTTCATTCAATTGCACGTGATGCCTTTAAATTATGGCGCGATTGTGGAAAACCCAAGCATGGACCTTTGTTTGATTTTAAACGTCGAACCCATGCCCGTTTCAAGTATGCGTTGAGAGATTGTCGACGTAACAAAAGTCAAATTATTGCTGATACTGCTGGAAAAAGTCTCCGTTGTGGTGATCAACGCCAATTCTGGCGTTCAGTTAACAAGATTAATGCTAAGACTCCATCCAGGCCCAGCAGCGTCAACGGCTGCTGTGGAGATTCAAATATCGCCGAAATGTGGCGGGAACATATAGTACCTCTTTAATAATGTGCATAATAACAGGGATCAGAAGTGGTTTTGGATATGATAGATGATTGTGTAATTGATAATGCAATTCTTGTTTCTCCTTATGACATTCAGTGTGCCATTGGTAAATTACAAAAGGGTAAATCTGCTGGTCCTGATTCACTTTCAGCAGAACACTTTATTCTTGCTAGTACCAAAGTGTCAGTTTTGCTTAGTATGTGCTTTACAGCAATGTTGGTTCACGGTGTATGTCCAAACAGACTTTCTGAAACTATTTTAGTCCCGATTATCAAAGATAAGAATAGTAATATAAGTAGTATAAACAACTATCGTCCGATAGCATTATCCAACATTGCTTCTAAGATAATGGAAGTTGTTATTTTGAGTAAAATTGAGTCGTTTCTAGAAACTTCGCCTTTCCAGTTTGGCTTCAAGAAAGGACATTCAACTGATATGTGTCTTTTCGTTTTAAAGGAAGTTATCAACTACTATAGGAAACATGGAAGTGATGTCATTGTAACTTTCTTAGATGCATCTAAAGCATTTGATCGAGTAAATCATTGGTCACTTTTAAAGAAGTTGATTTCCCGTAAAGTTCCGATCTTTATTGTGAGATTTCTCCTTGTTTGGTATAGGACTCAGTGTATATTTATTCGTTGGGGCGACTGTGTTTCATCTGGTTTCACAGTTTCTAACGGTGTGAAACAAGGGGGAGTTTTATCACCAAAACTCTTTAATGTTTATGTTGATCAGTTAAGGTAGTATGCACCTCGAAAGTGAAAGACTTAAACTTTTGCTCTAACTTTCCTCAAGGAATCTTTCAATCATTCTCTTTCAAAATCAAGAATAAAAATAGGGGGTCACCGTGCAAATTTTGGTACTAGAGAAACAAATTACCCAAGATTTACCGATATTAGAAATTCAAAATGGCCGCCATCCCTGTGTTAACTCTATGGAGAAAAATATAAATTTTCGAATTTCAAAAAACTAAGCCGGTGAAAAGTTTTATTTCACCAAGAGCTTTAAAATGAACCCCACATGTGGTATATCAGAAGAGAATTGTAAAAGTTTGTGAGTTCGAATGTCTGTCCCCGAGGTGCGTTCTACCTTAAGTACACGACTTACAAATTCTTTAACAGGGTGTTATGTAGGGGGTTGCTTCGTAAACCACCTCATATATGCTGACGATATTTGTTTGTTGAGTCCCTCTGTCAAAGGGACACAGAAGCTGGTAAAATATGTAGTAATTATGGTGATATTTACGACATTATTTTTAATACTGGAAAGAATGAATGTTTATGTGTCACTACTGACAAGTCAAGTACTGTTCGTTTGCCCACGGTATATCTTAATGGTGTTAAACTTGTTTTCGTAGAGAACAAAAAGTATCTTGGTTATATATTAACAACCCACTTCAGAGACGATGCTGACATTGAACGACAGAAAAGATCGTTCTACGTTTCAGCTAATATGCTTCTCAGGAAATTCTGCTCATGTTCTTTTGATGTTAAATGTACGATATTTAAGATTTATCGTCATCAATTGTATGGGGCACACCTCTGGTTCAACCATACTGCCAGTGCCCTGAGAAGTTGAGGGTCGCCTACAACAATGCGGCTCGGATATTTCTAGGATTTGACAAACGGAGTAGCGCCAGTGAAATGTTTGTTACCAATAATTTGTACAACTTCGATGCACTTCGTAGAAAACAAATGTATGGTTTTATGACACGCTTATCGAGAAGTGAAAATATGATTGTTAGGTTGGTACATGATCGTCTTTATTTCATCTCTGATATTTGTAAATTGTGGATCGATTCCCTGTACCTTTGATTTTGTTTTTCTCTACCAACACAGAAAATCATATTTTGTAATGCTTTAAGAAAATTTTTCAACGCGTGAATCATGAATTATATGGACTGATTTAGTCCGAAATAAAGTGAAATAAATAAATTATGGAAGAAAATGTAGGACGATCAAGTTTAGGATCAAGCTCTTACAACCGAAAGGGAGTTTGTTTCAGAAAACAGAGGCAAGACACGTGTCAATGTGTACGGTTGTCCGGCCCTATCTCTGTAAGACTGCAGTATTTGTCTGAATGAAGCAGTCAGGTGCCGCCAACAGGTAAATTTCATCAATTTCGCATAATCATCACTGAATATGTTTTGAAGGCTGATATACCAATTTTACTTATTTTTGACCTTGACCTAAAATTTGGAGGGGAAAGCAGAGCTGTTCGTAACTGCCCTCCCACTTGCACACATGGAATATGTGCCCCCCCCCCCACTGAATTTTGATGCCCTCCAGTATCTATTGTCTGCCCGCTCCAAATTCCCCACAACAATTCAAGCTCCCCACTGTCCTCTCCCCACTACTGAAAGTCCCCGTTGCCCATTTGATGCCCACTATAGGTAACCAGATCAACACAAAGCCGTGCCAGCAGCCAGCAGTATACCTTGGAACATATTGCTCCCCTCTAAGTTAGGCGCTTAATCTCCCCTCAAGTTCTATCATCAACCACGGCTTTTCCCTCCCTCTACGTATTTTCTGGTAGGCTTACCCAGTGTCAAAAATATTCTCCCCGCCCACTGAAATTAATGAAATGTCTTCCCCGCCCACAGTAAATATCGAACTTTTCTCGCCGCCCGCTGATTAATTTTAAAATTTGCCCGCCCGCTGAAAAACTGTGCACGAACACCTTCTTGCACGAACAGCTTAGTTAGCGGCACCCGAGCAGTGGAGTATAAGCTCTCCAATTTCAAGAACATGGTTTACATTTTTCGTGAAGGGTTTAGTGTACCTAGCAGCTGCCGCAATTATGGCGAAGGGTTAAGATTTTGTTTGGGAGACGTAGGAATGAGAGAGAGAGAGAGAGAGAGAGAGAGAGAGAGAGAGAGAGAGAGAGAGAGAGAGAGAGAGAGAGAGGAGAGAGAGAGGCTCTCCAATTTCAAGAACATGGTTTTACATTTTTTCGTGAAGGGTTAAGTGTACCTAGCATCTGCCGCAATTATGGCGAAGGGTTAAGATTTTGTTTGGAGACGTAGGAATGAGAGAGAGAGAGAGAGAGAGAGAGAGAGAGAGAGAGAGAGAGAGAGAGAGAGAGAGAGAGAGAGAGAGAGAGAGAGAGAGAGGGGGGATGGATGGAGGGAGGGAGGAAGGGAGGAAGGGAGGGAGGGAGGGGGTCTTCGATACGATAGCAAGGAAGAAATTTAGAAGAAACACTGTGAAACAAAAGGTTAGACGTCCAGTATCTTGTTAGTCTGCATTGTCTTACCATATTCTTAAACAAAATAGATCTACAGCCAAGCACGTGCGATGGCTTAAGTTTAAAAACTCCCGGGACAAGCAGTATAGCGTGAGATTTCTTATAATGCCCGGCTTCATACACTGACATAATCGAGTTCTAAGTGTCTTTCTCTGACACGGTTGGAAGTAATTTAGCAGAATACGATCTCTTATAATAGTTCAAATTTATCAAAATTGGTTGGTGCCCTACAGCTGAAAGTTGCAATATTACAAACTACCCATGAAAACAAGTGAATTGCAAAAAAGAAAAGTAGATGAGCTTACATTTGTTGATTAAATAAACATTACTACGATATCCAATTATCCAAAATTAGTTCCAATGACGTTCTCTGTAAAATTACAAATGTACCTGGAACTATACAATTCCGATCAACTGAAACGCACGACTATTTCAAAGCTTGGTTCAATGATACTAATTAGGGAAATTTATCCCACGCTATTTGCTCTCCAGACAATAAATTTAATTTTTACACTGGAGCGTCATATCCTGCTCATATTTGTAAACATTACAGAAATATTACAATTTCCTGTGACACGTCACGACAGATACGCAATCAACTGCAGAGCCTGTTGAAGCATCACGTGTTCAGCTTATAAAAGTTGTTAATTATGACAGTACTCTGACTATCAGTGACATAGGAAAAACTATCAAGAATGACCGATGAACACGTCGTGTGGTCTAGCTATAGCTTGGTGACCTGTATTTTTGTCGACGTCCAGTGTACGAGACTAACGTTTTTAAAAGAGCACGTTCTCTGCAATTGCTTATTGATTAATTATCATAGTCTGTCTGTCTGTCTGTCTGTCTGTCTGTCTGTCTGTCTGTCTGTCTGTCTCTCTCTCTCTCTCTCTCTCTCTCTCTCTCTCTCTCTCTCTCTCTCTCTCTCTCTCTCTCTCCCCCCCGGTACGAGTTATGCTGTTTATCTTTCATATCACATAGCTTTCGCACGCTTTTCCAGCAGTGAACAACCACCCTTAAACGTTTCAGAGTCCATGATTATCTTACAAGATAAAGGTGTTGTGTCATATGTATATAAGTACTCATATCTTATTTACATCGCACGTCCGTTTTCCGCTGAATTTCAATTCCTAGAAACAAATGTATTGAATTTACTTTTTTGTTCAGTCTTTAAAGAAATACTTGAATGCCTCCTAATGTCCTGAACCAGGTCATTGCAAAGTATTGATAAATCTCAAAGACATTTGTTTCCTGGTAACATTAAGATGCAACCAAAGAGACACATATGATACACCTCTGTAACCATGGATACTGGACATCTTTATAAGAACGAATGATGTACCTCACCTAGGATTTTACAAACTCCCCTTTTACGGATACGTCAAATCCAGTCGTTGCCAGGATTTGATCCATGTGAGTACAAAGTATATCCATAAAAAATATAATGTGGACAAGTACGTGAAGGGCTTGCTGATACTACAGACCCTACAGCAAGTGTGAGGTCCATGCTGACACATTCGCATTACTCCGCGACCTGTTTATTACGTGGCGTTTTACGAATATTTTATCACTACACTATTAGCGTTACAAAGAATAATATTGATGTTCAGTATATTTTCTTTCTTGAGGCGTTTAAAAGTGAGCTTTACACCTGGGTGTGGTATTTCAATACAACCACAAAATTCAACCTGAGTAAACGGCGATATGTAACTATATATATTTCTATCACTGTTTTTTCAAAGTTTTGCATAGGTGTTATTATGCCTATACTGAGACTGGACCCGTTGTCATGGAAATTGATATGACAATGTACGTACCGTGAGTGAAGTCCTTTTTTGGGAAGTGTGTTGGCGATGGTCATGGTTGGCAGGGCAATTGTTGCTGAGTGACGGTGTATTAACAAAACACGATTGAATGTGTCGAACGAACGTAATGGGATGATTTCTTTCACAGACGAGGAAATGGTAAAGCGACCGTGTGGAGCTGCAGAATGATAAATAAACATGGGCTCTGGCATCCAAGTCAACATAGTTCGCGCCTCGAAACTGTAAGACTTAAACTTTTGCCCAAACTTTCCTCAATAAAACTATAAACCATTCCTTTTCGAAATCAATGATAGAAATCAAGGTTCACAGTGCAAAATTTGGTACAAGAGGCAAAAATACCCAATGTATTCCGATGTACTGATAATACAAAATGGCCGCCATACCTAGACTAACAACATGGGGAAAAATGAAAATTTGGAATTTTACAAAAATAAGCTCAGTGAAAAGTAAATGTTATCTAACTGTTTTAAAGTTCGATTATCTGTCCTTGAGGCAAATTCTACCTGCATCGTTTCTGAAACGCGTTTTAGGGATCACCAACCAATAAAAGAGAAATTTGCACCATGTTGCACCAACATCCGCAATAAAATTCAGATTTTTCAAGACTTCATTTTCGGGGGGAGGAGGTGGGAAACATGCAAGAATGAAATAGTCATGATTTCCGAATTCTTGTTGAGACACAGAAAATATAGTTGACAGTATAACATACGGCGCTTGCAAGCCCCCACAATCGGCGTGATTTCTGCAACGTATCAAAACGTGTCGAAACTGATTGACGAAACAGTGGCAGTCGGAAATGCACATGGTCCAAATAACAGTTGCGGAGATCCATGTTTACCGGGACCAATATGTAGGTATCATACAACTTATTTCGCGCGAGAGAAAGTACGTAGACAAGCAACCACACACATGGTTTCACGTTGTATTTTTTTCCATCTCAGCGGTGTTTCACATGAAACAGAGTTGTTCATGTCCTGCCCGTTGTCCGTGACGTGGTGTGAACGCATGCATGAGTGTTTGTCAAATTCTAAGGTAAAGTTACATTCTAAAAACAACACATTAAACACGTACGCAAATTAACGTCGACAGTTTCTGAGTCACATGGTTATGAATAAAATAACCAGCAACTATGTACTCTGTGGATAAGTTTAATTTGCATATTCATATTTATTAATTTCTTTGTTGAAATGTACTTGAAAATTAAAGTTCTTTTACGCCTCAATGGCGTCTCTGTGCAAGAAATAATTACATGTACTCAAATAGTAATTTCAGTTGACAATGGCGTATTCCAGTAAATTTTCATTTAGAATGTCTCTTGTGGATAGGAAAAGTCAATTGATATTTTTTGAATAACAGAAAGGTAAAAAGAATTGCCCTTTTTAAAGCTGTGTTTTTGTTTTCTTTTGTGGTTTTGTTTTTTCGTTGCTACAGGTATAGCTTACTAGACAAAGAGATCAATCGATTCATTGAAAGCGAATACCTTGAATACAATTGTAAATGACGTCCAACAGAAATGATACTCTGGTGAAATTAGTTTTCGGCCAAAGTCGGTAAATTCTTTGTTCTGCGTCCACTCTGAATCCCGAAAAGGTAGGCAGGTAAGCGGTAAAAATGCACACGCACATATACAATTTAAAACAAAACCGATTTGCCTTTACAGTGATCTCGAACAACTGGCACATTTCTGTGGCAATGTGCTTCCATAGGGTACCGATTTACGTCACCACATGGTTCAATAGTTGTAATGTGACTGCTGTGAGGAAGTACTCTGTCGCAGTGTGAAAATCATGACTTGGTTTTGTGTTAGAACATAGCCGAATCATGGCTTGGTTTTGCCGCAGAACATCGCCAACGATGGAAAATTAAGCAAGAAAACTTTGTTTTTTCCCCACTCCCACCCTGAAAGACTTTAAAAACCTACACATTAGGGGACGCAACAGTGACGCGAAACGGAGAATTGACTTACTTTGGCCGTATTAAAGGCATACTCTCATCTGTTCCAATTTTGCTACAGTTACCACGGAAAGAAAAAATCTAACCAATCACAGATTTTAAGCGGGTGGCCGCTTTTTAAAAAAAAGCGCCCTCGCATGGGCATTTTGAATACCAAGGAACGCCCCTTTGACCATATATGGGCATAGTTAGATTACAGATGACTGTATACCTTTAACGCGACAGCATCTGCAACGCTCTGTCCTTATTTGAATGCTGGACAGCATTCACAAACACCCTTGGACCTGAGAGGGATAATTGGATTGAGACTAAAACGAAGGAAAGTGAAGGACAGTGAGGATTACGATGGACGGTATTTCTGAATACACAAATGATGAGAACGGTATTTTCAGTGCAGACTTTAGTGAAGGACAGCGTAACCTGTCAAGATTAGGGTAATGGATTGTGTTATCCGTACAAAATGGGTTGAAGGCTAGCATTTTCACTGTAGACACAGAGGGCTGAAGGGCACAATTTCACTGCACAATAGGGCGGAGGACAATGTTTATCGTGTAGAGTATGGCATAGGGCGGTAGTTTCACTGTGTAAAGGTACTTTGTCCTCAACAGAATAGGATGAAGGACTGTATTTTACAACTAAGTATGTTGCGAGGGACAGTATTTTCACTGTATAAGTGGGCGAAGGACAATGCCATCGATGCAGAGTGCAGTGAAGGACAATATTTTCACTACCGAGTAGCACGGAAAATATTGTCCTTCGTCTAATTACCAACAGAAAATACTATGTCGCCACTTAATAAGGTTTTCTGTTCGTCCTTCACAGCCCTTCGCTTTCCTTCTCTGTTCTTCCCTTTAGATTTTGCCGATAATTTGAAACGAACGCTATTTCTTCCCCTTTTTGTATCACACTCATTTTAAAGCGCCCTCGCCAATATCCTCTTTAAGTGGTTGACTCGCAAGTTTTCCTCGATATTCTTCATCGAAACCGACCGTATTTTTACCATCAATAAGTTTAGAAAATTCACAAACTTACAACCTACTAAAACAAATGTCGCTCCACGACAAGACTGCTTCCATAGAGTAACCCAAAGCACTGTTCCATATTTTCACATTACAATAGATAAAAGGTTTGGCTGTTTCAACTTTCCCTAATAGTGGAATGGAGCTTGATATATGTGCTAAGCTATTAATTATATTTTCTGGAGTGGAACAGACAGAAAATGTATCGTGTATCAGGAAAAGACATTATGGTAGTATGCGTCTTGAAAGTGAAAGACTTAAACTTTTGCTCAAACTTTCCTCAAGGAATATTTCAATCATACTCTTTCATAATCAAGAATAAAAATCGGGGGACACAGTGCAAATTTTGGTACTAGAGAAACAAATTACCAAATATTTAAGGATATTTGAAATGCAAAATGACCGCCATCCCTGTGTTAACTCGATGGAGAAAAATAACATTTTCGAATTTCGGAAAACTAAGCAGGTGAAAAGTTTTCTTACACCAAAGGTTCAAAATGAGCTCCCGCAAGTGGTAGGTCAGAAAAGAATTGTAAAAGTTTGAGATTCTCTGAATATGTGTCCCTGAGGTGCATTCTACCTTACAAATACCTCGACTCTTCATGGACAGTTAACGAAATGTTGCCGTCTCGTCATAGAGAATATCTTATAGATTTGCAATATCGGTAAGTTTAGGTCATCTATTAATCCAAAATTTTGTATTATGTCCCGTTGTTTTATCCTTTGCTAAGGACAGACTTGTTTAAAGTCTCTTTTAACATTCTGTTTCATGATATATATATCGATAAAATTATAGTAGTCAATTTTGAATCATGCATTTACAAAGAAGCGAAGGAATGTTGTTTTTCGTCTTAGAATTATCTGATTATTTCTTCGAACGTTAATGTAAACATTTATTTTAGTATTTGTATTTGGTGACTAAAACACCCTTTCAAATTTCAGTCAATGCCCATCCCGAACCGTCCCGTTACGCTGCTAAAAGGTGTCTGGGAAGGTTGCCATCATGATCTGTGTACGAAACACACCAAATGCCGTGCTTTACCGTACAGCATTATGGAGACACCCAGCATTCACCTTGTTACAGACGTGCTGTACTTCTAACGACAGAATCTCATTTGACTGTTTTCTGTTAAAGTTGGGTACTCCATCGTGCTTCAGAGTGTAAAACTATATTGCTGAAACATTGGAGAACTACATAAATTATGAATAACAATTATGAATAAACACGTTTGGAACTAATTAGACACAATAACATTATATGAAAAATACTATTCACCATCCCATCAGACGGATCTTGAAATTATTAGTTACAGAACATGCTGGTGGCGTCATTTGTTGGGGAAATAGTTCATATCCAAGATAGCAGCCTGACTAGATAATTATGTATGCAGTTTGCGGTGTCAGCCAGAGCAACCACGATGACAGTATTAATCGTCTTGTAGGTGCACTGATGCACATCGTGACTGCTTTGTGATATGGGGGTTAATTACTATGTTCCTTTCTGAGCCGAGTCATTTCGAAATAACACGGTATCAAGTATTACCGGGTTTGATCAACATCAGAATACAGAAAACTATACTCGTGATCGTCTTCCTCTTGTTTCTCTAACTTCACATGCCGATACCACGTGTACCCCGCGACAATGGCGGAGCTAAATATGATCAGAAAAGCGCCGATGAGATCGATCGCCGTCGGTTTTTCTTCGTATATCACGAAATCTAGAACGTAGGCCATGGCAAGCTGAATGTTGGCCAGCAGAACAACTGTTGCGGCCGCTTCCAGTTGAAGACTGTAAAACCGTAGCCAGGTCCCAAGCGTGTTGGCCAAGATCATTATCAAGAAGGAGAGGATAACAGGTGTCTGAGGTTTCCAAACGCGGGGTTCGAATATCAAGCAAAGTATGAACGCGGACGCTGCCCCAATAGCCACCTTGTAAAACGACAACATCAGTAGACTGACACGTTGACCCACAAAACGTGCAAAGACGCATATAACAGAAAACGCGAAGGCACAGAGAAAGGCGTAAAGGTAACCGATGGGATACTCGTTGGCACCCGCCGTCTCGCGATTCTCACCGAACAGAAATGTCGGTTGAGTTATGAAAACTATACCTACAAGATTTATCACCGTACCCACAGCGTCAACACAACTGCAGAACTCACGGAGAAACATACACGACATCAATGGAGTCAGAATTGGCATGGCACCGTGGATAATGGCGATGACGTTGCTCATAGGTAAACGCGACAGCGAGTTAAGCAGAGCAACATACCCCGACGTCCAAATCACGCCGATGCTGACCAGAATAAGTGCATCCTTGAGCGAATCGGCCTTCAGATTCACGCGAAAGTACAACAGAGGCGGAATCAACGCTAACGTCATTCCTAAGTCGGCGATGAATATCACCTGCAAGTGAGGGATGCCGCTCTGTCCGAGGAATTGAAACAGCAGCGCCACAAAGGCGAAGAGGATGCCGGAGAGCAACGCGGATCCGACTCCCTGAAGCGATGACCAGACGGTCCTGGCGCGCCTGGTGCAGGAGGTCGCGTCGCAACCGGATACCTTTCTGGCAGGTTCTTCATCAGCGAGCCAGATTATCGGCGATGACTTCAAACTCATACTCTACGGTGAGAGTGTCACACCTATTTCAGGAGAAGTCCTGACAACGACCAACCAGATCCTGAGAATGTTTTGGTTCAACCTGTTGCTTTCCACGGCTTCCTTCTTGTGATGGAGAGGGACACTTCCATATATTAGAGTTGACAACACCAGTTAATCTTGAGTTCATTACGTACGTGCAGCGGTGTACAACACTCTGTTGCCATCCAAAGTTTCCATATTCCTAATGAGAAACAATGTCACCACGCTTAGCAATTATACTGATGAAAAAAACTCGTTTGATCAATCATCCGAAACGCTATTTCCTTATTAATTGCAATGAGCGATTGTCAATCATAATGGTGATGATAGTGTTCCAATTAATGAAGAGCTCTTGATGAAGCGATCGTTGTTTTGGCAACCCGGAGGGGCGGGGCAAAATCGATGTGGGTGGACTATAAGCGCAATTCTATGATAGGGCTGTTCTATTCAGATAAATTACTATGGGACCAGAATTTTTCGAACTTCATTGTTTAGCCTTAAAGACACACTACCAATCATTCATTGAGTTTCTCCGAACGTTATATTTAATTCTACCGACCCCCAGTCCAGTACCACGATTAAAATGCAGCAAGATGCTCTTCACAAGTCAAATTGTACTGTGTTCGTATATCCGATGGTGGTATACGATACACTTCGACGTAAACCACAACGCGACCCAAGACAGAGAACTTCACACGGTGCCAGCCGACCGTGGTCTAAAAGAACTTGTGATTAACCTATAGTGTTCTAAGTATCGGTATCAATGTTAATGAACGCTTGGTGTATATACGATCAAAAAACATGGAAAATCAATGTAGCTACATCCGTAACAATACAACATTGCCTTTGGTTGAACAGATGTGATCATCACCAAAACGTCGATTTGGTCCGAGCTGCAGACAATTACTTGGGTGAAAATGTAGCCAGTGTCATCGACCATATTCCAACTGGAAAGCACCCTCGGTATATGTTGAAGCATATAACCATATGAACCATATGTTGAAGGCAATATATCTTGGCAATGAATACTATACCAATATGACATCAAAACTGGTCCAATAATAATTATAGTCATGTCAGTCAGGTTGAAAAATCACGGACAATACGCCCGCCGCCAGGACGAACAGGTCAATACAGTTGTAATATTATTTATTGTCGCAGTGGTACGTTGCTGATTACCATATACGTTTTATTGGATCATCCCATGAATTATTTTAGAGAGAAAGTTCATATATACCCTAATCAGCACACCTGGGGTCCGCCTGGGGGGTCGACCCAATGGAATATTTTTTCTAATATTGTTTCTCTAAATGCATGTCAACTTTTCTCCTTTTATGTATTTGTCAGGTAACCATTTAGCAACAATGCTGTGAATTTATTTTGCTATTGGGTGATCTATTGAATTTTTAGAAAAAAAATTCAGTTGGGGTCCATGCGGACCCCGGACAATCCTATCGAAATACGCTGTTGATTCGGTATCTCTATTATGTCCCTTGCAAAAAAATACTATTCTAACCCACTTTCAATACTCTAAGAGGTATGTGACATATTATGCATCTGTTGCACTTCCTTTTCATACTTTTTTAGGTTGAATAGCACGTGATTGATTAGATATGGACGTTTCCAAGCACATTAAACAGCGAGCAAAGGCATCAAGTCGGGGTCTGGTCAGACCCAAGACATTATTTGTGACGTTTTATTGATTTTCTTCTCAAAATTGCCTCTCTGTATGTTAAATATGATACTCATGGTCTGTTCAGAGGTAAAAAAAACTTTTGTTAAGTATTCAGAACATGGATTTGGACAGAAAATAACCAAACTGTACTTTTCTCACCTATCAGCCAAGTAAATCGTTATGGTTATTGTTGTTATTATGAATAAATCGTTATGTTTACTGTTGTTATTATCAATAAATATGTGTTTTGTTGCAAATTCATATTTGTTAAAAGAGGATGATGTGGCAATTAGGAACATGAAACGGTATGGTGTGTTAAAAAGATGTCTGTTACAATATTTTTGGTGTAATAAGCAAGGAATCTCCTTGGGGTCCGCATGGACCCCAGGTGTGCTACAACGTATGTTTCGGAAGGTGTCCTGGTGAAGGTTAAAATGCATAAATTAAAGAGCTACATGCAGCTTATATTTATTTTAGAAAGAATGCTATGGGAACCACCCAGGTATTTGTCGTAAGTATAACGTATAACCACTTCCTTTACGATGGCTATATACAGCAATATTTGTCAATATGAATTATATTGACCGTCGCGCGGTCCTTAGGATTCAATGCCATGGTAACTTGTTGATGACGTAGCGGGCTGCATAGTCATCATTTGGCTGAAAGTGTTCTATCTTCAACTTGACAACTTCGGGATTTAAAAATGATCAAATGACAATTTTACACAGGAAATACTGTTTTACCAAATTATGCATAGTAACTCGATAAACCGCACAACAGTGACTTAAATATATTAACCCTTTGAGCGCTGTAATTTTCTCCCGCCAAAATTTTAGTGCAAATTTTTAACAATTTTTATGAATTTTTCTGTAATTTTTTTTTATAATTTTGGACCAAATGTACATCACATTTCATTTGCTACAGTTTTTTCTCAAATTTTTGGCAAATATCTGAGAAAAACTGACTGGGGTTTATTTTATAAAGGGGACAAAAATAGACTTTGGCGCTCCAAAGGTTAATGCGCCTTTCGATCATGAAAGTCGTTCTATATTTTCAACGGGTTTTCTTCTAACATCGAAACAAAGCATATGATTGTCATTTGCGTGTCAATCCAAAAAATGGAGTGAAAACTATGTAAGAGAGGCATGAGACACAGGCAGGAAACAATTTGTTCTCCAGACGTCGGGCAAATTGTCACCTATCATCGGGCACAATGTCCCTTGTTTGGGCTATAATATGTAATCTTCGAAAATCTTCGTTTCAGAAGCGGGCACATCAGAGAAATACGTGTTAAATATGTCTCTGGTATAAGAGGGAGACTTACCGATGTGTAATTTCAAAATTCAGATAACGTAACAAACATGACATTCTCAACTTAGATATGTGCGTAACGGTGAACTTCTTTCGGCCATTTCAACTATAGTAGGCGACTTCAGATCTTGGAACTGTATGACCCAGGGGCTTGACATTTGCTAATCACGTGAAAACAAAAGCGAAATTGAAACAGCCCCCCTCCTCCCCGGCCGCCCGCTGTATTATTCATAATGGAAAAAAAAACCAAAAACAGGTAGGCGAGAATTTCTAATACCTCGACTGTCTGTGCTCGTTTTCAAAATAAAATTGGATTGGAGTTCAAAGGATTCCAGAGATTTTCTTGCTTCGTTTTCATTATTACGGACTATTTAAGGCAAAATGCTGACAATCAAGAATTTACGTCTGAAACCGCCATTTTGAATGATTGGTCAGCAGTTTAGGCCTACCAAGCTTTCAATCAGAGCGCGTGATTAGACGGGATCCCTGACACAGACGTGTTTTACCAAAACGCACCATTGCTCGAACGAGTGATAAGTATTCACTGTATCAGATACAGCCCTGATTATTGATATTTGACATAAAATTCATTAAAATAATCTGTCTGGTGTTGAATTGTTGGAAGTAACCCGTGACTATATATAAAGCCACTAGTGTTTATGAATTTGTTGCCAATTTGACACAAGACACTGATTCTGAAGGGATCGACAAACCGAGATAAATAGATTTTTAGAACTTTTGACTTAAATATCAAAAAAAAGTCCCTTCAGATATAATAACTTATTTGACCGAAAATTTGAAAACAATCTTATCAAAAATATACCAAAGAGTCCGTCGGGTAGATCTTGACGACAAATTTTGATCGTATAAAAAGGGGACAAACAATACCCTCATAATGATAACCAGCTTGGTAGAATGATTTAAGAACTTTCAAATGTATTTATATTGTTAGAAAATCTCTGTTGATTCTCAAACTTTAACAATTCTGCCCTTGGTGTAAGAAATCTTTTCACCGTTAACACAGGGTTGGCAGTCATTTTGAATTTCAAATATCGGCAAAATCTTGTGTAATTTGTTTCTCTGGTACCAAAATTTGTACGATGACCCCTCAACAACCAAACAATAACAATACATTTTGTAAAAAGTAGTTCTCAGTTTGCCAGAGATTGAAGACCAAAGAATATGCAGGAATAGAAAATCTGTCCCCTTCTTGTCTCATTTCTCTCGCGGCCAGCTTCTAATGAAAAGCCTGAATACGGTATGGTTAAATGTCAAACGGTATGTTTAAACGGTATGGTTAGATGTCAAAATGATTATGGAACTAGAAGAAGTCACTTTAAATATATGTTTCTGTGACAATAAAGGATTAATGCACAACAGTTCAGTTTTGTCCTAGATCCTGTGAAAAATTTGAGAAATTGATGTGTGCAATGGTGCACTTGTGCAATCTGAGAGGTACTTTCCAATTTATTTTTTTTTTTACTTGTTAAACTGTTAGAAAACCCTAAGGGGAGAGCGCGAGAGGGTGTCCCCCCCTCTCGCATCGAAAATTTTGAGAAATTGATATGTGCAATTATGCAATCTGAGAGGTATTTCAATTCATTTCGCACCAAAAATTGAGTAACCCCCTTCTATCCCTCCACATTTTAAGCAACCCCCTTGAAGTTTTCAATTTTGAGCGACTCCCCCCTCACATTCCTCCGACCCTCAGGCCGTAAATGATGAAAGCTTCCTAAGATAGTCGATCGTCCTCCGGAGGGATGGTCTCTGCCCGAAAAAAATACCCTTGGCTGGCGAAGTTGCCGAACACGTGACCCAAAGGCGCAGATCTACCTTAAAGGTATGCTGTCACCTGTTCCAATTTTGCCTCAGTTACCATGGAAAGAGAAAATCTAACCAATCACAGATTTTAATCGGGTGGCCGCTTTTTAAAAACAGCGCCCTCACGAGCATTTTGCATACCTTTGACCATATATGGGCATATTTAGATTACAGGTGACTGTATACCTTTAAAGTTCATTTATTCAAAGTCCCTCCATCGCGGAGGGACTGTGACTTATTGAAAACAAAAAACAAAAAAAAGCAAAAAAAAACCAATCAAACAAAACAGTGAATAAAGCGGAAATAGTGTCCATTACACGATTGGAAGTAATTTGGGATAATTGGATTTTCATATTTTTCAAATTTCTCAAAAGTGTTAGGTGCCAGATAGTTGAATGTTGCAATATTGCAAATTACTCCTAAAAACAAGTGTGTAACGTAAAAAGAAAAGAAGGTAAGATTACATTTGCAGATTAAATCGGCATTAGTTCACCATCCAATTATCCCAAATTAGTTCCAATCGTGTTCCATAACGTCTTCATGTGTTTCGTCATCAGCCATTTGTGACATTTGGAACACCATGAACATACGGAATAGGTCGACTAATATGCTAAAAGTTCCAAAAGTTCATTCATATCGTGCCACTTGCGGTATATGTCCACAGCGGCATTTTCCAGCGAACAGTACAATCAATGATTCGGGCTTCCAAATTACTATTAATGAACGTGACTATATGCTAACTGAAGATCTGATCGACTTGGACCATACATTTATGAGAAGATTCTCGGAGCAATTTTACATGATGGTACCTTCTTCTTCAACTTTACTAGCAGTTAATTTGCAAGACGTCGACTGAATCGAATTCGAACATACAGAAAAGTGTCCGCAATTCATACTCAGGTCTGTAATTGAGATAGCAGCTAACGGCTCAACTGTGAATAAACGCTCTCAGACGTATTGAAGCCTCTCCAATCAGATTGCTGCTCCCGTAGAGGTTGATTGGGCGAACCGTGAAGTGAAAATTCTGTTACACGTTGTATGCAACAAGTCGTAACCACTTTGTCAGTGGATGACGATCAACCCCATACCCATCCCTTGCAAAAAAATGAAACCTCCCGACACTAATCCAATCTAATTTTAAAATAGCAATTTCAAATTTCAGTAATAAGTTCATTGGAGCATGAAAATATGTCATGAATAATTATATGCCTTGATAATTCATATCCAAAATTAGAGTAATTAGAAACGGAATAAGCAGTAAGAATAAGATGATCCCTGAGAAATGTCACTGAATATTACAGGGGTTCAAAAGACCCTGTTAATTATAATTATGATCCCATGTGACCTTGTCAATAAGGCAGGGGCAAATGAAATAAATACGAGGTAAGAGGGGTTAAAAGTTCTACTTATAATTACGAATACGTCGTTACCGATGAATTACCAGAAAAAAAACCCGTTGCTTACCGGGCCGATTAACAACTGTTTGGTGATTGGTGAGTAAATATAGAATCGTGGCTCATTTCCCGCTGTTGACAGAAGTTTGGGAAAATATTGACTTGCGTATCTTGATTGGTACTCATCTTGTTCAAATTTGCAGTTTTTTGGAAACAATTACTAAGTGCAGTTTCACTACTTCAGTCTGAGAAATTTCCGGAAGGTTTGTAGCGAGGTTTTGGCTTATTAATAATTGAACTGTGACGTCATGCAGAATTACCTCTATCTAATCATTTGCGTCAAAGCTAGTTGACGCCCATCTTTGCATGACACGGAAATTTAAAATGTCATAAGCCACAAACTCGAACTTTACAGACTTAAGTAGCGAAAAAGCATGCAGTATGTATGACAAATTTGTGGACAAATTTGACTCTAATATCGCAGACAAGGTTTGGAAAGTGAAACGGGAAGATGACTTGGTGTAGTTGGTATTTGAGATTTTAACACCGTCTTTCCATTCAAATTTGTTGTGCATTTGCTACACAGTATTCTAATTAAATCAGCAATGAATATGTGTAAACATAAAAGTATATTATTCACAACTGTTATAATACAAGTTCAATGGTCTCGCAAATGCGCACTATATATTTCAATATTTCTCTGTGTTCGGGAGTTGTGGTTTAAGAAGTCATGTGGCAGTCATTTTGACTTCAACAATTACGCAAAGCTTATGGGATTCCATCGAAGGGAAAATGTGTAATTCCAGTTTCAAGTTTTTCAACACTTTGATAGCACAAACAGTCCAATGTAAAATCAATTACACAGATTTAATATAATGATCAGAAAACAATTCAACGTATCAAAGACAACACGGATGGCTATCGTCTTGCGGTCAACTCTTGTCTCGCTAGTACCAAATTTTGCACGGTAACCCCTGATATTTATTCTTGCTTTGGTAAGGGCATGGTCGAAAGTTTCATCGAGAAAAGTTTGAGCAAAAGTTTAAAGGGACATTATCGCTATCTTTTGACCCTTTTCACACCAATATTGTTGCAAACGAGCCGTTGCTGATGTTGTTCGACTTATTGAAAGATGTCTTAAAAATGGTCGGCCATAGACAACTTTCATCCCATCTTGCCTACACTGTGTAGAAAAACCTCGCGTTAGGGGTTTTAGGTAGCCCACCTAAAAACCCCTATTTGCGTATTTGATCAATGTTAAAGCAATGTGAGCTCAACATCTGTACAAAGTTTCATGAAATTTGATGAACCATTTCTTGACATATCAGCCTAATTACGAAAATTTATTAAATATGCAATTCAGCAGTTAATTGACATGATACTTCTACATATCTATGCATACTATTTCATCACCAAAAGATCAACATCTATGCCACATTTCATCAAATTTGATACAGTATTTCTAGACATATCATACTAATTATGAAAGTTCATCAAATATGCAAATTAGGAATCAATTGACATGATACTGCTTAATGTCTTCACACAGTATTACAGTACTGTGAGATCAACATCTGTACCATGTTTCATCAAATTTAAGAAGTGGTTCTGGAGAGTTCATTAAATATGCAAATTAGGATTATGTTGCATGACACTGCTAAGTGTCTTTGTACACTATTATGAGAGGGCTAATGTGCAGCATTGAATGAGCTGTTATCAAATTTGGTAGCTGAATCTTACCAATATAATTAAAACAATGCAAATAGACTCCCTAAGTTGCTGTGAATAGTGACAATGGACCAATCAGAGAAAGAGCTTATTCAATGCTGCACATCAACAGTTTTGAGACAGTGTGTTAAGATCTGTACCAAGTTTCATCAAATTTGCTGCAGTATTTCTGGACATATCACCCTAATTACAAAAATTCATCAAATATGCAAATTAGTAATTAACTGATACAATACTGACATATCTCATCGTGTGCTATCAGAGATCTGTGCAACAAACATGTTTATAAAGTTTAATGATATTTAGTGCGGTTGCTGTACAAATAGAGCCAAATAAAGCTCTTTTTCAAACAGTCATTGTCAATGACATAGTCCCCCGCTTTTTTCAATAAAATGGCCGTCACACGGCTATCTTGGATTGGATCACAAAACAATTTGACTTGCGTATGTATGACATAAGGAGTAATCCGTGTACCAAGTTTGAATGAAAATCGCTCCAGGCAGCTCTTAGATATCTGCGTGAACGCACGAACATGACAAAACCTATGTGTTCCCCTGGATGGTGTCCGTGGGGACTAAAAATTAGGGGTCACTGTGCAAGTTTTGGTACCAGAGAAAACAAAATACCAAATATTTACCGACATTTGAAATTCGAATGCCATCCCTGTGTTATGGGGAAAATAAAATTCCCAATTTCAACAATCATACACCATAAGCTTCAAAATGAGCTCCCACCAGTGGTAAGCCTAAAACGTATGGTAAAAGTTTGAGAGTCCGCATATCTGTCCCCGAGGTGCATTCTACCTTAAATATCACAGTTCAGTCCTCATTACTCATCTGTATGCTTAGACTGGCCCCAGTCGCCTGGCTTTTCTCGGCAGGTGAGTTACTTGTGGGCCAAGGCATTCACCCCACGATCTATGCTACAGCCTACCAGTTAGCGCGACGGTCTGCTGTTTAGTCTTGCAATTCATGTTTTGAGACTTATATGCCCACAGACCTGGAGCAAGTTTACTGTATGCTGTTTTATTAGGCAAACCAACGTGACTTTATCGTTGTTGTCAACCAATAAGTTTATGCGGACATAGCTCTTGACTATTGAAAAACCAACACAACCTCTTTCGATCTCATATTGAGCTTTTTCTCAAGGTCCACATCAACGCATCAACTATTATTATGCCGGGTATTGACCTCTTCAAAAGTATGGTTTAGTCCAAAACCTGCTGTTTCCCATGGAAAAAGAAGCACATCTACACTGAGATGGAGGAACGAAGGATTGAAGCAATGCCAAAGTTTTAGGCTGACCAAGCTTGTAAATGTTGTAGTTTATGTGAGACTGGTCTGGGGATAAATCCCAACAATGATATTCATATGATAAGATGAAGCTATGACCAGACAATGGAAAGCACTGTCATCTACGACGATATTTTACCACAGCAAATCGTTCAGTTATCTTTGATAGCTTTCTAGTGGTGCACACTTTATTGAATTTTATTCGATATTGGTCAGGGAGTTGACATTGGTGTAAGCTGTTGCCTCATTCACACCACTGATGATGTGTTCTACTCATTTACATAAACTGTCCCCATTAAATCAGGGACATTTGAGCAGATTAGACCCAGCAGTGGTTTTGTGATCATGTCTATAGACTGTCATGCATACGCTTGTCTGAAAGCCGCAGCCAAGAGCCCTGCTATGCCAGAGTGGGTATGGATTTTTCCTTGAATGCCATTGGTTGCATGGCTCAAGGACCCTCCTAATGTTGGTCCCTTCCACAATACAGCAATGCTCCATGTTCAGTGTGTGTAACTTCAAGTCTGGCCATTTATAGAAAATTCTTTGTTTGCCATCCATGGATTTTTGAAAAAAACCATCAGCCAGCCAGGGAAAAAACAAACACAGACAAAAAACAGAAGTGTATTAACATACGCTAATTTTTATTCAGTTGCTTTTGGAAAAATAATATTTTATTTGTGATAGTGTTAATACTGTGTTTGTTTTCTTAATTTTCTCTAAAAAACCTACCAGCACGCAGACGGCAAACAAAGAATTTTATTTAAAGCGCCTTACTGACCTTCATACACAAGCATAACTGCACATTTTGACTAGTAACTTTATTGTGAAATGAAATTACGAATTTACAACAGAAAATACTCTGTTTTTAATGTTGGTATGACCAGTTCATTTGTATGTGAAACGTTTTCCTAATCTACCTCGTAAAAATGTATGTAAACAGTTATGGTGATGAAGCCTTTCAGAAGATGCCACAAATAAATAACACTAGTTAAGGAAATGTTGTTATATCAATAATTATTCTTATATGAAAATAAGGACTTTACATCAAACAATGATTGTTTGTGTGGTTACCAAACACACACATGAATAACTCCATATCTTATTGATAGTGTAGATCTTGTCTCATGTACACAATGTTGAACAAATATTGCATTAATTTTAGAGATTACATTACTCTAATTGTCAATTTCAAGTGACCTTTTCACTTTTGAACTTTGCACTCTCGACACCATTGATACATGCTGAATTTCATTTTCTTCTCGGTGTTACAAAAAATGTCTTTTATTTTGAAAAAGTAATGTGTACATAAAACAGAGGAATATCCAAAAGTTTACTGGGCACAGGAGACTGGTACCAAGGGTAACGACCACACAATAGAACTGCAATTTGCTTTGCAGTCACTAAAACTACCGCCTCAGCTTTTCATCAAGTGGCGATGTATGCTCTCTGCCTCAATGAACACCAAAAGAGATTTTTCCTCATATAGAGACAAGACAGTTCAATAAATTAAAATGTCATTTTACAATGAAAGACTACACTCTAAGTCTTGGATTCACTTTCCTAATAAATTTTCATCCTTTATCTTTGCCAAACAAACCTCAAAGTATTGTCAACCCCACAGAGACTAGGCTGTAAATTTTGTACTGGAGATACTGTGAAACAGTAAAATTTACGACATTTTTTGCAGAGTAGAAAACATCTCGTTGAACATCTCCACTTGTCGGTATGACTTCAGCTGTCTCTATGGCAATTCACATCTGTTTTCAGTCAGCTGAGCCATCCAATATGGCCGCTGTCAGGGCCTGCAGATCTTCTACTACTGCTTCAACTGACACTGATGGGGTTGAAAAAAAAAAGAGAAAAAAATGAATAGTAAAGAGAAATAATTTGCTGTGTATGAATGATTTTCCAGCTATAGCATTACAGGGTAAGTTTTCAGAGTTGATTGATGTACAACTCTTGTGAATGTTAATGATCTTTGACATTTGAAGATTTCACGTATATTGTACAGGACTGTCATGGTGAAATTCCACAACAAAAACGTGTCTTGTGGGAGGAGTATACAATAAAATTCACGGTTTAGACTTGACATGGAAATGAAATGTATATTATTATTTGAATTATCGTGTGGACACAAAGCTCTGGTGAACAGGGTGAAGAACCTCACAGGATCTGAATTCATCAGTTCTCTGAACAAAGTCACTACTTTTCGTCAGTCATGACCCTTGTCGATGAACACTGTGCACTCAACATAGTGTTGATTGCAATGTGAACAGTACAGACACTGAGATTCACGTGCACTGTTTGTGGGAGCAACAAACAGCCCATTGGTATAGTCTATATTGGCATGCTTCCTGTACCAATCTTTGAGTTTGGTTCAAGGTTCTGACTAAAATATAACTGATTTCTAAATGAAAGAATCAACACAAAAATCAGCAAAAAATTCAATATCCACAAAAATATAAAGTCGAAAGATATACAAACAAAGAAATAAACAAAGAAACACGAAAAAAGAGTTCAAAAAGAGCAGATACACATAGAAAACTGCCTCTATCATTGACTTACCCTGATCAGCATTGTCGTGTACCATTGTTTTGGACTCTGTTCCAGAGTCTACTTGCTGGTTGAGATCATCTGGTAGCATAGCAACCGATCTGGCTCCTTTGTACTTGCCAATCAAACCTTCTTGACGAAGTGTGGCCTACAGTTTTTTGAGAAATGGTCAGAGAGTGAAATTATGTACTGTATCAAAACACCACTAAGATATATATCAGGCTGATAGCAGGACACAAATTCATATAATGGGATCCTTTGTATTGTATTTGCACAGTGTATAATCATCAAATGAGGAGCTTTATGCTTTTCTCAGTTGTTTACATTGATGTCAATGCCGTCTGCACATGAACATTTATACCATGCATTGTAAAGATGATATGAAGCCTGACACTTAATTTAAGACAGGCCAGTAGCTGTTACTTTTGATAATTTTTCACAATTTTTGCTTTGTATATCAATTGCAGGTTCTTGTTCTACTCCCCAAAGCATGTTGAAATGCAAAATATTTAGCTTGACCAGACAGCATCTATACATTTAAAATGCACTGTTATCGTTGACAAGTGAATTCTAGTCCGGTCCAGGTTTCACTAGTCAATAACAATGCAGTTTATACATGTACAAGCTGAGTTGACAAGCTGAATACTGGGTATCTAAACATGCTTTGGGGAGTAAAACGAGAAAATGTAGTTGCCATTGAAAACAAAAAAGTGATTAAAATTATTAAAAGTTACAGCAACTGACCCTTTAATGTTTGTCTAAAACTACTGATTGAATTTGGTGAAGGAAAACACGGACAACCACCAATCAGTAAAGTATACCATGCACGTACAGTATTCACAGACCATAATTGCTAACACATTTTTGTTTGATTTTCCTCATGGCCACATGGAGGAGATGCTATCACTGACAGTGACACTGATAATGACTAATGGTTGTCAACATTTGATAGTAAAATAATCAATATGAAAGCTGCACTATCGAAGTGTCCGCCATAATTTCATTTCCAACCACAAAAATAGATTTGCGGTGGTCCACACAGACCACCATGATGAAAGTTTAATTTCAAGCCCTGAATCACAAAATTCAAGTTTTCTTTCAACAACAGGGATGATGCACGAAACAATATTGGTTTTGAATGATTTTCTTCAACAACTGTGAGCCACCTTACCATAAGTAAGTTCCTATCTTTATCAGACTCTCTCAACTGTCTCTGTAGTTTATCAAGCTGCTTTTGGAACATCTCCTCCTGACTTTTGATTTTCTCATTGTGTCTTTCTTTCTGTCGAACCAACTGGCGTTCTATTTGTCTCATTGAAACAACTGATGGAGAGAGCAGAACATGGTTAATAAACTCCTCTTTGAGAATAATTTCCTGATAGCAGAAAATAAATCCTCACAAAATAATTTTACCATATCTATATTAACTTTTGACAATTTTCCAAAGAGAGTAATCCTATACTTGCATAGGTAAACTTAGTTTATTACTAGTCTAGTATTGCTAGTCTAGTATTGCTAGTCTATTGCACTCAACTATTTTAAGATTTCTACATGACATGTACAATGCCTGCAACCAAACTACAGTGAATTACTGATAAGAATACCCAATAAAATTGACCAAAGACAATAAAGATTGCAAGAGACCAGGCAGCATATAGTTACACTTGGAAGGATTGTTAGAACTGATTAAAGTTGCTTCATATCAACACACACACACATAGGGAATGTCCATTTTACATTTAGCTTACATAGTTTGCATGTTTTAAAGGAAGATGCTCCCCTGAGTGTGTTCATAGTTTTTCCAAATGTAACTAGATGCGCTCACTATCATATCTTCCAATCTTTGTTGTTTTTGGCCAAGTTTATATGTGTTCTTATCAGTAATTAGTGGTTTAATTGTGTATTTGACCCACCAGAATTTTGCTATTCGTGAAACACTTGCTTTTCATCATTGGAAAATGGGATAAACAGGTCAAAATATCATGGAAGCAGAATGAAATTTAAGACGATGCTTAAACCAACCTGCTTTCGTGTGTTCTCTTCTGACATCATTCAATCTCTTCTCCATCTCTGCCAGCTTTTCCACGTACTTTGCACTGATGGCGTTACACTTCTCCTCGGCCACTGCAAGAAAAGTTGGATGAAATGAAAACACAAAGAACACACAAAGTGAGTAGACAACATTACAATACCTCACTCTTGGAATAGCAAAGCATCAGATATTCTGTGATGCAATCTTTTTATTATTGGAAAGGTGAAAGATGTTGACTGCATGAAGAATAAGGTAAACCAGTCTACACATGTTCAATTGTCCATGACGGCAACACCATGCATGGTTTCCACTAGGGACTATGTGTCACACTAAAAATAATCTCTTTCACGAAGCTGAATGCCAATGGAAATAGATACTTTGTGGCAAGTAACGGGCTCACAGGAAAACAAATGTATGTTCTTTATTGAACACCTCTGGTAATACAAATGTATGTATCTTGTAACACAACTTAATGCATTTGCCTTACTGGAAAATAGACAAATGTCTGTTTTAACTTGTCTAGATCAGACGACACTGCCATCTTCATTTACATTTTCTGGGTGTGTATGCATGGATGGTGCTTTCAAACATTAATCAGCAGTTGTCTGAACTGTTAGCCAATCAGGTAATAGTTTAGAAACTGTTTACTGGCTCTTTATATATAATAGCACCAAAACAATGGATATCGTAAATTGATGAATTACATGTATGACAGAGATCTTGGGTGAGTCTGTTACAATATCATGAGTCCAATGTTGAGTTATATGGATCAACTATGAGAAATGTACCCATTATCATTACATGAAGTATGGTAAGTATTTGTCCCTTCAATAGAATACTGGAACTTGCATACATACTTATCTATGAGTGCAAAGCCCTGATCCGATAACCAACATAAGAAAATTAATTCAGCTTTGCTGTCCAGTTTGCCAGTTCTGCAGTCATCTTTGCCGGTCCTACAGTCCAGTCTACTGATACTGCAATCTAGTTTGCTGGTCCAGCAGTCTAGTTTGTTAGTCTTACAGTCTAGTTTGCCAGTCCTGCTAGTTTGCTAGGCCTGCTATTTTGTTAGGCCTGTAGTCTAGATTGCTTGTCCTGCAGTCTAGTTTGTTAGTCTTACAGTCTAGTTTGCTAGTCCTGCAGTCTAGTTTGCCAGTCCTGCTAGTTTGCTAGGCCTGCTATTTTGTTAGGCCTGTAGTCTAGATTGCTTGTCCTGCAGTCTAGCTTGTTAGTCTTACAGTCTAGTTTGCTAGGCCTGCTATTTTGCTAGGCCTGTAGTCTAGATTGCTTGTCCTGCAGTCTAGTTTGTTAGTCTTACAGTCTGGTTTGCTAGTCCTGCAGTCTAGTTTGCCAGTCCTGCTAGTTTGTTAGGCCTGCTAGTTTGTTAGGCCTGTAGTCTAGATTGCTTTTCCTGCAGTCTAGCTTGTTAGTCTTACAGTCTAGTTTGCCAGTCCTGCTAGTTTGCTAGGCCTGCTATTTTGTTAGGTCTGTAGTCTAGATTGCTTGTCCTGCAGTCTAGCTTGTTAGTCTTACAGTCTAGTTTGCCAGTATTGCTAGTTTGTTAGGCCTGTAGTCTAAATTGCTTTTCCTGCAATCTAGCTTGTTAGTCTTACAGTCTGGTTTGCTAGGCCTGCTATTTGCTAGGCCTGTAGTCTAGATTGCTTGTCCTGCAGTCTAGCTTGTTAGTCTTACAGTCTAGTTTGCTAGTCCTGCTGTTTAGTTTGCCAGTCCTGCTAGTTTGCTAGGCCTGCTATTTTGTTAGGCCTGCAGTCAAGATTGCTTTTCCTGCAGTCTAGCTTGTTAGTCTTACAGTCTAGTTTGCTAGGCCTGCTATTTTGCTAGGCCTGTAGTCTAGATTGCTTGTCCTGCAGTCTAGCTTGTTAGTCTTACAGTCTAGTTTGCTAGTTCTACCGTCTAGTTTGCCAGTCCTGCTAGTTTGCTAGGCCTACTATTTTGTTAGGCCTGTAGTCTAGATTGCTTTTCCTGTAGTCTAGCTTGTTAGTCTTACAGTCTAGTTTGCCAGTCTTGCTAGTTTGTTAGGCCTGTAGTCTAAATTGCTTGTCCTGCAGTCTAGCTTGCTACTCTTAGTCGAGTTGCTAGTCCTACAGTCTAGTTTGCCAGTCCTGCTAGTTTGCTAGGCCTACTATTTTGTTAGGCCTGTAGTCTAGATTGCTTTTCCTGCAGTCTAGCTTGTTAGTCTTACAGTCTAGTTTGCTAGTCCTACCGTCTAGTTTGCCAGTCCTGCTAGTTTGCTAGGCCTGTAGTCTAGATTGCTTGTCCTGCAGTCTAGCTTGTGAGTCTTACAGTCTAGTTTGCTTGTCCTGCAGTCTAGTTTTGCCAGTCCTGCTAGTTTGCTATCTATTTTGCTAGGCCTGTAGTCTACTGTAGATTGCTTGTCCTGCAGTCTAGCTTGCTACTCTTACAGTCTAGTTTGCTAGACCTACTATTTTGTTAGGCCTGTAGTCTAGATTGCTTTTCCTTCAGTCTAGCTTGTTAGTCTTACAGTCTAGTTTGCTAGTCCTGCAGTCTAGTTTGCCAGTCCTGCTAGTTTGCTATGCCTGCTATTTTGCTGGGCCTGTAGCCTAGATTGCTTGTCCTGCAGTCTACTTTACTAATCCTGTAGTCTAGTTTGCTGTTCCTACGGTCAAGTTTGCTAGTCTTCCAGTCTAGTTTGCTAGTCCTTCACTCTTGTTTGCCAGTCCTGCAGTCTAGTTTGCTAGTCTTCCAGTCTAGTTTGCCAGTTCTCAAGTGTCTAGTTTGCCAGTCCTGCAGTCTAGTTTACTATTCCAGCAATCTAGAATACCAGATCTACATACATTCTTCATCACATTAGTGTGCTAATATCCACTCTTCTAACGGTTCAATGGATCAGATCAATACCCCTAGCTAAAAATGTTGCAAGTTCTGGACCTTAAACCATTGGTCTTGCTCATATTAGAAAAATGACTGTTGTTTACCTTGTTCTGTGGAAACTTGTTCCTTGGCAAGATTAGTCTTCAGCATATCTATCGTCTCTCTAGCTTCCTGCAGCTCATCCTCTGCACTGACAAGCCTTTCATTCAACTCACTGATTCTCTGAAAGCCAGAATGGCAGAAAAAATATATTGTAACCATTCTCATATGTGTACGGAATTCCTGCAAGAATGCACGAGTAAACAGTGCCAACCAGTCAACTCTGTTGAAACCACAATTTGAAATGTTGATACCAGTTTCTGAGTTACATGCATGACAAGCTGCTTAGAGATAATGACCTACTCAGACCATATTTCTACTTGCTGAAGTCGTGAAAATTATGCACTCCACGACATAGACTCCTCTGGTAAGGTAATTTGTGCCTCGGAATAGAAAATTTTCAAATTTTCTCCAACTTTCCTCAAGGAAGCTTCAAATCGTTTTCTTTCATAACACATAATCAAGGGTCCCCGTGCAAATTTTGAGACTAAAGAGGAAGTTATGTCAACTTTACTGGTATTTGAAATTAAAAATGGTTCCCATTTCCTTTGTAAAATTTACATTGAAAAGCAAATTTCATTTTAACAAAAAACATGCCTTGAAAACTTTATTTACTCCACAGACTCCAAAGTGAGTGCATGCTAGAAGCAAACCTGTTAGACTGAAAGATTCAGTGGTGTATGGGTCTCCACCAACTCCAACCCCAACAACGACTGAAGGTGCTGTGTAAGTTACTGCATTGAACTCAAAGAAATAAAGTACCACCAACAACTGGCACAAAAGGCTTCTCAGACATGCAAAATGAAGTCTTAACCTATAAATAGTAATCAAGTCCGGTTACATAATAACAAGGAGAGCTATCATCCCCTCTGGAAGCCATGGGGGCAGTCTTCTTACCCAATATTCTGTCAATAAACTCAACCATACAATATGATTCTGACATGATTTTGTTGGAGGACGGATACTTAACACAGTGCCTGTTCGGGTTGGAGTTGGCAGAGACCCACACATGACTGAATCTAGCAGACTATAGAACTGAGAAGTATTGTAAAAATTTCATAGAACTGAGAAGTATTGTAAAAATTTCAGAGTCAGAATATCTGTCTTTGAGATGCATCCTACGTTAAAGCAAAAACCACACCATTGTACACAGTCAATCTAACATTTAGAGGTTCTCATGGGAAACCACTAATTAATCCAAAAAAGTCATCAAACCTATGAAGTTGTTTCTTGTCTCTATTTTGATGTTTCTCAAACATTAAATCTTACTTGTGATTTTTCCATCAACAGTGACTTCTGCTCTTCAACGGTACTGACAACATCTTTCGACTGTTTTTCATCTATAATTACAACACAGATTAACATTGAAAACACACAGTAAAACAATTTGTACCTGGAGTTATTTATAAGGAGACTGACACAACATTGATAGCATTGTGTGAAACGCTGATATCATGTCTATCATTTTCATGGAAACTCCAGCATTGTCTGATGATAACACTTTCAGCTCCAAATTTTAGCGAAACTTGTTTCGTATGGCAAAGTGAGATCTCTTTGAAAGATAATGGTGTGAACAGATTAAAATGAATATTTAACAAGTGATTTTCCCTGATGTTGTTCTCAATGGCATTTTTCAAACATAGGCATCGCCTTGTATAATTATTACAGAAACAAAGCAATAGAATTTTGTATTGAAGAAATACAATACTAAAGTATGTAGGCCCATTTCATTTATTTCTTCAACACGCATGTCAAATAATTATGTTCATAAAATAGTTTGATGGGAAAGGAAAGGTTGACATCGCCGAATGAATATATTACGTGAAACTTACATTTTTGTTTTGCATCAAAGACATGTTGTTGAATCATTTGATTGTCTTGTTGTATCTGCAGAGCTAGTTTGTCTCTTTCTTTCGTCACTCTTTCTAACTCAATGGCCAGACGTTCAGATTCCAGTCTTTCAAAAAAAGAAAAGATTTGGGAACTGCAAATTCAGCAAAAGTTTCAATACATATTGGCATGTATAAATTTTGCAGACGAATGTTCTGACTTCTATCATCAAAAATTGAATAAAGAATTGTGCTACAATAAAAGCATTATGAAGAGATGACTGTCAACCTGAACTTAAATATGAAGCAAACATTTATATCTGTTATGAAAATTCACAAAATGATATTGGTGGCCCTTTGTGTGCATATCCTGTCCCCACTTCTGTGCATAACATCATGACATACTGTAAAACATTTTTAGCTAGCATCCTTTATAGTGAATTAAGCTAAGTTTTAGAGTCACTATTAACAGATACCACTCATTTAAACTTTCTCTGTATATACTAAGGTAAGGGTGTACTTTTTTCTGCAAATTAAAAACCTGTTGATTGCAATGAAAATCTGAAAACGCTAAAAAGGCATGCAGCTTATTCAATGTGTTTTAGAGTATACATTTCAAACAATGGTGGCGTTTTCACTATAATTTCCAGCTGTGTTAGTGGGAATGACAGTGAAGGCATCTACCGTTGCTTGGAGAGGCCATGACATCACCACAATGCAAGTTACATTTTCCTACAGTACCTCAAACTTTGTTTCAAGTCCTTTATGCAAAGCAGGAGTCAACACACTGAAATAGGTAATGTAAACAGAGCAAACCGCTCTTTTGTCAACGGGGTTATAGGCAAATTGAACAGACTCAACTAACTTTTTAAAATTTTGTATTGCTGTCATTTTACCCTATGTGCTTTTTATTCAGTTTTACCATGTCCCACCTGAATTTTCATATTTGTATTTTAAATTGGTATTTTTGTAATTGCTGTACATATATATGTTTGTCACTGCCGCAATGCTAATTTCCCAAAGTAGGATAATAAATATTGATTGATTGATTGATTAAGCCTGATCATGCATGTTAAATTAATTACAAGGTCATGTTCAACTAATTTGTTAAATTACTTGCAATTTTCTCACCCTGGTGATGATGTTCTGTCATGTTCAATAACATGATCTCGTTCAGCTTGTTGGTTAAGAGCCTTCTCCAGTTGCATTTTCCAGACTGTCTCCTTTCTGGCCAGAAGCCCTGATGACGCAATGCAATATGACAAGCATTTCTTTTCAATTTGAGGTTGAAACAACTCCTCTATGTAAAGCAAGCATGGCCTGACATAAGTATCTTTTTCTCTGAGAGAGCTCTTGCAGTAAATTTCAATCTTTGGTTCATAGGAAGAGAGAGGTAGCTACAACATTAAGTGTGACTTTTGAAAAATGACATTTCTTCTGAAACCCTACGATATACATGTTTCCCAAATAATCATTAGGTACATGAAGTATGGCATGTAATTGAAATTCACTTGATGCAATTTTCTTCTGCTAGATCTCAGTGCCTTGGGACTATCTCAGCCTAAAGATGGAAGTGGTGTACACACACTGTCAGTCATAAAACGGGTTATGAATATTAATTGGAAAAATCTGCTTAGTCATGTCTTATTCAAACATAACAAATATTACTTCCAAATGTTAATAGTGGCAACAGCTAGACTGACAATATGATATTTTTATCAATTGTTTTATGTCACCTGTGTCATACTTTGATATCCATAACTGAGAATAGCGTGATACATAGCAAATATTTATATAAAACTGTAAATCCATGATTTACAACAGCATTGCATATTTGATCAAGTATTGGTGTAAACATAAAAGGGTCCACCACTTTCAATAACACTAGTAAATATGACACTGCAGAGAAAGAATAGACAACAATGGTCCCACACTGTACCTTGCAACATCTGTATTCGACCACAGGCAAAGTCAAGTCTCTTTTCATATGAAGCCAAATTTGTAAATGCAGCTTGTAGAGTTTTCTCCATATCACCATTTCTTTCCACAACACTGTTACAAAACAGACAAAGATATCACTGATAAATGGAGTATTGAAATTCTTTCTCAGTACTCATATACTTTTCCTTTGGCTGATGTTGAAATATTGTTGCAGTTATCCAAAATTACCTTTTAAATGATATAGTGCAATTTCATCTGAATAATGCACTTAGCTTAGCCATGTTGGGTTCCAGTGGCCAAAGTGATATATGGTACATGGTATAAGTTCTCATTGTAACAGAACAAAGTAATGTGGTTTAAGCATTTTCATGTAGCTCTTTTAACGGGTCCACACACGCAAAGTCACCTAAAGTTCAACGACTTTTTCAGCAATTTCCCAGGACTTTTTGAGGTCAAAAATACCACTTTCAAGATATTATTTAGATATATCATGTTTACATATCATTTTTATATTATTTCATAACTGATCATAGTGTCATTTTTGAAAATTGTAGGTCGCTTATCAATTTTCCAGGACTTTCCATGATTCAATTTCATTTTCACGCCTGCTTCTAAAATTCACAGACTTTCAAAGTCTTTCCAGGAGCATATGCACACAGTTTAAATGTTGCCTGGAAATATGAAAAACAAGTCATCGTTGATGACACAGTCCCCACTTGTTAATGGGTACTTTAATTACAAGTTCCTCAGAGAGGATAGAGTCCTCTTCATTAATTAGGTCTGTGATAAAAATACTGCGATACAGATGGCACTCAATGGCCAAGAATGAGTTTAATGGTGGTGAAAATATAAAACCAATGTAGGCCGCCATCCTAATTACAAAAGGTCATTAAATGAGTCAGTCAGAAATTAATCAACAGGATGTTGCCAAACATTTTTGCATACTAGCCTAACACTGACAGATTATCACCGGTACCATATTTCATAAAGTTTGATGCAGTATTTACAATACTATGAGATCAACATCTGTACCAAGTTTCATCAAATTTGACGCAGTATTTGTGGCTATATGACTCCTATTAGGAAAGTTCATTACATAAGCAATTACAAATTAATGAACATGACACTGAAAAATGTCTTTTTCACTGTAAAAGCAATGTGAGCTTAACATCTGTACCAAGTTTCATGTAATTTGATGCAGTATTTTTTGACATATCAGCCCAATTACGAAACTTAAGTAATTGACATGATACTGCATATGTATGAAATAGGTCAATGTCCTTGTACCAACTTTGAATGATGCTGATGGGAATATGTCTGAGTTATGGCTTTGTACATGAAAAAATTGTAACAAAATGGCCGCCACGCAGCCATATTTGATCTTTCTGTCTAAAAAATCAACATGCATATGACATAGGTCAATGTCCTTGTACCAACTTTCAATAAAATCGGTTGAAACATGTCAGAGTTATGGCTTTGTACGTGAAAAAATAGTAATAAAATAACTGCACAGCAGCCATATTGGATCATATCACAAAACAAATCAACGTGCATATGTATGACATATGAAGTAATCCTTTTATGAAGTTTGAATGAAATTGCTCCAGGCATCTCTGAGATATCTGCGTGAACGGGCGGACGGACGCACGCATGCACGGACACAGGCACAGACATGACAAAACCTATAAGTCCCCCCGGACGGTGTCCGTGGGGACTAACAATTACTCTCTCTTCTTGTGATTTCTGTTCATGATTTTGGACGGGAAAGAGTAGAGTTTTGGTTGACTGATGTAAGAGTTGTTACCTGGCAACAAAACTCTTCATGCCATCAAGCACATGTTCACTTTCTTGTAACTTTACATCCAAGATGGAAGCGATCTCTTGAACAGAAGAGAATTCCTCTTGAAGGGCCTAAAAAAAACATTTGACATGTCTACCATGAGAACACCACCTCTACATGTAGTGGTAGGTCTTCAACACAACAATATACGTAACAACAAGTATCTCTGTGCTTTGGTAGTGAAGCATGCAAAAATTTATCTGTCCAAAGTCATAATTATCATGATATCAGAAAATCACAGTACAGACAAGGCCAACAAGGCTTTGGATGAAGGATAAAATAATATTCTACTTCAATGCTGAATATTCCATGAATATGTTGTCATTTTTTCATGATAATCAATCCTTTAGTTGAAAGAAATATCTTTTTAGTTTGTCCATGCATTCTACTACGGAGATAATTCTTTGCTACCTAACACAAGAGGGGCTGTATTAAGGAAGTTTACCCCTAAAAAATGAAGACTTAAAACTTTTGCTCAAACTTTCAACCATTCCCTTTCAAAATCAAGACTAAATATCAGGGGTCATTGTGCAACTTTGGTACTAGGGAAACAAATTACTTAATATTTACTAATATTTGAAATTCAAAATGGCTGACATCCCTGTGTTAACTCTGTGAAGAAAAATAAAATTTTCAAACTTTGAAAAATTAGGCCAGTGAAAAGTTTTCTTACACCAAGAGCTTTAAAATGAACCCTAAAAAGTGGTATATCAGAAAAGCATTGTAGTAGTTTGAAAGTCTGAATATCTGTCCCCGAGGCGCATTCTGCCACAAAGTTGATAGTAAACTATTGGTTGTATACTAAGAGGATGACAACCAGTATTTCATCATAAGATTGTTCCTCAAGCAGGCAAGACAGAGGAATTCAATATTGTCACCATAATTAAAATCATGTGGTTTCTGTGATGGGTACATATGATGATTTGATTTTAAGTTTTCATGTTAGTGATCTCTCTTTCTAACAGCTCCAAGCCCTACCTTGTACTTTGATGACTGCATTTGGATTTCTGCATCTTTGTCTCTGAGTGAATGCTGTAACACAGAACACTCATTCCGACAGCTGGACAGCTCCTTTTCCAGTTTGATGATCTGATGAAATGACAGATGCACATTCGCGGAAATTTGACAACATAGTTTGTTAAAACATTTTCAGCTCTAGAAAGTAATTTTGAATTTATGAATGCACGAGGACAAATAAACAAGCCTTCACGTGATGTATAGATGAGAAGCGGTACTGTTTGCACACTTGGTCACATTGTGGTAATAGAAGACTAGTTACAAATACTGCACCTCTAAAAATACTAAGCAACTTATCAGTAGTTCAGTGCTCAAAATTTCAAACTTAAAAAGGGTTAGTAAGATTTGATATTTGAATTTTGTGTTCTCATGGAGATGCAATGTTACGACTTTACCCTGAAAACAAAAGGGTAGTCGATCATCATAAATCTACTCATAGAGGGCGCTATATCAATCTGCACACCTTCATTTCTTTGGCAGCGAAAAAAATTCTTTTACAGTGCTCTGCAACAATTTCAAATTTGCCAACATCACCATAATCACATGGTTGTAAAAGAGAAAATGCAAATCATTTATTATATCCAATACAACAATACATCCAGGCACAGGAAACAACAACAAACTTCTCCATTGTCAAACATAAGACCGTTGAGAAAAAAGAGGGTCTACTGTTAAACACACGGAACATTAAATCATTAGAGATTCAGAAGTCAAACCTGACCTGTGTTCGGTAATTTTGGTTGTCTTTCTTGCTGACCAGCTCTTGAGATTTTTGTTGGACCAGCAATCCAAACACTTTTTCTCTCCATCTGAAATTGAAAGATTACACAAAACTGTAAGATACACATCATACCTGATGCAAGACATAGACTACATGAATGTGTATATCACCACATACAGGATTGCAGCAAAGAAAGTGCTTGAAAAATGAGGCTTAAACATTTATTTACACTTGCAAAAGTGTAAGGAAACTGTTAAGGTTATGGCAAAAATACCGTATTTTGTGTATGAAACAAGAGTCAAAACCAATATTTGAAACAATACATGGCCAATAATTTTTGTATTACCATATCTGTAAAATGAACTGCATCTACAAAACATGACAGTGACCATGCAGTTTTTAATTGTGGTTTCCAAAACAATTCTACCGGAACTTTAGTCACGGCACATGTGGAAGAGATGTGAGCTTTCATTTTCCAAGAGTCTATCCATCAGGGATAAACTGTGTCTCTATCTATGATTATGTAAGCTTCTTTGCTTTCTCATAGCACTCCTCTATCTTTTGAAGATAAAAAAACATGAAAAAAGTGAGTTACACTTACTTGTTTAATAAACTTTGAGTTTTCTTGTTGCCACTGTCAAGAATCTCAGCTTTACTCTAACAAAGAGAATAAAACAAAGCTTTTGTCTGTCAGTAAATTATTTGGAGAAATACGAATGTTACACTAAGTATTGTCACTTGAGAGTAAAGCAAAGTCTATAATAGATCTTATGCAAATTGTATACATTATAGACCTCATTATAGACAAGAAGTTTTTGCAGACACTAATACTCTTGATAGAAAATTTCTGGGTTTGTTGCAACACAAATTTGACAGCAGTCCTTTACAATAGTCTGGGAATATAAATTGATTGATTTGACACATTATCTGCTTTACAGCATTTCCTGTAATTTGAACATTCCTGGCAAAATATGCCCTAAGCAAATGCACAACACATTTACCTTACTGAGCTCAGTTTCTTGTATGGATAAAATTTCATTCACAGATGAAAGCCGGATGTTTAGTAGCTGGATGGTAGACTGCATGTTTTCATTGTCTTTTTGGGTGTCCTGAAAATTAAGCAAAAATTGTGAATATTAGATATGTTCATCTAGACTTGAGTTTCAACAAAATGAGTATTTTTCACCAACTTCAAGAAATGATGCTAAATTTGTCACAATGACATTGTACCATGAAGATTCAGGATGATGAAGATGACAATGGCTTTGTGTTCTCCCCATGTTTAGCAAAGTTTATGGTTTAAGCCCCATGAAGAATTGCTACAGAAATGTATAAAGGCCAGAGAGATCTACTAAGAGTGTACCAGAGTTTGTTAACAATAACAGCATTTACTTTTCATAATACTCAGACTATGGTTGTTTTAAAATAATTTTCTTTGTATTGCTTTCTGAACACAATGCACTGTTAACGCTCTAAGTGGTGTTATTTTTCAAACCAAAATTATAGTGACACATTTTATCCATTTTCATGAATTTTTCTGTAATTCTTATGAAAATTTTGGACCAGGTGGCCAGTACTTATTGTAAACTCCAGTTTTTAGTCAAATTTTTGGGAAAAATCAGAACAAAGTGTTTGGACCTGACAAAAAGTGTCTGGGTTAAATTTTTCACAGGCAACAAAAATTGACTTTGGCGCTAGTCTGGACTAAAATTCAGTTGTAACCAATACCATTTGATACTACACACACAAACTTTGTTGACACCAGGAGGCATCTTGACATGATGTTGGAAGTAGAACAAAATTCTGTAGCTTACAAAATAGAAATACCACAAAAGTAACCACTGAAATGAAATATTCAAAGGCATTCTCACACTTACATTAATTTTCTTTTCTAGCTGTTGTTTTTCTACTTTCCATGCCGTACTTGCTGACGTTCCTGGCAGTGAGTTGCCTAAATAAGTCTTCAGCTGTGTCATCTGTGATTGGAGACTTTCTATCTCATCACTCTTTATCCTGCATGTAGAAATCAACAAAATGATGGTTTGGAGTGAATATCGGATGAACTTTTGAGTTTTCATTTATGCTTATGGTACGAACAATTTTATGATTAAAACAGCTTTTATGATTTTTGAATCTTCAGCTTGCAAGGTAAAGTTTGAAGTCACTGAATACACTTGGCAATGACATATTTATTAATGATTAGCTAAGGTATTCATGTACCCCATCATGATAAAATTTACACTGCAATTGGCTGTAAGTATATTATTTCACAAATTAAACATGACATCAAAATTGGTCCAATAATCATATCCATTCAAGATAATACATTATCATGTCTGTTAGACATTTTTTGTGTACATAATTAACCCTTTGCACCCTGACCCCCTGGTGACCTATGACATCATGTGGACATTTTTGTCCGAGCTGGGTTCAAAGGGTTAAGGTGGACCTGAATTACTACCGGGAACTCCAGTTTCCCGTTGTTTTAACATCTTTTAATAGTTTCTTTATTATCTAAAAGTAATTTTACCAAGTTTAATGACCAAATATACTCTCCTAACCTTTCTGTCTTTGAGTTAGGGCACTAGGGTAGGGGCTTATACACGGATGTAATGCTTTTTCAAAAATCCTCTGAAATTAGTGGGGGGCTTATACACGAGCAGGGGCTTATACTTGGACGAGTACGGTAACAGTAAATTTGAACAACAAAGAGCTGCACCGGTTTTGAGCTGACATGATCTGATTGCGGACATAAAAACAGTGTTACAAACAGGAATGTTCACTTGCATCTGCAGATGTTACAAGCAGCATTCGGCAAGCTTGATCATAGGATGACTTCACTGCTCAGAACTGCACTGTGCATATATGTAAACCTACAGACATTTTCTACCGTTTGTAGCCTGCTGTCAATATCTTATTCAATTTCTTTGGTGAACATGGAAAAAACGCTGACTCAGCATGTGTAGATTGACATGCATGTGGATGAGAAACAAAAGACTTTCTTTGTTTGGCCTGACTGATGTGCCAAACTTGGTTGAAAATAATCTGCTGTGTTGTCATTGGGTTTAAACCAATGGTGGTATGCCCATGCTATGTGTAATACATGTAACCTGTGTCATTTGAATTTGACATTGTACATGACATCTGATATCTCTGTTGGAAATTTTCTTGCAACTTTCTGTTCCAGCGCAAATGCACAGAAAGGTGGATAATTGGTTTCTATTGCTTTCAAGCAATTGTGAATTTCTCTGTGAAAGTCCACTAACTCTCTGATTTGTTCACACCTACCTTAGTTGATGTTGTAATGATTCAACGGTTCTCCGACTGTCTCCGTGCTGTTTCTCTAATCTGTCTTGTAAGTCAGTAACTTCATTTTGATGTGAATGCTTTGATGCTTCCAATTGCTCTGTCAATGTTGCTATTCTCTCACTTTTCTCCAGTAGTTCCCGTTCATGACAAGATCTCAACTGTGTAACCTGTTCCAGAAAATTCAGAAACAGGTTACATTCAAATTACAATAAAGTTGCGTTCACATGATGGAGCCATAAGAAATTCACTATCCTCACATTGTTTGTAAATTGGTATACTCAACCCTTTCATCACAATGGTTTGTCCCAAAACCATTGCTTAACAATGGTGAGTGTGGAACAGTTCACAGGCCAGTGGGAGAACAGCTCAAAGCATTGCAAAAATGTACTAGTGCTAGGCGAATGAAATCACTTTCACAGGTAAAATACAATCCTGTTTTGTTTTTAATACTGTAGTGAAAGTGACATACAGGGAAGTGGAGATATGATTAACAATCAGAACATATACCTCTCGCTGATAAGAATCTTCAGTGATCTTCAGCTGACTTTCCAATTCCATGATTTTCCGACTGTACTCAAACTCGTTCTTTGCCAGCATTTCCTGCAGGTCTCTCATCTCCCTGGTGTGTTTCTCCGCTGCGTTCTTCCAGTCGACTCTGAGCTGTGCAATCTGAGTTGCCTGCTGTGTGATGACATCACTAGTCTGATGGAGCTGCTGTAGGTCTGTCTGCCTCCCAGCCTGGTGAATGTCGACCCTGGCCTTGATCTCTTGCTGCTGACATAAATATAATAATTATCATTAATATCCATATATGATAATTTTCTATGCATATTGGAAATTGTACTGAACCAAGCAGATTCTAGGTCATTGAGGAAATTTATACAACACCAAGACCAAAACAAGAGTATGTACCAGTGAATCAAAAGTTGAAACGAACATGAATACCTAACATGACCAAAATATATTGGCAACTTTCAGAGGAGCTACCAGGCTTATTATCAATAATAAGTACATCTCTTGGAAAAATGTTAAAAATTTTCTCTTTTTCCTCAACAATCTGGGATGAAAGTACAGTACAGTCTTCCTACCTCTCCACCGGGAAATACAACATGTCTTGCCGTGGAATCTCTGCGGAAGCAAAATAATCAAAAGCATTGGCATCCTTTTATGTGAAACATAGCAATGGCAATACATGTATTTCCAGTACAGTGCAATGGTTGTATATGTATTTCTAGTACAGTGCAATGGTTGTATAGTATTTCCAGTACAGGGCAATGGTTGTATATGTGTTTCCAGTACAGTGCCTATAGGAATGACTTGTAGTACATTTTGTAACTGCTGTTTGAACCATACACTGGAAACAGGATTGCCAATAATATTTTGACTGTCAAAGTTTGAAAATTCTGAACTTCTCCGGCCAAATACCTACACTTACTTGAAAAACAAGGTGGTGATAATTGGACTATTTCAGATATTCCATAGTTATTTCATGTCAGAAGTTTTGAAACTTTCAAACATGCCGTACTACCAAGCTTCTTCTAGTATAACACACCTTTTATTCAAATATATAATACCCAGTATTATATGTCTTTCCATCTTTGTTCATCTGGTTTTCCACTAAACCACAAATGTAAGCTCCACCCAACCCCCATCCCCCACCCACATAAAATGACTATTTCCTGCAAAGTTCATATTGCACCATCAGGTTAAGTTGGTTAAAATTAGTAAAGCAAAACATATCCAATATGGTGCATTTTAACAAAGACTTGAAGATTTGAAGGTCCCTGAAGACACAGATACTGTAAACATGCAGGCTAAAGCTGCTATAAGATACCCAGCCAAGCGGATGAAAATACATGTGGTTTTGGCTCAATACCACTTTTTACTGACTTTGCAGATGGGGAAATGATACTATCTGGCAGGAAGAGAGTTAAAATACTTCACAACAACTCTATCGTAGAAATCATCCATAAGAAACGCGTTAAAACATACCGCAATCTCTGATTTTCCAACTTTAACTCCAAGATCTGCTGAGTTGCTTCAGCCAAAGACTGTAAGGGATCGCTGGACTTGAGTCTCTGGAAAGTTGACGGTGGTTTCAAATCTGATCTCTTTCCTTCCTTTCCAATTCCATGCACTGCTGGTCATTGACATAAATTGTGTGTAAAGGCATGGAATGCAATCAGGTAAAGGTACATCTCTGTTACAAATTGTAGTGTTACAGGGACACTCACTATGTTGCGGTAGTTTTTTTGAGTCAAGTAAAAATGAAATGCCTTAAAATCGACAAAAAAAATTGAAACAATATGAAATGAGATAGTGCCAAATATATCTTGCTCTATGGTAAGCTGAAGTTTAAGCTTGTCATGAAAGCATGCAGCCCTAACCATTTCACCACTGTGGTTTAGCCAGTGTTGCCGCCAGGACGCGCCCTTGCGACAATGTCCCCAAAACGGGACCTGTTGTCCCGCATTCTTGCGTCCTGCGGGTCACCTCGGGCGCACTCTTGAGCCACTGTGTGACGGTGTCGTCTGCAAGTGATAGATTACTGACGGCGACCTTTGTTTTGCATGATTCTTTTGAGGCTTTTATTTACGTATTTTCGGAGCTAATTAAAACCGTACACTTGATATTACAATTTACTTTGATTTGTAGTCCGACAGAGCTCTGATTGGCGGCAGATACCGCATACTGCTACAATTACTTCTGCAAAATTCAATCGTAGTCCGGCCGCTTGACGTTTGTTTTGTGAAACAAATGAGTTACAAAATGATACAAATTTGATTGACGACTGATGCATTTGTTTTTCGTTCGCGGAAAATTCCATTCTATTGCCATGCATCGACAGTTGAACGGCATTTCGGTAGGCAAGTTCAATATGGCAGGACGTCAAAAGCGAATTACATCATTTTTCACGAGTCCAACTCGGAGTTTGTCAACCGATCGCGATCGCAATGACGATCAAACACCGTCTGTTGCCCAGGGTGATGACTCACACTCGACGCGATCTGATTGTGACACACATTGCGATCCACCAGAGTCGAAGAAAAAGAAAACCACGGAACAAAAGTTTCAAGAGAGTTGGAGGACAAATGAAAAGTATTCTAACTGGTTGGAATACAACAGTGAAAAAGAAACATATACATTGCAAGATTTGTCGTGAAACTGGCAAGCAAAATACGTTTACTGAACAGTATGGGTGTGAAAATTTCCGTACATCAACATTAGACCGCCATATGCACGGTAGTGATCACTTGCAAGCAATTGAAGAAGTCGCCTTGCGTAGAAGTTTCGACACCGCCGTCAATCTAGCTCTGTCAGAAAATGATCAAGGTATTATATCGGCAATGCAGTCGGTTTATTGGTTGGCAAAGGAGGACATTGCCACACGAAAATATGAATCACTCCTGAAATTCCTGAAATTGCAAGGCGTTCAAACCGTGGATAAGTTGCGGATCGGACAGAATGCAAGTTACACCTCCCGACAAACTGCCGAAGAGATGCAGGATGCCATCGGAAAAGTGATTGCTAATGATATACAAAAGCAACTACAAGAAAGTGAATTTGTTAGTGTGCTGTCCGATGAAAGCACGGACATTTCCGTATCCAAAAGCTTGTCATATACGCCCGTGTAATTGAGGAGGATTTCAGCCCGAAAACGCGATACATATTGTCACAGTTATACCCGCGAGATAAGATGGCCACGTTATGGAAGTTGCTGTATGCGTACCATCGAGATCAATTCCCAAACTTGTTCAGGCTGGCTAAAATTGCCCTCGTTTTGCCTGTTCAAACCGCCGATTGTGAGCGTGGATTTTCAGTTCAAAACAAAATCAAAACAAGCAGTCGTAACCGCCTAGATGCTGAAAGACTACACACTTTGTCACTGATCTCGGCCGAAGGGCCCCCCATCGATGAATTTCCATTTAGGGATGCACTCCAACTATGGGGACAAGCAAAACAAAGACGCATAAACAAACAATAATATAGTCATCAAACTTGACTTTATTCATCAGACTAGTTGATCTGTCGGTGGACATGGACACAGTTGATTTGAACAAAACAGTATAGCACAGTTACTATGGTAAAGGTCTTTCCAGTTATTATTGCATAGATCCTTGAGTGGAACATAAATGTTATAATAAATCTATGTACTAATAATAATCACACAACATGTGCGTGCGAGTGTGTGCGTATTTTGTACACGTGCACAATTTATGTTGTCCCCAAAATATACAAAATGTCCCCCAAAATAAAGAGTAGCGGGACACAGTGTCCCCTGGTTTAAAAATCCTGGCTGCAACACTGTGGTTTAGCCCAAACCTATTGTTATCAATGATCATTGTGGACCTGAATACTGGGCATTGGGGTGAACAGGATAAAACTTATCAGTATATTTCTACACAAAAATGATGTATCCTGTCTGCACGAGGTTGAAGACGTGTTTGTTTTGTCAACTTCTCTTTCAGTATTTTTTTTTCCAGATGCAAAACATTACTAATCTTCAGTACTGCTACAAAAAAATCACAAATACAAAAACTGGGCCACAGAATGCAAATTGCTGTAAGGAGCATACATATTGGCTCATTGTTTGGGATCTGCTGCAAAACATATTTGTCTCTGCAGGACTCAGCACCAACTGCCAATCACTGACTCATGTGCACGCATGTAGATACACAGTCACTAACGTTTTCACGTAATGCCACGGTACCATTTTGTAAAGTATGCTTGTAAAATATGCTCCCACGGAAGTACCTGGCGGACTGTACCATTATTTTTAGGGTGTCCTACAAATGTAAAGGGCTGAATAGACAACATGTTTGCCTAGGTTCAACTACATACTAGCTCAATAAAGTCATATGCTCTGTCTTCTCAACGCTCATCTCTACGTTCAACACCGTACTACTTCAATAAATCCTGCATGTGAATGGGTTATTTAAAGTCATATTAGAACTTTCTTGTGCTCATGTACTTTGGTACTAGCTCCATCACTTAACTAAGTTAAACTACTACAACAAGTGCTGAAATAGAATGTGTGAAGGAAGGCGCCAAAACGAATAGGTATTATTCCTGGCAAAATGGGGTTCTGCTCAACTAAAAGGTTGTTGTAGAATGTGTGAAGTGGGGTGCCAAATGACAAAAGACATTGTAGGACAATGAAATTTGCATGGAGTGAATATATGCTTTTCATATCTTCAGAAATATATATGGCTAATTTTTCAATAGGTGGTCACTGGTCTCTTGGCCTTCAGCGATAGTGGTGTATTCTTGCAGTATAAATTGGAAAGAAACAAATTGTCCTATGCAGTGTTGCAGCCAGGATTTTTAAACCAGGGGACACTGTGTCCCGCTACTCTTTATTTTGGGGGACATTTTGTATATTTTGGGGACAACATATAAATTGTGCACGTGTACAAAATACACCACACACTCGCACGCACATGTTGTGTGATTATTATTAGTACATAGATTTATTATAACATTTATGTTCCGCTCAAGGATCTATGTAATAATAACTGGAAAGACCTTTACCATAGTAACTGTGCTATACTGTTTTGTTCAAATCAACTGTGTCCATGTCCACCGACAGATCAACTAGTCTGATGAATAAAGTCAAGTTTGATGACTATATTATTGTTTGTTTATGCGTCTTTGTTTTGCTTGTCTCCATAGTTGGAGTGCATCCCTAAATGGAAATTCATCGATGGGGGGCCCTTCGGCCGAGATCAGTGACAAAGTGTGTAGTCTTTCAGCGTCTAGGCGGTTACGACTGCTTGTTTTGATTTTGTTTTGAACTGAAAATCCACGCTCACAATCGGCGGTTTGAACAGGCAAAACGAGGGCAATTTTAGCCAGCCTGAACAAGTTTGGGAATTGATCTCGATGGTACGCATACAGCAACTTCCATAACGTGGCCATCTTATCTCGCGGGTATAACTGTGACAATATGTATCGCGTTTTCGGGCTGAAATCCTCCTCAATTACACGGGCGTATATGACAAGCTTTTTGGATACGGAAATGTCCGTGCTTTCATCGGACAGCACACTAACAAATTAACTTTCTTGTAGTTGCTTTTGTATATCATTAGCAATCACTTTTCCGATGGCATCCTGCATCTCTTCGGCAGTTTGTCGAGAGGTGTAACTTGCATTCTGTCCGATCCGCAACTTATCCACGGTTTGAGACGCCTTGCAATTTCAGGAATTTCAGGAGTGATTCATATTTTCGTGTGGCAATGTCCTCCTTTGCCAACCAATAAACCGACTGCATTGCCGATATAATCCCTTGATCGTTTTCTGACAGAGCTCGATTGACGGCGGTGTCGAAACTTCTACGCAAGGCGACTTCTTCAATTGCTTGCAAGTGATCACTACCGCGCATATGGCGGTCTAATGTTGATGTACGGAAATTTTCACATCCAGACTGTTCAGTAAACGTATTTTGCTTGCCAGTTTCACGACAAATCTTGCAATGCATATGTTTCTTTTCACTGTTGTATTCCAACCAGTTAGAATACTTTTCATTTGTCCTCCAACTCTCTTGAAACTTTTGTTCCGTGGTTTCTTTTTCTTCGACTCTGGTGGATCGCAATGTGTGTCACAATCAGATCGCGTCGAGTGTGAGTCATCACCCTGGGCAACAGACGGTGTTTGATCGTCATTGCGATCGCGATCGGTTGACAAACTCCGAGTTGGACTCGTGAAAAATGATGTAATTCGCTTTTGACGTCCTGCCATATTGAACTTGCCTACCGAAATGCCGTTCAACTGTCGATGCATGGCAATAGAATGGAATTTTCCGCGAACGAAAACAAATGCATCAGTCGTCAATCAAATTTGTATCATTTTGTAACTCATTTGTTTCACAAAACAAACGTCAAGCGGCCGGACTACGATTGAATTTTGCGGAAGTAATTGTAGCAGTATGCGGTATCTGCCGCCAATCAGAGCTCTGTCGGACTACAAATCAAAGTAAATTGTAATATCAAGTGTACGGTTTTAATTAGCTCCGAAAATACGTAAATAAAAGCCTCAAAAGAATCATGCAAAACAAAGGTCGCCGTCAGTAATCTATCACTTGCAGACGACACCGTCACACAGTGGCTCAAGAGTGCGCCCGAGGTGACCCGCAGGACGCAAGAATGCGGGACAACAGGTCCCGTTTTGGGGACATTGTCGCAAGGGCGCGTCCTGGCGGCAACACTGCCTATGACCTTTTTCCAATCCTCCAAAAAGAGATACGTCGTGAAAACAACTACTGCCACAAGCACAATGATAGTTCCCCTTCCATTAGCATACATATTCAGCCCCTCACAACCGTCGGCCACCCCTAAAAAATAATGATACAGTCTGCTTGGTACTTCTTTGGTAGCATACTTGACAAGGTCGCCATTTTTTTCTGAGTTACAGGGATCAGCACCATTTTACAAGTGGTATAGCCACAAACTGATGATGTCAAATCACCGTACACAATACACAGTGCCATAATAGCGCTGATCGCAAATGACGTCACTGTTCTCTCTCATTAATATGCATAAATAAACATTTGTCTGCATTTTCTGCATAAACAACGAAAATAAAACCTGCAAGTGCTAGAATGGCTATTTAGTGTCACACTTATCCGTATGAATTAATGAATGAGACTACAAGCTGCAACAACAGCCGCGCATACAACGACAAAATTTGTCGGAATTTCAGCATATTTGTCCGAAAGTCACACGTGTGCAGCTATATTTAGTACAAACCCGAAATCGCGATCAACGCTATTACAAGGTGTCTGTGTTTTGTGTACAGCGATTTGACATCATCAGTTTGTGGCTATACCACTTGTAAAATAATGCCCAGGGACCTTCGGCTTTGCCCTCCAAAGCAACTCTGCGTTATTCTACTCCAACAGGGGTAGAGTAACCTAACTCTGCATGGCAGGGCTGTGTTACCGGCGTTATACGGCCTCCCACCAGCCCTGACACACAGCTCTGCCATGCAGAGCTAAGGGTAACCGTGCAATAACCCGTAACCGTACGTCAAATATTGCATTGTCACTTCTTGTACATGTTGTATGTTTTGTCTGCATATCTTGTTAATCGTGTTCTGCCGATTGTGTTGATGTGTATATGTTTATTTCGCTAAGTCAGTTGGTATCATGGATTAGTTTAGGCCGCGTCCAGGGCAAGGTGCCGGATTCACACAATTATGCTGCAACCCGGAAGTAAACAAACAGAACGTGGATTGTGAGGACGCCTGTGGTTGAATGAAACTGCCAAGTGTTAAAGCATGAGCATCGAAATAGCAGTAAATAACTGTTGCTGTGAACTGGTTCTGGCATAAATTTTGTCATCACTGTGATCCCTTGAAATGCACGACATCAATGTTGTTGGTTAGATTGTACTTATCCGCATGTCTCAACTTGTTGACACTGACAGACAGACAAGTTACAATATATCAACAAAATTCAAACGGTGTTTGTGGTTTACCTTACACTAGGATCGAAATTTTTGAGTAGTGAAATCAGTTCATGTTACTCAGACTGTGTAATAATCCAATTGGTAAAGAGTTTGAGTGGAACTTGTCTACGTTACCTTGACTCGTCGACACGAAGTGTGACGGTGGATTCAAACTAGCCGCCATCTTGAAACCAAAGAATTTTGAAATTCTCGCAAAATACGAGAGTGCTGCGAGAGTTTTTTTCTCGATATTTTGTTCGTAATATTGTTTGTTTCGCTAGAGGGCGCAAACAGAACTGTACTGGATACCCAGCCTGCACAGTAAGTGAGGCTACCCACCAATCTCCATGATCTGTACACACGGAGATCACTCACTGAACTGAAGCAAATTTCTTTGTACACCGAACAACTCGGTCCATATTTCAAAATTCTGGCAACATAGTTCTGATAATCATAATTTCCTGATTTCTCACTGCGAATAATGAGGAGATCAACCCCTTTTCCGCGGAGGAGATAGCAATTTTGTAATTTTATCGACATAGATTTTTGACAGCCATACATGATATTTTCAAGGAAACTAAGGGAATAAGTTGCATCTGTGTTGGACAAAGAAAGGGTATTGATTTTTTTTTAATGTTCATAACAAAGGAAATTTGCATGTCTGACAGGTGGTATGATGAGACAATCTTTGTTGCTGATAACTTTATCTTGACAGGTGTGCAATTTTTAACACCTCCAAACATCAACTTCTCATTCAATTTACTCTTGAATTTTAACCATAATCAATAATTTTCGAACATAGTTCTAACAAATAATCCTGAACTTAAATTGTAAGTTAATTTTTTTTAAGAAACTGATAAAATTGAAAAAGCCTTTAGCAAAAATGTCTGAGTGAACAAATCAAGGAGAATTGTGGGTAGCCTCACTTGCTGTGGCCTGCTGGATACCATGCATACTGGGCTTCAAACCCGCTACACCACTTTGTCAAGGCCACTTCGTCTCCGTGTTCACTGACTGGATTCTAGATTCTCGGATAGTTGCCTATTTGATTTAAACAGTCGGTTCGATACACTGCCAAGGCCGCTGTGCACATTTGAAAGACTGGCCAATATTTTTTGATGCCTCCTAAGTCGCTATGTATCGAACCAGAAACAACTGTGACACGTGGGTTGTCTTGGGGTGCGGAGGGGGGGGAGAGGATGGAGCAGAACCCCGTATAATAATAATAATAATAATATAATAATAATAATAATAATAATAATAATAGTAATAGTAATAATAGTAATAAATAATAATAATAATAATAATAATAATAATAATAATGATAATAATAATGATAACAAGGCCTACATCACATTTCGAAGCATTATATAAAAAATAATATTTATACTTTCCTCTATACATCCATATCCAGCACCCAGGCCTCGAGTGTTGCTTGGATATTCGATCGAAGACATAAAGTGTAAGGGTGACCCTTTTATTTTTTGTTTCTCATCTCCAGAGAAATACTCGGGCAGGGCGGGCGCCGGGCGGTCGAAATAAAGAAAACAAGTACAAAAAAAAATTGTATTTGTTTCAGTTCAATGTTCCGATGTTCTGTCCATTCAGTCTCTACAATTTTTAAGTACAGAAAAACGTGTACTTGTTTCAGTTCAATTTTCTGTCCATTCAGTCACTGCAATTTCTTGTCTTTCACTTCAGTGTTCTGTGCTCTCTGTCGTTTTAGTCTAAGTCGCTGCGCTGCAATCTCACAATTTGATGATGGTGGTGCTGTTGCTAGGATGATCGCCTCAGAGGCGGCGCAAATAAAACAGTTTTTTTTTATTTTCATGTCGGAGCTGAAATTTACGGTCGGTCGGGAGATGAGAAACACAAAAATAAAAAATGTCGCCCTAAGGCTGAAGGCCGAATATTTGTGAACGCAGCATAATCTTGCGTGACTACAAGTAGGAAGTTTTGCTCCATACCAGTATTTCTGTATGTTTCAAGAAGTCAAACAACCCAAATACTTTTCATATCAAACAGTATTCATGATAAAAAGCTAAGTCTACTTTATCCATTTAACATTAACTACCAGAGATTTATCAATCAGGTAGCTATTACACACGGTCAAGAAGGCGGGAGGGTGTCTTGTACTTACTAAGTTTCGAATGCCTTTGATAAACATATGTACATAACATCCAATTAGTACTGTTACGCCTCATCAACAGCAAGACGAGCTTCATCGAGCAAGACAGATAGATTAGTCTCACAGAATCACCTAGGCAGTTGTTCAACACATTGGTTATCAATATCATACTCGATTTGATACAATTTCTCACACATTTTTGAAATACGGGGTGATAATTTCTAATGTTTATTTTGTTGCATTACGGGAAGGCTCCATTAACTTGGATGGTACCTGAAACCCGAGTTGCCCTTTGTCAACTCGGGTGACAAACAGAAGACTTTAATCTCCAAAGGTGTTAATGTTCCATTGTTGCATTTATCTTATCCGGCTGCTGCTATGATAGGAACGTCAGGGCTGTAACGACTCACTCAATACCACGGGCACACACATATGCTTGCACATGGAACTATGTTGACAGGAAAAAGTGAACTACCCTCTTTTCAATGCAAGTAATTTAGTTTCTTCTTTAATTTAGGCTCTAAACTAAGTTTTAGAAATATGGTGAAACAAAATATCGTTCTTCGTTCATTTTCATTCCAGTGTCCTATTTTCGGACACTTCACTTCAGTAACGCGCATTGATCATATATGCAAATGTAATCAGAACAACATGGAACGTTCTTTCCATGTGTCGAGCTTTTTCATGGACATGCAAACAACGTAACGTTGGAGTAAGGACTCCAAGAGCTGCGCGTATCCTGTGACATGACATCTCCTATAGAGCGAAATCAATGAATCAATGAAGCCGGATCCGTTTGTAAACAGTAGGGCCACTCTTACATATGAGAAAGGAGAAATAGTAGAGGCAGTTGACGAGGCCGGTCGGTGGACGGTAGCTCGAGTAATTGATTGTTCATGCATGTTTGATAAAATCCCAAATTGACGACACCCAACGCCAACCTGTACGACACTGTATGTGTACAACGCACCTGCAGTCGACTAGTCGATTGTGACACAGTAAGCTTACACCAATGCAATATCGGTCGACCTGAAATTTGACACTGTGATCGACGTAGCGTTTCAAAAGTACGAAAAATGAGACCAAGTAATTGTTTGTTTATTTAGATTTGATCTAATACCTCCGGCAACCAACAGACAAAGTCCTACTCGTACGCATAAAATCAAAGTTTTCAAGCGTAGACTTTCCCTTCAGCTTAACCACGGCCCCTGACTTGAATATTGACACTATGATCGACCATGGATGGATTGACGTGGCGTTTCAAAAGTATGAGAAAAATGAGACTCAGTTATTTTTGGTCGCTTTACATTTGATCAAAAACCTACCAATCCCATCAGACAAGGCCCTACTCTTATGCAGAAAACCAAAGCTCTCAAGCGTCGACTTTCTTCTCTTTCGCGTTTGAGAGAAACAAACGTCGGCTTTATTCGGAAATGGTCGGCTATTCGTGGGCGTACCGTCAGTCCAATGGTAAGCTACAACCGATGTGAACGTCGGAATAATTCGGGCTGTAGTCGGGAAAGCAAGGTTGACCTCGAGAGCGATTCCCAGTACAGAGATCGCGGTACTACAGGCTGATACTAGATAGCAACAAGTTCACCGCGTAAATTGCTAGACTACATATAGCCACATCGGCACTTCTGAAATGTTATCTCTGGCTTGCAAGACAACAAAAATATCAAAATATTATTATCAAAACCAGAATTTCGGGGCTGGAGAGCGAAACATTGCTGAAAAGTACCCTGTCAATTTGGCCGGCATCCTGCTGAAAATGAACACGCTGCAAACAGAGAGGCTTGTTGCGATGGACAAGTAGCCTTTGACTTTTTGACCGGAAAAATAAGTGAGTGTTCATTGATAATTCAAAGACTGGATCCGTTGACACCAAAGTTTGCTCGTGACTTTCATTGCATTGCATGCACCTTTCCGCAATGCCACTCATAGAGTCTGAACTGAAATTGAAAGAGTATGTTGTAGCATTTTGTTGTGCTGATTTTCGCTACTGTACTTTCTTTTATAGGGTTATAAACATTCATACAAAGCATAAAATCGTCAGTTTGTCTCCTTTCGATCGTACAGAGATATTGTGTGATAGGAAAACTTCAGTTCAAAGGGCAATGATCTTTGTGAACGTACCCTCAACCAGCTTAAATAGCTTTCCGTATGCAAAATCAGCGTACGTTAATTAACTGCTGGTATTGTTTAAACACCATTTTATTGAAAGGGATTCTATAGTACCATTGTTTTTATAAACTCTTCATGCAATTTCATGAACTAAATGATGACGTCAAAGTAACAGCAAGTGCTGGACGGCACTTTTAACGCTGGTCGGAAATCATGAGTGCCGGACAGAGCAGAGCCGTCATCAAGTTCAAGTGCCGACCGGCGTGGGCCATGCTAAAAGTAGTTCCGGCAGTGCTAATGTTTTGTTTACACTAAAAGATAATCTGTTCGCATATGTTGACATAGAGATTAATCCTCTGATAACCAACTCGGGTTACTCGGGTACGTCTTAGTTAATGGAGCGTTCCCCTTATGTGTGTGTTGGGGGGGGGGGGGGCACAACCAAAGCTATCTTCTACTCTCAGTTGGGTAAAACTCCATCACGAATAAACTGATTTAATAAATGTTAAAGTTGTCAGTAGAGTAGAAAAAGAATAAGTTTTTAATAAGTTTTTTTTTACAAAACCTGGTAAACCATCTTCATCCATTGCTTTGTATTCATTCAGAGCGAGAAGTTTAGAGTTAACCTCTTTACAAAAGGTAGTGAACTTAAGCGAAGGATCATGTAATTAAGTAATTTTGTAATTGACTTTTGTCATCCGTTGTAAAAACAGGTTCAAAGAAGGTTTTGAAGAATCCGTGACAAAGCGCGGTAAACCGATTTACTATATTGATATTCAATAGAGAATTTGGAAAATATATATTTTTGTTGATTTTTATGGAAAGCTTAGTAAAACCTATTGCGGATCGCAGAAAGTCTTATCACGTTCAACAGCTGCGTCAACTGTTAGGAAATAGGTCCTCAGAATATCTGCAAGATCAGCTTTCAGATTTTCCGTGGCGAAGCAAGAGTCATAGGTTTTGTTATGCCTTGTAGTTATGTATGTTGGCGGCCTTCAACACATGGTTCAATTCAGTATTTCCTGTTTATATGTCTTTTGTGATGCTTATTTTGCACCCAGGATATACAAGGTTACCATTTAGAGTCACCTGAGGTCATATTATAATCGACAACTGTGTGGTAACGGAGCGACATTTACAGTTATATGTACTTAGAGTAATAAACCATCTCATCGAGAATTACATCGTCTCTCTTTTATTCTACAACCTCACTATCCATCACTGTCACCTAGCTAGCATTCTTGCTTCATTGACATAAGGTAAACAAAGCTTGAGCCGGGGTCATTTAAGGGAACGCGATGGGTCACAATAGTGCGATACCGGTCTGCAGGTCATGCAATGGATTACGTCAGTAATGACCCGTCTATACGTCAAGCAGCTGTTAATCGCCATCACTGACGTGCTGATGCAACTACTTATATGTTAAGTCACTGAGGAGCAGTCAGAGCTACCATGTACGAAACTGATTGCACTGTGTCTTTCCATTAACGACCAGTATTTTGCCGCCTATAGTGGAAAGTAAGTTCATGATCTTATAAACAGTAGAGCGATCTTCCGCTCCACTGTCTCTGGTTCATCAGCGGACGTTTTGATTTTCTCCTGTCCTCTGTCTGTCCTTCTGCCCTTGATCCATAGTTGTAACAGTTGTAACATGTTACCTATGCTGCATTTGACTGATGTGGTCTATTTATAAGTTGCTCTCTTGGAAATTCTTTTCTCCTAACCGTGAAATTTTAACAACATGAAGCCTAGACCCTTTTCAGATACCATGGCACTCGCACCGGATAGTTTTCCCATCGAGTTATCTTATCTTGTCCGTCCATTTCCAGTTAACAAATTTCAGGATGGCACGTATACATTAGCCAAAATAGTTCATGCCCCCATTTTTGTTCAGGTAGTAGTGGAATGCTTAATCCCCTTCTCAATTCAATACTTTTTCCCCGCTCATTACCTTCATGCTCTATCACTCTACAAAGACCCCGTTGTGCTTTACGCGAATATTCTTTAAGAGCAGCACCGATGCATTTTTCCCATACATTTTTGACTCGCAAATTTCCGATTGACTGTGGGCTATATTTACACTCTACACTGCCTTTATGCTGCCTGCAGTGTGTTTGTGTCAGCACAGGGTACTGCAAACAATACATGGGTCATGTCAATAAGTTATGATAAATAGATGTCATATAAAACATTTCTATCAAGCAATCCTCACGTTTATCATGAGGTCATGTGTGTGCCTTCAGTTTTACCACGCTATCCATGTTTCAAAGAAAACAGTTTATCTCTGTTGATTGCCCACCCTCGTCCTCTAAAAAGACGTTGTGGAGACCGTGGTCAAGGCGTTAGTTCTTCGTGTTGGTGATTAATAGATTAGGGTAGATATAACCTGTTTTCTTTGAAATTATTATACACAGAAAGTGAGGGGTAGCTATAACAGGCACACACTGACACAGGTAAGGCTTGTGTAATAAAAATGTTATGTTATAACGGTCCAGACCCATGTATTGTACGTTTGCTTTATCATGTGGTCTGAACTTGTGAACATCTGTCAGAACATTACGATTAGAAGGGCCGGTGGCTACAACTGTTAATTTTCTCACTACTTTGTTTTTTAATGTTAACTGCAGTTTCTGGTTCGGACTAGAATTTTTAAAGTGAAAATAACTTTACATTCTATACGTATTGACGCTGTGTCGATGAACCAAATATTAAAAGACTTATAGTGTTCGGACATGCATTTGGGAGTAGCACAAAAACTTGCCACTGCCATACAGAGCAAAAATAGTGAAATGATGTGATGTGAAGAGAAGTGGTGAAGAGAAGTTGCCATACAAAGCAAAAACAGTGATGAGAAGTATGGATGGGTAGGAATGTCGGTTTTATCTGTGTACAGTGATTACGTGTTTCAAGTGGAGAACCAGCGAATTATGCAGGTTACATAACCACCGTCATCTCATAAGCGCAAGTAGACTACAGAGACTAAATGGTTAGACAGTGGGTAAATCCAAATTTTTACGTGACAGGGCGCACTTCCACAACCGGGCCAAGTGACAGACTGGATAAACATTCTCCCTAAATGGTGCAGGGCCAATAGCCAGGACTATGTCGTAAGTATTACACCCTGGTTGAACTCACAACGTCTGTCAATGTGCTTCGTGGGCGGCATGAGGTGACCGTCGCGCGTCGCGAAACCCTCCTCACCCACTCTGCTCACTGCCAGCAGATATATAATAAATACACTTGGGACGCTTGTTTATGTATCGTGAGAGGGGAGTCGTTTCTCGCTAACCTCAGTTGAAGTATGGGACCTTTTTAGCTCCATGGTTGAAGCATGGAGCTAGTTTCTAGCTCCATGGTTGAAGCTATGGACAGAATCGAGAGAATTTATCGACCGCTTCTCACCTTCTTGCTGTTCATGGCTTCAAAGCTGTTTATTGGCAAAAAAGGTTCTATGGTGTGATCCACCTTTTCTTTAGCACCATGCTGGGATAGCAGCTACCGTTTTGGATATGATCAGGCCATGGAGGTAGCACTTGGTGAGCTACCTAAATGATCAGGAGCACAGGCGTACGGAATGTTTCCTAGATCGTCGTCGGATGGGAAGTGACTGACACTGTACTGTGAGGCCGTAGGCCGAACCTCGGTATTCTTATACAGTACCGAGGTTCGGCCTTATGCCTCACAGTACAGTGTCAGTCACTTCCCATCCGACGACGATCTAGGAAACATTCCGTACGCCTGTGATCAGGAGTACCGAATACCAATATGGTTGCAGGGAGTTACTATCACTGTGGCTTGGTAGAGATTTCCGCGGATTATGCAATCGTACCATTACAGTACTTTGTTGTGCGCCGCGGCTATTGTGAAAGATCAGTGGCTAGGTTATTGTGACATGAACACCATTATGTTTCTTGTAGTATTGGCCTATGCTTCAGTAAGCCTGCACCACATAGCTTATTGGTTCTCACTGAAATATTTACTATGAGACTGTTGATATTGAAACTTCAAATACACTGTAATATATTTTGGTAAATGTATCTGAATACGCCTTATACTATTTTAGACACATCCACCACGCAGTCAAAATTAATTTGAGTATAGGGTGTATCGTTTTAGAGCCATGTCCCAAATGTAATTATTTCCATAATTTTTGTTAGAAAGCTGTTAATTATAATATTGAAACTTCAATTGCAAATAGTGTACTTTATCTTTTATCTGATCAAATCTTACTTTGGTTAAAATCCACCATGGAGTAAAAATAATGAGTCAAGTATGTTTTCTGTTAATATATGGACGCTATGTCTAAGGTGCAGGATGGTCTGTATGTCGTAGACAAACTTCCCAAAATTTTATTAGAAGGCAGTGACGCTTCAAATAAAATAACACAAAACGTATTACCTTAAATAGGTCTTTCTTTGATATAGAGTTACCATGAAGTAAAAATAACTCAAGTATCGTATGTTATACGTATATATATATATATATATATATATATATATATATATATATATATATATATATATATATATATATATATATATATATATATATATATGGGCCCATCCATGTATAAGATATGTTCTAAGCCATGTCTCATAGCTTGCACCCAATGCATAACTGAAGTCACAGCATGCCAAGAACCTGCCATTTCCACTGGTAAAAGCTGTTGCAAGACAAGCTATACAGACTTGCCAAGACTAGAAGTAAGTAAGACAGAAAACACATATGTAATCTTACCACATTCCTCGGGGAGGGGGGTTACTGCCATACAAGAGGTATACGGGTATGTGCCGCCCGAATAGGTTACTTTTTCACCAAAATATCCCTAAACATGAGTCGGTTTTTCATCCGAAAACCTAAATATAGGTCGATAAGTATCATAAGAAAGCAACTGTGCCATGCTTTAGGAAAACCTTCACATGCGACAGAATAAAGGTGAAAATTCCCCGACTTTGTCAAGCAAATCCATAACAATGGGTCGTATTTTTGAGCATACATTGACGATGTTTTATCGGGCGGCACATCCCAATATGAAAATATCAAGAGTACCCCCCCCGGGGACCACAGTGTACCTGACTTCAGAAAAAAACACACGAGAATCGATTTTATTTCCTAGCCTTGAATGTTTTGGTACACTGAAACAAGGCTTTTTGACAGGGTGGAAATTTTCGAAAATCAACTGATCCCCGCTACTGTTTGAAAAAAGTATGACCCCCTGCATTTTTTCAGATGATGACACCCTCACCCACCCCTCGGAGTTTGCTAGTCGACCCTACCCCCGAACCTCCCTAAAGTATGTCGAGCGCGAGCGCCGGTCCGCAAAGGCAAAACAGGCAAAACTTACAAAATAAAATATCCATCCTCAAAAAATTTACACCGGCCGGTCGTACATATCTTCAAAATTACAAATTTTTACTCAAGTACATTTGACTGGTACGATGTGTCATATATTCCAAATCTATAGGCGAAAAATCACTGGCAGTTTCTCCGCATTCACCATGTTCACGTTGCCATGTTTATGACCAATGTTGGCGGAAACTATTTGATCGTCTTGCGCATAAATATTAAACTTTCATTGCTTATTAAAATCCCGTTCCACAAAAAAGGACAAACTGTGTAAATTTTATTCAGAGATTAGCATTTCAGAGACAACGGAACACCGGTCCTAGCATAACCGAAAAAGTTATATCTATCTATCTATCTATCTATCTATCTATCTATCTATCTATCTATCTATATATATATATATCTATCTATCTATCTATATATATATATATATATAATATATATATATATATATATATATATATATATATATATATATATATATATGTATGTATATATATATATATTCACTCCTGTAATTCTTTGCAATTGTAATTGAACGATCCAAGTACTAGGTACGGTTTTCGGCCTCTCAGGATAGCCATTGATCCCGCAGCGCCGACGCGCCCCATAGCTATACGTGCGGTACATATGCATGAGAAAACGTCTCAGCCATATGTACACACGTCTGTACGGCGCTTATCTGACAAAACGTGCTTATCTGACAAAACTCTTTTTAGCAATACCCTGGGGAGTCACTTTAGCCAGCGCACTTCATGCGCGCGGTACACATGGTACATGTCGTCGCTTCGTACGATGTTGTGTACACAGAGTGTGCCAATTTAACGTTTATAATACGAATTCTTCTATACGAATGATTTTTTTTCTGTAAACTACTCTCAGATTGTTGACATGTAGTTTTTTTATTGTGATTGTTCTTCCATCGGCCGGGCTCGCACTCGCTGTACAAAGTACTGTACGAGCCCATGGAGAAACTCCGTGTTGCAACATGTATGCAGCGTTGGAAACTACCGCCCGTCCTCCCGTCCGAGACGGGTAACTTTTCAGTCGGACGGGAGGAAAATTGTACTTCCACGTCCGTGTGTCGGGCTCTCGATAGTAGCCCATACGGCATACCCAGTAATCTCATCGATCAGCTGCTTATAAAGGAATATAAAGGAAAATGAGGGCAACTCCACACATCGGCTCTACCAAGATTGTTCAGTATTACGATATGGTGAATAAAAGGATCATTGCATTTATTTTGTGTGGAATACATGGCGAGACACCGGTGAATCGATAGTGCTTTGACCCTAGTCATGTGATCTGGGTCCCCGGTAAACCGGTTTGTTGATTGAGTGATTCGTCTTAACGGTGTTTCGGAACCAAAAATGGGGTTCTTCATCAGTCGCTCTCTTGTTTTGTATCCCCTCCGCTTGGTTGTGTGATGAAGTCATCTTCGTCCTCGAAGAGGAGAAGCCAGATTCGTTATTGAGAGAGTTAGCCACTATTGACTGACTCTATAGTAAGCGATCCGGTGTGTGGTGTCATATTATAATTAACATGACCCAGCATCGACCGGAGTTTCTGGACGCTTATAAGGGTTGTTAGTTTAGGGCATATTTTGAGCGTTGCTAGTGCTCGTTGTGTTAACAGTAAATGTTGTACTAATCTGTCAAGGATTAGTTTTTTTAGGCATTTAAATCGATTATCCGAACTTTTAGTTTGTGTCAATTTTTCATGGACTTTGTAATAGATTTCGGGTCGATATTGGTGCCTGCTTTCTGGTGTTTGAAAAGCATGTTGTGAAGGGCTGTTTCGAGAAATAAATCTTGTTTCTCTGTGTTTAGCCATTCCCAGGTTTCATGGTTTCGTTAACAATATTTTCTGTAAACGGCCTTTGAAATCGGTTTGGTCTGAGGAGAGTATTGGTTTATTTAATTCATGCCGCCAACTATGATTACTTATAGGCAGCTCTCTCAGTTTTTGATTTTCTTTGCCAGATGATGTTTTCTGTATTGCTCAGCAATCTTTTCAGTTTGGTTGATTGTAGTACCAATTCGATGACAGATTGCATCTTGGTTTTATACGATAAGTTGTGGCATGAAATGGAGACAAATTTAAAAAAAAATCAGTTTCCCCATTGTTAAAACCAAATATATAGGGGGCAGATGCTGCAGTCATTTGTAGCAGGACAGGGACTGGACTCTGATTATGAATCAGACTTTTCTGATCTCCTGGAAAGTGATGTTGGTAGTGACACTGACTTGATGTAATCTGTGCTTGACTCATGTCAGCACTGATTTCATCAAGGAGACCATGCACAGATCCATGATGAAATGTCCAGTACTCGGTTATCAACACAATGTATCAGAGTGTTATCAGCATTGTTATTGTAGAAATTTTGTATTCAAGTCCGGATTAGAATTCATTTCAAACAGTGGAATTCAGAACAGTTTGTTTGTAAGATCACAGTTAATACTCATGTTGAAAATAAAGTTTTAAGTACAAAATGGTTTTGTGTTTTTTGAATGAATGGATTTGTCAAAAATTCAGGACAGGCAACTTTCTGGCAGGACAGGCAAGTTTTGAAAGTTACCAGTCCTGATGTCTGGCAAATATTTTGGCCAGTTTCCAACACTGATGTAGGTGCTTTTCTTATCATCCACTTGCATGTTTATTGAGTATAATTTATGTACTTAAATGGCAAAATTAGCGATCGAGGAAGGTGATGAAAAACAAAAATAAAAGTACTCTGCTTGCCATTGCCGCATTGTGATGTGGGTGATTTTGATTACTCCCGCCACCGTGAGAGCGCACGCACTCATGTGACCCCGTGCACTACCCTTAAGACAGCCTCTATCTATGTGTTGATCGATGTATACACAATGATTAATTAAGGTGCTCGACGATTTTACGCAATCAGTGAAAGTTACTGTATTTTTTAACTATTTTATGGCTATTTTGTGATGTTAGGGATTTTAGACTTCTATAATTAAAATTTCATTAATGTGTTTCAACAGACGAACTATTGTGTGAGGGATTACTTTCCACAAATGAGTAAGGCTACAAGCACAGTTATTTTTGTCAGATAAGCACGTTTTGTCAGATAAGCGCCGTACACATGTCTCTATATAGCGCGTAGGCACAGAGTGGAATTTTAGAAAACAGGTGACTGTGACACAGTAAGCGAGGCTACCCACAATATGTCCCTTGATTTGTTCACTCAGACATTTTTTGCGAAAAGCTTTTTCAATTTTTTCATTTTTAACTTACAATTTAAGTTCAGGATTATTTGTTAAAACTATGTTCCAAAATTATTGATTATGTTTAAAATTCAAGAGTAAATTGAATGAGAAGCCGATGTTTTGAGGTGCTAAAAATTTCAATATAAAGTTATTAGCAACTAAGATTGTCTCATCATACTACCTGTAAGATATTCAAATTTCCTTTGTTACGAACATTAAAAAAAAATCAATACCTATTTCTTTTGCCAACACAGATGCAACTTATTCCCGTAGTTTCCTTGAATATATTGTGTATGGCTGTCAAAAATCTATGTCGGCAACATTACAAAATTGCTATCTCCTCCGCGGAAAAGGGGTTGATCTTCTCATTATTCACAGTGCAAAATCAGAAAATTATTACTATCAGAACTATGTCGCCAGAATTATGAAATATGGACCGAGTTGTTCTGTGTGCAGAAGAAATTTGCTTCAATTCAGTGAGTGATCTACTTGTGTACAGATCATGGAGAATTGTGGGTAGCCTCACAAACGTGACAATTATGTATTGTAAATGCAAATGATCTATCCAACCAATCACGACAGTCTGCTCTCGTCCGGCCGCTTGATGCTCCCCGAAATCAGGTAGTTAGCGGGAAACTGCAGTCGAACTGACGACCCGTGCGTGCGGACGATGGTGTGATGATCGAGTAGAGGCGTGTATATAATAGTGAACAGCGCATGAGAGAGCTGTATCTTCAGTATGTCCAAACATAGACCCTCTTGAGGCGGGTATGATCTGGCATCGGTGATCGTTGAAATCGCGGGAACAGCGAACACTCTGTTGCCAGGCCCCGGCGTTTCAGACCCAACGGGATGACGTGCAATATTATAATGACTTTCTCTATAGAGTCTATGTACTTGGCCAACAGTGTATATAAGATAAGGTCGCGAAGGTAAGGAAGTGTTCAACCATGCGTGGCAGGGCTGTGTGTTACCGGCGTTATGTGGTGGGAGGCCGTGAATTTGACCAGTTCACGAGATATACATACACGAGCGATAGCGAGTGCAGAAGCTAGCTCTGCATGGCAGGGCCATGTGTTACCGGCGTTATACTGCCTCCAGCCGGGCCGTATAACGCCGCGCCGGTAACACACAGCCCTACCATGCAGAGCTAATATGAAGCGAACTGGTCAAAACCTAGTCTACTGAAACTCACGCATGGAAAGTCAAAAGGTTTTTTGCTCAAGCCGAGAGCTCGTGCGAGTGCCAGTCGCGTGGCATTCATTATCGCGAATTTACCACGGTTGTTTTGGCCGTCTCGACCAATCAGATCGCTGTTTATGCGCTATCAATATACTTGTACATTTTTTACATTGCAATTGCAGCAGTGTATCTTACATGTGTAGACGAGTATATACGCTTTGTTGACAAGTTTGATTATTAATAGTTGGTATTTGAAAGTTCAACATGCTTTAGGATTTAGAATAAGAACTCGCAATTGACTGAAAAAAAATAAAAAATCATAAAACGTTTATAGGTACTGGCTCTTGGCATGATGTATTGTAAGATATATTCCATGTGTATGCATATAGTAGTCAGCAGAACGAAAGCAGAATTTTAAGTATTGAAAAATCAATTTACTGAAAACTTCATCAAAATTTACAGCTTTACTCTCCCTTTGGAATGGTAAAGAAAATTCAATGCAAAGGTTGATTCTTCGTAAAATCAATTCAGTGGAATCAGAGTATATTGAAATCTTTGATTCTGATATTTCTGCCTAGAGATGTTAATTAATTTCAGCACAAATTTCAGCAGTGTGACTTTGTAATATTACATTTCCTCTTGTAAATGTGATAGATCAAAAATTTTGATATATGTTTAACATTTGGTATACTAAAATGTTTCTCATTGCAATGAATATCTTGTCAATCAAATGTTAGTGAGGAAAGCATCTGATTCTGTACACTGTTAGAAACAAATAAATATGTAAATAAATACACACACTCACAGAGTGTACAGCAAAACTATGAATAAAAAATAAAAATAAAATGTTTTTCTGGGGGTTTAAGAATATTTCATTCAAAGATCAGTTATGTATTTCTCACGTATGACAATTTGCTGGTAGTGTTAGAGCTGCCTTAGGTATATCTATGGGGAATATAGAGGTGAGGAGATCAGAGTAGGTACTTGCACTAGAAAATGGCATCATTGAAATCAGCACTCTGAAATTTTGACACTTTCTCTCAGACTCCTCTGTGATCACTGTAGAGCGCCCTCTATATGCCTTACCCAAAATGTATAAATTTTGCATTTCCCTTTGTTTCCAATCACAAATTTGAGATGACTGCCAGAAGTCCACCGTTCATCAGGTATGGTCTTCACGCAAACCTCTTCTACCTTAGCAATGCTGTATTTTTTCTCTTGACTGGGGTTTGAACCCAGCACGTGTTTTTTTTATCAGTATTTTTTTACTGTCTTGCATAGCTGTTCGGTGTTTTTCTGTCTGTTTTACTATTTTATAAGATATTTCCAAGGTTTGAATGCTATATAGCAGTTTATCCAAGTTTATCCAGTACATTTTCTGTTTCTTCCTGATAGTTATGTACTTCCAATCACTAAATTTTCCTCCAGCTTACATTTTTTCTAAAATCTACTTTTCTTTTTACATTTCTTTGATGTAAAGTCACACTTTCCATAGCATTTGTTAATTCCTGTGTTTACCAACCTTGCTTCATTGCAATGCCTGTCTCTATTCCTTTACTGCGAACTAATATCATCTGTGTCTTTTGATGCCAGAGTCCTGATGCCTGATGTTTTGGTTTTATTTACGTTGGCATTGCACTCAACCAGCACACTCTTTTTAAAAGCAATATTTCTTATCAAAGATAACCTGAAAACCCCCTTATATTTTGTATTTTCAAAAAGCAGAGAATCTACAGATTAGTATATTGTTTTAATCACTCAAAGAATCAAGGGGTACATATTTGGGGTAGAAAACCTCAATTTTGGTATCATGATGAAAATTAATGCAAGTCAAAAACTTGATATATTTTGTGAAATTTAATATCTCATTTGAAACGAGTATTTGTAGAAAAAATACAATATTGTTTTGCATTATATATTCTCATTCTTAAATGGCAGGGGTTGAAAGAATGACACAAAAAAAATGATTAAAATCATAAGTAAAATTGAAGTGACTCTTATTTAAAATGTAAGAATGTCATTGCCAAACAAAATTGCCATTTTGTTATTATTTAAAGAATTTAATTTGAACATTTCACAAAATTTGACCCAATTAAAGTGGCATTAAATTTTTATGAAATGTTGAAAACAGGAGAAAAAAGAAGCCAGAAAATTTGGTGATTTGCATAAGTTTGTATAAATTTACCCTTTTTTTCTCGTCCATGGTAAAATGTGAACCCAACCATTGTTTTTAATCTTGGGTCAACAAATCACTTCAACTTCAACTTTATAATATTGCAATACACTTGAAAAAAATTTAGATACAAAGGTCTTCAAAGTGAGAGGCTAAAGGTAGTTAAAAATAACTAATCTGGTTTAGCCTCAACTCTAATGCATGTACTAAGTGAACAGGTGACTGTAAGTTTGAAAAATTACTGTCAGAATACAGGCGACTCGATCTCTAAGGAAAATAAGAAAATCACTTGTAGAATTTGAGTGGATGATTTTAAAACAAATTTTGAAAAAGTGAAAATCTGACAGAAGGGAAACTTCACATACAGGTGGTTACTTAGAATGGTTTAATAATAAAAATTTGAATTCTCTTGAATTCTCACAGTGTCCTGTGCAACGTCGCCATCTTATGTCATGTAGCTGGAGATATCTCTGTTACTGTACCTGTATGTTTCATGTGTCAATGATGTAGACTAAAGTTGGTATTAGGTTATATATGCCCTGCCAAAGTCAACAGGTATATGTGCCTCCAATTTATGTTTTTCCAAATTCATATTTCGCCATCAGGTGAAGTTGGTTTAAACTAGTGAAGCAAAACATGTCCCATATGGTGTATTTTTACAAAGACTTGAAGATTTGAAGGTCCCTAAAAGGCAGAGATACTGTAAACATGATTTCTACAGCTTAAGCTTCTATAACAGACCAAGCCAAGTGGGTGAAAATACATAATGTGATTTAGCTCAGTACAGCTGTTTATTGACAATGGGGAAGAGATACTGTCCCAGGTAGCCAATGACAAAATGTTTTGACCTTGCTGAACTATTAGATGGATGATGTCTGTTGGTATTGATATAATTGTTAAGGTTGTCAAGAATCCATCAGCATGCAAACCTACTAGTGACACACTGAATTATTGACCTATTGTCGCTCCCACTTTGATAATTAACACTCAATGTTTGTTTGGAAAAGATCAATGACTGGCAGAGTTGGCCATAATAATTCCATTGGTCACTTGACTGAGGTCATGAAGTGTGATACTGTCAAACTCAATTTTCACAGGCATGCACCTATGCAGCAATAAACTGAACCCAGGATTTGAATGGACCACAGTACAAACAAAACCATGTGCCCAAATGCACACAGTAATATGTGTATTTCCATACACATGAGCTTGTACCACTGTCACAAGATTGTACATATTTGCAGAACACTGTGCTCTTTTTTATTCTGAAGTATAGAACCATTGCAGTGTATAAGTTCATTTATTAAACCGAAATATTTTTTTTTGCAAATGAATAATGTATTTGAATGATTGTCATTTTCAAATTTCAGTGGATACCTTTGTCAAAGGGCTGTGACAGTGTATATGTGTAACTGATACATGTAGTTTATCATATAATGGCATAGCTGAAGCTGTTAACATCGATTCCCCATACACAGGTGCACCACTGACAATGATTGGTTTTGGCAAATTGAAAATAATAGAGGTGAAAAGGTGAATAGCTTGACTTCAGTCCTACACATGTATGTCCTGTTCCTTAATCAGTAGAACAGGTGTACACCCTGCAAAGATGCTGATTATAGGTTTCACACAAATAATACTTCATTTTGAAAGAGCTACCATGTTGCAATGTACACGTGTGATTGACAGGGTGGGGCGGGAGCATTATCTCTTGTCACATGATAGATTTATGGGAGTTATTTTATACAAAGTCACTGCAAGATGAATCCATAAATCAAATAAGATTGAGTCTCACCCCTAACACACAGCAGTGGTGCAATGAAATAATCTGTCTCCCCTTGATGCTTTCAGAGAGATTCAAGAAGAATTGTGAGTTGAATGTGTACATCGCTCTGCTGCTGTACAAAAGAAGAAAAACATGGAAGTTAACCGAGAGGTCAGTATTATCTTTTGTAGAGTGTTGTTTAAGAACAGCCTGGCTGTGTTGACCTCACTTAGGCAGAGCGCGCCTAATGGATTTCCTTGACTTATGGTATATCCCATTGCTCTTGCTCAACATTTTGACAGTGACAGATTCATGAAACCTACAGGCCAAAAAGGACAAGTTGCCAGCCTCCACATCAAAAACTCAAAAACTGCAATAACTCATATTAGTATTTTATGTACAGGTGCACCCTTGGCTTGAGACAAGAATTTCTTCAAATGAACATGTTCAAGTCAAAATGTGCAAATGAGGTAACAAAGGCATAATCCTGGAAATTTCTAAAACCACAGGCCAGATTTGATTGAAACTAGGTATATCATCATGCACTAACTGTGAAATAAAATGTTAATAATGAAAAGCATTTTGCATTTTCATGTCAGCTAATTTGCAATATTTGCAAATAATGGCAAAAATTTGCAATAATTGCTTTCACAATTTGCAAGAACAAATACCATAATACATATATTAGATATTATATTACCATGCCCTGCCTGTCGCATTTTGATTGGTCAAGCTGAACCACGTGACTGACCACAAATACGCAGTAATGGTTTGTTTACATGCCCTTGAATATGAATAATAAGATTAACAACTCAAAGTATCGTAACTTTAAAGCTCAAAAGGAAATCATAATCAATCACAAAATAAAATGGAGCACTTGTAGGTCAAGTTGAGATACTTTTTTTCTGAAAACATCTCTGGATTTGCCAATTTTTACAGCGTGCGTGACAGTGCGTCGTGTATTGCTCAGTTTCTGGGGCCCAGTTGTCGTTCACTCCGGAAATTTTCACAAATTTTGACGGTTTTCTGGGGTTCGCTGATAATATAATGGAATTAACAGACTCCGCTCTGACCATTAATGTTTATTTGTGGGCGCGGGCTCAAGGAAAGCCAAATTAACGGGCTAGGCAAGCCTCGCCCATTAATTTTTGGCTTTCCTCTCGCCCTTGCCCACCAATAAACGTTAATGGTCAGCGCGTCGCCCCATTATTTCTGTAATACGTACATTCTTTGGTTTATATAAAACTTGAAGGACTTGACCAAAGGTTATTCTAATCTTGCGACAATAACTCAAAGTGATGATGCAATTATCGCTATGACAGTGGAGGAAGAAGTGTAGCTTTTTTTTTTCAGCTAAATTTGTATTCTTAACAATTTAATTTTAATTAAAGCTGGACATAATTGCTCTACATAATGAATAATTTATTGGTGATGTAATCATAAAAGATTTATGAAGTTGCAAACTCATGGCAACAATGTCACCAAAACATGTTAATTTACAGACAATTGCAAAATATAGTGAAACATGGGATCGTTTTCATTTCATACAGGTATGTGGTTCAGATGATCAAATTTTATTTGCAGTATTTCAGATTCTTAATTTCTTATCTGTATACAGGATTTAGACTTTGCATATTCTCCAAGTAGATGGAGTAAACGCCTTCCTGCCGACAAAATTGCGGAAGATCATTTACAAGTGGGAAAAGAAGGTAAGAGCTTTCTGTTAAAAGTGGCACAAAGATTTGATGGAATAGTTTCCCCATGTTGGACTAAAATATGTGAAAATGTAGGGAAGTGATTCCTCTATGTAAGAACATCAGTTTTACAGATATTTTGCTCTGAGATATATATACCTCCATGATGAACCGTACCGATGTTTTTTATCAAACAGAAAACCATAAGATAAAGAGGCACCCAGGTACAGAACTACACTAAATATATGTTTTTGGATAATATGTATATTCTGATGCAGTTCAATTATCATGTTGTTGTGTTTAGGATTGTTTGTGGCAAGACTGGGTCAAGCATGTATACTTTCAAACTCTTACAATTCTTCTCCGGTTGATAGCTCACCGTTGGCTTATGTTCGAACTTGCAGAATTTAATTAAATTAAATCACAAATTACACTTTGTTTTTGAATGACATTTTCAATTAATAATTAGCTCCACTGTCAGCTATGCGGAGCTTATCTAATAGGTGGATGATATGTGGATGTATGGCATCATCCATCTGGCTTCGATCAACTTTTTATCATTCTTCTTCTTCAAAGCTGCTGGTCTTATTCCTTTAATATTTGGAGTATTGGTCCCCAGGGATGACCCTAGTCAGATTTGTACAAATTGTGATGAAATATAGAAATTTGTATTTTTGAGGCTAATTTTGCTTTTTTTGGGGCGAAAATCTTCTTCTTTGTAATGGCTAGTCCAACAGCTTTAATATTTGTTGTACAGGTCCTTATGGAGTTGACCTTAGATTTGTTCGAATTGTGATGAAATATGCAAATTTGTAGTTTTGAGGATTGTTTTTTTCATTTTTGGTCAAAAAATCTTTAAAAATCTTCAAAAAACTGCTCATCAGACAGCTTTAATATTTGGTATATAGGTCCCTAGTTGATAACCTATTTCATATTTTTTGTATTTTTATGGCAATTTTTGTCATTTTTGGTAAAAAAATTCACTGAAAGCTTTGATATTTGGTATACAGATGAGGTTCATAGGGGTGATCAAACTGTGATAGTAGTATATTCAAATCATGATGAAATCTAAAATTGTGTATGTTGGGCAATTTTTAGCTCCCATAGCCATATGTATATATGGCAATGGAAGCTATTCTTATAGGCTAGGGAAATGTCTGTATGTATGTATGTCTGTATGTCTGTATGTCTGTACGTCTGTATGTCTGTATGTCTGTATGTCTGTCCGTCAACATCAAAAACTCCAAAAACCGCTGTACATTTCATCTTGATATTTGGTGTGTACATGGATGATGGGCTGTAGATGAGATTTTGTTCAAATGAAGTTGTCATTGCCAAAAATATGCAAATTAAGTGAAAAAATGTAAAAAACAGTCAAAATTGAAAAAACTCAATAACCACTGAGCAGATTACATGAAAAATTAGCATGTAAGTACTTTGGGCTGACATGAAATGATTGTGCACATCTTGGGTCAGTATCTTGGACTTGCTATTTTTCATGAATTTTTTTGTAATTTTCTCCCATTTTTGGTCAAAAAATCTCCTGCTCTGAAACCACAAGTCCAATTGATTTGAAACTTGGTATGGAAGTGCATAGGAGTGACCTTTCCCAAATTTGGGCAAATCGTGGTGAAATTTGCATATTTTTAGTTTACACGTCCATAGACTCCCATGTATAAGGCAGATCTCCATAGACTCCCATGTATAAGGCCACGAAAAATAAAAATTTAGTTTCTCATCGTATTCATATTGCAAAAAGGATGCAGTGACACAATTTTTAGTCCCCACGGATGAAGTCCAGTGAGCTTATAGATTAGACATGTCCGTCTGTTCGTCCTTAAGTCCATCTGTTCACGCAGATATCTCGGATATTTTGACAAAATGTCATGTGACCTTGATGACCTTTGATCTCAAATATACATATTTGTCCATAACTCAGTAACCACAAGTGCTACAGCCTTCATGTATGGTATGATGGGACACCTTATGACGCCACATATTGTATCTCATTAATTATGCGCATATCTAATTTTGAGCATGCCAATAGAGCTAGAGGTCTGATTTTTGGTACATAGGGATAACTTAGCAATACACTTTTTTGACAAAATGTCACGTGACCTCGGTGACCTTTGACCTCAAATATACATATTTGTCTATAACTCAGTAACCACAAGTGCTACAGCCTTCATGTTATGGTATGATGGGACAGCTTATGACGCCACATATTGTACCTCATTAATTATGCACATATCTAATTTGAGCGAGCCAATAGAGCTAGAGGTCTGATTTTGGTATATAGGGATAACTTAGCAAAACAATTTTTTTGACAAAATGTCACGTGACCTCGGTGACCTTTGACCTCAAATATACATATTTGTCCATAACTCAGTAACCACAAGTGCTACAGCCTTCATGTATGGTATGATGGGACACCTTATGACGCCACATATTGTACTCATTAATTATGCGCATATCTAATTTTGAGCGAGCCAATAGAGCTAGAGGTCTGATTTTTGGTATATAGGGATAACTTAGCAATACAATTTTTTTGACAAAATGTCACGTGACCTCGGTGACCTTTGACCTCAAAATACACATATTTGTCCATAACTCAGTAACCACAAGTGCTACAGCCTTCATGTATGGTATGATGGGACACCTTATGACGCCACATATTGTACCTCATTAATTATGCACATATCTAATTTTGAGCGAGCCAATAGAGCTAGAGGTCTGATTTTTGGTTATATAGGGATAACTTAGCAAAACAATTTTTTTGACAAAATGTCACGTGACCTCGGTGACCTTTGACCTCAAATATACATATTTGTCCATAACTCAGTAACCACAAGTGCTACAAATATACATATTTGTCCATAACTCAGTAACCACAAGTGCTACAGCCTTCATGTATGGTATGATGGGACACCTTATGACGCCACATATTGTACCTCATTAATTATGCACATATATAATTTTGAGCGAGCCAATAGAGCTAGAGGTCTGATTTTTGGTATATAGGGATAACTTAGCAATACAATATTTTTGACAAAATGTCATGTGACCTCAGTGACCTTTGACCTCAAATATACATATTTGTCCATAACTCAGTAACCACAAGTGCTACAGCCTTCATGTATGGTATGATGGGACAGCTTATGACGCCACATATTGTACCTCATTAATTATGCACATATATAATTTTGAGCGAGCCAATAGAGCTGGATGTCTGATTTTTGGTATATAGGGATAACTATAGGAGAGAAATTTTTTGACCAAATATCATGTGACCTCGATGACCTTTTACCTAAAATATATGTTTATGTCAATAAATAAGTAACCACAAGTGCTATGTCCTTTGTATTTAGTAGGATGGGAGACCTTATGACAACACACGCTTTACCTCATTAATTATGTACACATCTAATTCTGGGCAAGCGAATAGAGCTAGAGATCTGATTTTTGGCATATAGGGATTAATTAGCAATATAATTTTTTTATTCAAAATGTCATGTGACCTCGATGACCTTTGACCTTGATTATACATATATATGCATATTTCAGTAACCACAAGTTCTATACCCTCCAATTTTGATAGGATATTAGACCTTAAGATGTCACATCTTGTACCTCATTTATAATGCGCATATGTATTTCTTGGCTGGCCATTACTGCTGGAGGTCTGATCTTTTTTCCCGATTTAGAACCATAACTTAGACATGCCTCATGTGTTTCAAATTGGGAACAAGACATAGACCTATGTGCCCATAGATCTCAACATATACACTCCAGTGATACTTCTTAATGACCACATTTTCCTGCCCCATCAAGACTAATACTCCTATTACAAGTGGGGACTATGTCATTGTAAATGACTTGTTGAGTTAATGGTTGTATCACAGTATTCGATATATCTAATTCTGTATTTTTTCCATTTTATATTCTGAATAATTACATTAAACATATTTCACTGTCTCCAGTACATTTCATTTAAGTATTTTCACTTCATGCACTTTATCCCTTTCACACATGTTCAAATATCTGACCAGAGAACAAACACTAAATAGTCCAGGATGGGAGCTACAGTGTCATTGACGCTATTTTTACAATTTTTAGTCAAAAAATTTATTTCTCAAAAACTAGTGGTCTGATGGCTTTGATATTTGGTAGACATGTTACTAGGGATGATCTTAATGCGATATATTCAAATTATGATGAAATCTTCAGTTATGTATTTTTGCAGCTTTTTATGAAATGTTTTGTAATGCCATCCTGAAGTGAGCTATCAAAAATTTCCACCTTCATCAACACATTTCTTAGTTTCTTAGTGTAGTCACTATACATACACAGCAGAGCTGTATTGGCTGATAGGTCGCTTGTTTGATTAAATTATCACCTCATGTCTGGTTAAGTAAGAAATTTAACCCTTTGAACCTGGTTCGGAAAAAATGTCCGTATGACATCATAGGTCACCAGGGGTCAGGGTGGAAAGGGTTAATGTGTTTACCATGGAGATAACACAGAGGATATGTGTATTCAATTTGAAATTTAAAGTAATCCTCTCCTTCCCATTAAAATTTTGCAAAAAGACCCAATGATTCTATAGTTGATTGTAATAAGAGAAGAGAAGTTTCCTTCAGCTCATAATGTGAGTAAGATTTTGACTGTACATTTTTTGAGATACTCGTCAAATTGTGGTAACACTTGAATATGATTCTTTATACTGCTCTGATTTTAGCCTTTGAAAAAGCCAAGTTGCAGTTTGATCATGAACTTGATGTCGTGTACACAGAAGACAATGTCTGCCTCAACTTATTCCACCCTAAAACTGTCATGCCAGGTAAGGTGCCAATTACAAGATTACAAGTCCATTATTGCAACAGTCACGTCCTGCCGAAACTGTTATAATAACAATAAAGTGCACTTTTAAAACACATTGTGGATGCAATACAATTCTTCTATTACCTATAAATGTCCTAGCTTAGGCATCAAGCTTATAAAAATGTTTTTTTCATCTATGTATATATTAAGAAAGTTGTACACTACACTCATGAATATTCATATTCACCCAAAATTTTCAGAATTGTACAGTCCCTTGTGTGCGGCGATGATCAACCCCAGTGGATTTGATATCCAAATTGTAAGCAGCAATCACCAGACACAGTAACTTGCAGAGTCTAACTACATTGAAAAGTTTTCATAGTTGATGTAACAGCTCTTTCTTTGAATATACTTTCATAAATTTTGCATTGAGGAACACTGTAATTGACTCATATTTGAGACCAGGTTTGTTTTTGAATCACATAAAACTCGTGTATTTTACACATGATTATTTCATTCAAAAATGCTGTCTTTGAAGTCGCCAATGAAGTTTGTATATACTTTGTATTTTCTGTTTTTCGTAATAATTAAAATTTGATTTCTTATAGACGCACCTGTTCTTATATATATACATGGCGGATACTGGCAACTTGTTTGGTTAGTATATAAGTACAGCAGCTGAAACTCTTCATACTATTTTCATTATTTTTGTTCAAGAAATTAAAATACATGTCATGTGAAAACATAAGTTTTGAAAAAAGAAAAATCATGAGAATATAAAAAAAGGGGCCAGAAAATGGAACTAGCAGAAACAAAACATCTGCATGTGAAGTCACGCTATGGATCAGTTGATATGTTCAATAAATGTTCTGAAATACACTCCTCAGGTTTGTCTCTTTCAGTGGCAGCCATTTTACTTATGCGTAGCTATCTGTGAATTCCCAAAAAAGGGGTTGGCCATTTTTTTTATAAAAAAAAATCAAGAAGAAGAAAGAAAAGAACTTTGCATAACAGCATCATTTTTTATTCTACCCATGGACAAATCATTTATTTTTTTCATATTAACAAAAATGAACTGAATCATGTCAGGTTTTCACAGTGTTTATATAAAGCAGCAGAGGTCTAAGTTCAAAGGTCATATCCAATAATGTCTGAGCTAGGTTATTTGACTCTGCATCCAATGTTACTAAAATGATGCTGAAACTTAATATACCATGAGGAATTAACCTATGATATTTTTTGGTCCAATTAACACTTCCTTTCCTGTATTTACAGTGAAGGTGATGGCGCTCACTTGGCCTTGGGGCTGCAAAATAATGGCATAATTGTAGTTTGTCCAAAGTATACGATTGCACCCAAAGGTTTGTATACTGAGACTATGTCGTTCCAAATCATCTTGTAAAAAAAGTGCAATTACTATTTGATCAGAATAAGAAAGTTTATTTGTTTTGGAAAAAATGCAGTAAAAGTATCATGAAAAGATATCATTTTTAGTAGTGGCTGACTAAAAAATGTAGACCACAGTGTGTACAACCATCATTTGTCTCTAAATTAATTTGGTTCTTTTTTTTACCAAAAATTTTCAGAATTGAAAGTGAACCATTAAGAGCTTAGAATATGCTATATAGGGTAAGCCTCCTGTCAACTTTAACTCTGCAGAAATTTGTTTCTTTTGTATTGGATTGAACACAGGCACTATGCAGCAGATGGTGAATGAAATAAGGCAGGCTGTGGTATTTGTTGCAAAAAGGTACCCCAAAACAAGGTATGTAGAAAAATATTAATAAGAAAATAGTAAAATAATAGTGCGTTTTAGTATTTCATCACAGTATCTACATGCATCTTGTAATTAAAGTTTACCTTTTATTGCACAGTGAATCAACAATGCATGACATGCTTCTTAGATTTCTTAGAGCTCGTTGTATTGTGGAAAATGCACACACTAAAAATAGACCTCGCATTTGCATCCAATAGTGATTCATCATAGAATATAGATGGTATTAAATTTATACTAGAATGTTGATAGGATTATGGATGTGAAATGGGGCAGAATTTGCATGCAGGACAAATATTCCAAATTGTGTTCCGCCATACATTTCTTTGGATTAATATACACACTGGGGGTAATATTATGAATATGTCTAAATTTTTTTTCCATTGAGAAACAGATTTTGAGTTTTAAATATATCAAATTTCAAGTTTTTGAGGTAGCTCACCTCCATTATGCAAAAAATTGAATGTTGATCTTTGATTTCATATTGCATTTCCGCTGTAAAGGAGAAAAGTTACAGTTTCCTTGAGCAAAAGCAAAACAGGTGTAAAATTTTTTTGGTTAAGGTTTGTGATCTTAAAAACATACACTGCTGATTGGCAGAATCTAAGGAAATCTGTGTTCAATACAGTCACACTTGATGCCAACAAGTGTAATATTCATGTTAAATGTGAAAATGTCCCTCTCTCTCTCTCTCTCACTCTTTAACAAATGTTATCCTATTTTCTATAACAATCAAGAATGGAAATACAGGGATCACTCGATCTGCAAAATTTTGAATTTGAGAAGCAGTTAATCAGTTTTTCAGCTTTCATTTGGTATACCAATGTGAGGTCATTGTAGTTTGAAGGTTATTGTAATCATCTGAGGTTGATTGCTCAGTTTGGACTCTTAGCTTTTTTCAATACTTTTCTGGTCTACCTGTTGTGAGGGCTAATATATTAGAGGTCTTAGAGTCAGTAAATTTTCATCGCCTCAGTTTGAAAATAAAAACTGACACTTTTGCCTTAGATTTATAATAGGGATGGCAGCCATTATGCATCTCTGATTGTATCTATTTTTTCAGGGGTATTTTTCTAAGTGGTCATTCAGCTGGTGGCCACCTTGCAGCCATGTGCCTGCCTGTCGACTGGACTGCATTTGGTCTTAAACAAGATATCATTAAAGGTACAACATCATGCCTTTTTTTTGTGAACTGTCAACATTTTCCAGCATGTATCTATGAAGACTGGTTCTCCTTGTACACTTTCTCCAAATAATCTCTCAATGTGTTTGTGTTTGTCCAAAGCAATAATTTTTCTTTCTTTTAAATCCACACATATCTATACTTACTAAATACATAAGTTTCAAATCACATACTAAAATATTTTGATTATACTTGTATGGATAGTTCAAAACGAAACACCAAAGCATATCTTATTTACAACAACTCATTGTGCAGGCCTTTTGAGTTGAGTTGAGTTGATTTGATTTAGCAAATTATTCATACAAAGAAAAAAGAATCACAGAAAAGACCCCACTGAAAACAACATTCAGAAAATCACTGCAAAACACTTGCTGAGGATTACAAGAGACAGTTAAAAACTTATTTCCTTTGTGGTCCTGTATAGATATTTGAACGCCTCAGTGTATTGACTATGCCTGTATGTGGGATGATTCATATGGTACAGATTGGCTATTTAATGAGGAACTATGTTCTTGAGACCCTGTAGACATGTGTTCCATTTTTATAGAACTCACAATGTGACTCACAACCCAGACATATAACACAGCAGGAATGGAGTTAATTATGCGCAGACTGAACTCACAATAAAATTTGAAAAGAGGCTAGCATGTGTAAATTTACTGTTTGTTTTCTATTTCAGACATTTGTATTGTGTTTTTCCCGTTTTTGTTCTGACAGAGCTGTCGGTACGTGTTAGGGCATGCTCGGTGACCCAGTTAAGGAGGCAAATATGATAGGTCTTATTTAAGCAAAGTTCATTCCTATGAGACATCTGTAATGCATGAGCATTTCTTTTATGTATAATTTAACAATTTGCTGCAATCATTGTTTTCATGTAACAGTGATGTACTGTATTTGTGTGGTCCATGATGAAGATCTTTAGATTCAGAGAACAGGATCATATGAATCAAATTTGGAAGTAATTTATCCCATCCCACCTATAGTTTCCTTTTATTTTTACGTGCACCCTCCTTAAAAAGTTGCACTTGAAAACTTGTAACCAGGCTCTTTATATATCAACGAGAAAATGACCACCAGCTATTGGTTGGTTTACGTGAATATAAAAGAGACGTTGCATCTTTATAATGCACAGAATATCTGAATTTCATTTTGAAATACTGTGACTGCAGGAACATTGAAATTTAGTGTCAGAGTTTTAAGCCTATCGGTAGTTGGTAAAAACTCGCGTTAAATTTAAGTGATGCTTCATGCATGAGAACTAAATTCAGCGTAAAATTCAATATTACATAGTCTTACTAACAACTCCTTTTTCATTCTTTTTTTAAGGTATTATGCACCTTGAAAGTGAAAGATTTCAACTTTTGCTGAAACTTTCGTTCAACCGTTCTCCTATCAAACGAAAAATGAAAATCAAGGGTGACCGTTTTGTACAAGAGAAATAAGTTACCTATCATTTATCGGTATTTGAAGTACAAAATAGCCATTATCCCTGTTAACTCCATGGGAAAAATTAAAATTTTCTTTAATTGTTGAAAAACTGAGACTGCATTTTTTACTCCAAGAGCTCTAAAATGAGCCCCAAAAGTGGGAGATCAGAGAAGAAATGAAAAAAATTTGAGTTTGATTATCTGTCCCTCGGTGCTGCTTCTACCTTAAGCTGAAAAAAGGAAAGGAAAAGGAATAGCAAATTGAGTGACGTGTTCCTCCAGGTCGGTAAATGAAAATGCTTTCTTTGAAATTTAGCTCTTGCAATATAGAAACTTGTTTTGGTCTAGGACACCCCCCACCCCCTGCAACCAAACTTTTTATTCACAATTGAACTTTTGATGTTGTCCCTACAGTATGAAGGGTACCTCACATATATTTGTTTTCTTTCCTAGGCATGTTATTATTCAGTGGTGTTTTTGATGTGACACCCTTGGTCCACACATATGTAAACAAGCCACTGAAAATGACAGAGTAAGTTTCTAAGTTTTTGCTTAAAAAAAATTATCCAAACTGAGCATGCTTATAACCCGAAACAAACTTTGCACATGTGGAGGATCTAGCTGGAATTTTCCAGTGCTCTAGGTGTATCATAAATTCATCATGAAGCCAGAAATTTCTGTCATTCAAGGTATACTTAAAGTCAATGCTTAAAGGGCATTATATGCCAATGTTCAGTATTTGCAAGATGACGTGCATCTTTCGTGACTATTTGCAAACTGGTGTTGATGGCTAAAAATGTTTGATTTGACAAAAGGTATGGTGCAATGTTTAAAGGTCAGTGCTTCGACAGATGTTTTCCCACATGTTCACAGTGCAAATGAGTAACTGCACAGTTTGGTCCAACCATCCTTCAAACAGGTGGGATTTTGAAAATAAGTAAATGGTTGAATGAGAGCAAGAAAATGTAGATGACAGTGCTGGGACACAATCTGTCTGGAATTAACCTTTTGAGCGCCAAAGTCAATTTTTGTCACCTTTATAAAATGTACCCCAGTCAATTTTTTCAGAATTTTTGCCAAAATTTTGATGAAAAACTGTAGCCAATGAAATGTGATGTTTATTTGGTCCAAAATTATCAAAACAATTACAGAAAAATGCCTAACTATTAGTATTTGTAAAATGTTGCACTAAAATTTATGTTGGGAAAATTACAGCCCTCAAAGAGTTAGAAAGAGCTGGATTGTCCGATATCTTATCAACAGTAAGCAAGCTATAGGTAACTGGAATCTCACCAAGGTCAAAGCTAGGTCACTGTCACACTCTCTGATTGAATGGTCTTTTCATACAGAAAAGTCGAGACATACATAGGCAATTAAGTTACAGTTGTCCTTGTAAATTATCATGTGATCATTCTTTTTCGCAAAAGTTTTCTCAAGGAAATGGTCAACATGTGGATCGGCCTTCACAAAAGAAAAACGAAAGCCTATTAAGCATAATTCAAAAACAGAGTCAAAGCATGCAATGTTCTCTTTCTGCGCCGTAGTGCTTGCTCAATGATGTTTTTGATTCCATGGTTTGAAGTTGAATTCTTTCATTTCCTTTCAGAGCTGAAGCCAAAGCTGTAAGTCCAGTTAAATACATCAAGGAAAGTTGCCAACTCTCCAAACATTGTAAAATCATAGCAGCTGTTGGGGAGCATGACCCTCCCGCTTTCCTACAGCAGTCTGAGGATTACTGCCAAGTAAGCAGAACTCTGTTCATGTACTACCAGATCTAGAATCATCAGCATTGCATCCAGACAACAATTTTGCTTTGATTTGTTGTACACAACTTTTTTGTCCAGTATTTCTGAAAGTTTCAGATCCCATATCATATAGCACATACGCGTGACTTAAAGCACCATGACCTCAATATTTGATTCTTTATTCTGTTGAAAGTAATAAATTGTACACATATAAACTGTTGCAGGCTCCAAACCCCTGGCTAGGCTGTCAGTAGAGATCACTTGAATACCAATAATTGTTGATACTAATGTACTACCTGTCCAAATATTTTTCTCTATTGTATGTTTAAAAAGTGCAATGAGGAAAGGTTTTATGTACAGCTTATTTCTTTGAGACCATTACAGTATTAGTAAGATTTCTTATAAATTTGTTTTGGATTTTTCCTTGCAGATGAATAAATTCAGGTTGAGATATCCCTGAGTTGGTGCTTCTACCTTATCAACATAGTAAATTCAGCAAAATCTTTTGTTTGTATTTTTTTCTCCTTCAGCAACTAGAAAATGGTGGCATGTCAGTAAAGTACGTAGTTGTGCCAGGAAAAGATCACTTTGACATTGTACACTCAATGTCTTTGGGTAACAAGAACATGATGACTCAGGTACAGTAACCTTTGACCTTGAAATTCAAACATGGCAGAGTTACAATTGCTGCTAGGCAAAGGCAGAAGTCTCACCTTACAATCCAGTGGAAGTCAAAAACTAGGATGTTGCTAGATTCTGAGGCAGAATTTCCTTGATTATATTGTAGCATGTTGTAACATGCTAGGAATCTGCTGTCAATAAATTCTGTGATAGCCTCTCATTTGTTTGTTTGAGGTTAGTCAGGGGATCAAAATATGTCACTGTGCCGCTAAAATAGGGCTGTTCGCAATTGACATCTTATCCCTATCAAAAATAAATGTTCACATTTTTAGATAACACTTTTGAAATATGCAAGAATGATGAAAATACCACTCAGTAGATGACTGCTAGAGTAACAGAAATACTAAAAGGCATTGACAACTCAGACTGCGAGCTGTTGCACATGCAACAGTGACAAAATTTGTCAGCATTTCAAACTGGATGCAGAGTTAAATGTCATGCATGTGTAGCTATATTTAGTATCACACTTGTAACTGAACAGCGCTGCCTAGTAAGTTCTGATGTTCAACAAGCAAATTGCTGGTACCCTTTTATTGTAATCTACATATCAGTGTTTTCCTCTGGGGGAGGGGGAGGGATTTTGGCCACAAGTCTTATCCTGGGACGGGTGATTTTGATCATCATGAGCGCCTGGCAGGGGGAATTTGTTGCAAAATGGTATTTTTAATTTTGACTGATATGAAGTCCTAAATTATCTACAAAGATCAATGTACAGGGGGCAAATGATCCAATATCATGTGTTCGTTTGTCTGTTTTTCTGCATTACAGGAATTACTGAAACTGATTTCAATGTGTGCAATGGCCAGGCCATCGGACGAAGTAACTCAAGGATAATTATGCAACATCTTTGGTAAACCCACAAGCTTGAATCGTGCCAATCAAACCATCATGTTGTACACAAGGAGGACTTTAGTTTCTCTGTGACATTGTTTGAAAGGGACAATATAGCTGTTACTTTTGTTAACATGGCATACAGTGCGTTTCACCTAGGTACCGCAACTCAGCGTATGAGACGGACACAATCCACGGACAAAACACACTATTAGCTTGGGTATCACGGACACATTTCAAAGCCACCGACTCGTCCATTAATTACAGTAAACCAGCATGGGGCAGCTGCTATCTGGACTGAGAGATAAACCAATGACTAGACTTGATCTTCAATGTAACGGTTTCTTTTACAATTTCAGCTAAGAGTTCAAGAGGTGAAGGTATTCTGAACAGAAACTAACTAAAAAGCCACACTTTGTAGATCAAGTGTATCTATCAGTCTAGACAGAGCGGCTGCCCCATGCTGGTTAACTGTAATTAATCATTGAGTTGGTGACTTTCAAATGTGTTGTGATACCCAAGCTGATCGTTTGTTTTGTGCGTGGATTGTGTACCTAGGTGAAACAAACTGTAATTTGCCTTCTCTGGGAAGTATTCTAAATAACAGAAGTCTTGGTCTTTCCAACGCAATGCATCGTGCACAACGTGCAAGTTGTTATTGTTGACCAATATTTTCTAGTTCACACTAAATTCCACAGTCTTTGTTGACCAGGTACACTGGACAATTCAACAGGATTCTGTGAGTACAAGAGGAAACTTTATAAACACAGATTAAAAATAATGAAAAAGCTGATGGAGCAATAATACTACACTCTGACCTGATATTTTCTCTGATTATTGCTGTGTGATACTTTTCGCGAAAGTAATGTTTCATCAAATTCTTTTGAAGTGAGAAGAAACCGCTCATGCAGCTTTAAAAGTCATTTTTAGTTACTAGAGACTATAGTCTATAGAAGCTATTGGGATGGGTATCCGTCTGGCGTCCGTTGTAAGTCTGTCTGTCTGTCTGTATGTATGTCTGTTTGTGAGGATATCCATCCACTCAAATATCTTGAGAACCGCAGTACTTACAAATTTAATATTTCTTGTGTAGGTGCAAAATATGATTATGAGAAACTGTTTTTTCTGTTTTTTGATATAGTTGAAAATATGCAAATTAGTTCAAAAAAAGTGTTTGTGGCAAAAAATCTTCTTCATACCCGCTGGTCAGATAGCTTTGATATTTAGTATACAGTTCCCTAGGGATGACCCAACTTAGATCTGTTCAAATTGTGATGAAATATGCAAATTTGTATTTTTGTTGAATTTTTTGGTCATATTTGGTGAAAAATTTATTTTATCAAAACCGCTTGTCTGACAGCATTGATATTTGGGGTACTAAGGTCCCTAGGGATAACCCATATTAGATTTATTCAAATTGTGCAGAAATATGCAAATTTATATTTTTAAGACATTTTTTTTCATTTTTGGTCAAAAATTTTTTTCCGCAAAAACCACTTGTCTTATCACTTTGATATTCGGTATACAGATTTATAGGGATGATTAAAATATCATGTATTCAAATCATGATGAAATCTACAATTTGGTATTTTTGGACAATTTTTGCCATTTTTGGTGAAACATTTGTTTCTCACAAATAACTTGTCTGATTGCTTTGATATTTGGTATACAGGTTCCTATGCTTTATCTTAATGTGATATATATATTGAAATAATGATGGAATCTTCAGTTTTATATTTTTGCAGCTATTTTTGCCGTTTTTGGTCAGGCCATCCTGAAATGAATTAGCAAAGAAAGTCGCCTTCTTCATCCACACATGCGTCACTAATACCGGTTATTATTATATTTTCATAACCGGTAGTTATTCTATACATAACATAGCAGAGCTTCATTGGCTGTTAGGTTGCTTGTTTCTTCAAAACCGCTGGTCAGACAGCTTTGATATTTGGTATATAGGATGACCTTAGTGAAACAATTTTATATAGTTAGGAAATACTTCATTTTGTGTTTTGAGGGCAATTTATGCCAGTTCTCATGTGTATATAGGGGTCTGTTAGTATGAACCATACTGAAACAATTCTTCTGCCATAAGAATATTGCAAAAGGACCTCTGCACTTGCTATATCTGGTATTATGGTATGTACGTCCTCTATACCATCCATGTCTATAGTAGCTTCAGGGACATTGGCCCTATGTTTTACCAAAGAACACTGCTTCATCCACTGCTGACCCTATAAGATCAATAAAGCTGCTTGAAAGACTAATTTCCCAACCTTCTGATAGTATATATAAAAGTAGCCCGGTTTGACATTCACCAAGAAAATGCTCGGAAAAACTTTTCTACCTGAATGTGTTAATGATGAGTAACTCATCAGACACACTGCAGGGATTTTGCAAGTTTATTGCAGCCAAAGTTGTGGCATTCAAGATTCTACAGAAGCACTATGAATAGACAACAAACAAACTGAATGTCTGAGTATGTGTCTGTGAATCCTTCCACGTAATTTTTTAAACTTAGGCCTTACTTTTATGAAGCTTTTACTCATTTATATTACACCTTAGTGCAATAATGACCCGCAAATGATGTACCGTCAGAACTTGGGAGCTACATTGTGTAAATATAATTGGTCTTACAAAATGGTTCTTGAATTTTTTAATGGAATTTGCAATTGAGACGTGTAACCTGCAGTCTGTTTGAACACACAGTTGGTGATCAATATAGCTTTAAGTGCATGTCAGTGGGGAATCATCCTCTGTCAGCTGAAATGATCGAAATCTTGGGGAATCAGTGGAGAGAAATGAACATGACCTAATTATTTTCTTCAAATTTTAAGTTATATCAATAAAAACTCTTTCTTCATGAAACGCGTGTAACAATTGTCTTATTATATAGCATATATTAAAATAATCAATGGTGTCAGAGATTCTCAGTGTCGACATTTATACATATTTATGTATACTGTAGCCCTTTGAAAAAGACACCATTGATTATTTTATGCAAATTTATTGCAAATGTATTTGCATTAATTTTTTCAAATTCATATACAAAACTATGCAAGTGCCTCAAAGTCTTGATGGACTTCTGCCAAACAAGCCTCATTTCAGTTAAATTACTGATTTGATGTTAATGAGTAGATATAATCTCTTGATAACTGACAATATTTGGCATCTTTTGCATGGCAACTAATGCATTAAAACTATGAATTTCAACAGTTCAAGTGTACAGCATGAATTTATATCATAACTAGCTGAATTATAGTACAACTAATTTCTCACTTTAGTTCAATCTTGACGGGTGTAACATAATAATGCTAGTAGGGTACGCTTACTCATTCCAGACACCTGGCACTGCACTTAAAGCAGTGGTCAAGATCACTGTACTGATTTTGTCAGTGTTTTTGTTTTAGTTGTTACTTGTTTGTTTCTTGGACCTCATTTATTTTCCTTGAATGATAACAATTAACAGAATTTATTTGATGTCATATTTGCAAAGGCAGATGGTTCTTTCCGTGTGATAACTAAATATGAGCTAATTATTTCAATCATTTTGAGTCAACCATGTATGCACGCACACAAATAAATTTTTATACTTTACCTGCACTTATCCTTAGCTGTACATACCACAAGTACACTTATCTCGCTTCTTGTAGGGGTTTGTGTAATTTCTTGTGCTACCATAGGGGTTTCCTACATGTCCATGCCCGAGGGTAGGTAGGCTAGGCGTTTTGTTGTATTGCTAATAAAGATTTATCCTACCAATTATCTTTGGTGTCTTGGTCTTAGCACTGCAGTCCTCAGACAATCTTGAGTAAAAGTTGTATCACCCTACTGTGCCTGTTGCAATTTATATGAGGCTGAAGTATGATTGCCTATTGTGCCAAAGCAAGCAGGTTTAAAGGGATACAGTCGTCAGAACTGCTCTCAAAGGTCGTATGGGACCCATACGACCAATGTAAACACTGTATCTAACGTATGATGGTGATTGATGAAAGTCTGGTGACAGCGTCCACGATTAGTAACTTACACCTGCTTGCTTTGGTGCATTATAAGACAAACTCTTCAGATAATGGATGCAGCATGGTGATAAAACTTTTATGCAAGCTTGTCAAGGGCGGTGCTAAGATAAGATCAAGAACAATCTTTCCTAGCAATACAACAAAACACCTACCATTTCCTGGGGACGATAGACATGTAGGCAACCCTTATGGTGCTACCTTAATAACTCGGGTTGGAGGTCACAGTGGATGGTATCAGTTTGGAGCACTACAGGCAAGTAGCCCCAACAAAACCAGACCACTAGTCTATCTACTTCTGTCTTTTGCTTTAATTATCAGGGGATAGCGCGAACGCAGTCCCCCACTACCAGAAATTATGCACCCGAGTCACCCACATTTGGGGTGATCGCAAGGGTCAACCCGCCCGGAGTGCAATGGACAGGCCTCGCCCTGGAGGAACCGCCTCTTTTTGGTTTGAGGACAATAAACAAAATCATAAGTCAAAAATCCTAACTTGTCTCATCTAACAACAAGACTATATCATCTAGCTATCTCAGTACAATTCTAGGAAATAAAAGAACTTAGAAAATCAACTGGAGTCCTCCGGCAGGCCAGCCACGCTGGTTCGAGGCACAAGAGAGTACGATTCCCCCTGCCATCTCCAACTTAAATCGTAACGTGGAAACAAAACAAAACTGAACAAAAAGGTAAGATAACATATACTTTAAAATAAGACTTCTAACACACAAAATGCAGAACAAAAACAAACTCACACAGTTCTGTCGAACCGCTGAACATCTCTGCTCGACACTCCGGTGACACAACAGGATGAGAAACAACAAGTCAGGCGTGTCTATCAGCTGACCCAGGCCGAGGCCCAAGTCCCGTGAGGAGTACGGTGCCCAGAGCATTAAGACTAGACACAAATCCTGATCCTGTTCTCATTGACACTAACAAATACATTTTCTATGGCCCAAATACTTTTGAATTGTTCTAAAGGCAATCTAAAATAGTCAGATCTAATTCTGTTTTTAATGATGGTCTTCACTTGGGTAAGAACAGTCTCTGGCGGGTGATGAACACCCTCATAGGCAGCAAGGCAACGAGTTCTCCAAATCTGAAGTTTAACACAGTTAACTAAAAATAAAGCAAGTTGTCCTTTCTTGATACTCAGTGAGGGCGGTAACAAGCCGTAGCAAATCATATCCCAACAAACCTGAACAGAAGGGCCATACATCTTAAAAAGTTTTACCTCCAGCCATGACCACAAAAACCGAGAAATCTCACAAGTCAAAAAGAGATGTTGTAGAGTCTCCCTACAGTTACAAGATAAACGGGGACACTTGGCAGAGATCCGTAAGGAATGCCACCCACTGAGCCTATCATTAGTTTTGATAACATTATGAGCGCATTTCCATGACAACTCTTTCATCTTATTGTCCAAAATATCAATATGAAGGTTAGCCCAAATAGACTTCCATTCCTTATCAGGATGAGACCGTATGACCTTCGGGAAAATATTATCAGGCGACAGAAAAAGATTGTAAAAGTCATTCGTGGAAAGTGATTGCCAACTAACTGTAGAGGGCGCTGTATCGTAAAGACATTACAACGAGTACATGGACCACTTATACCATTGCGGAGGGTCTTTGAAATGCGGCTGTAAATTATTCAACACAACTGGGAAGAACTTTCTCAATTCCAGAGGCTTACAAGGTTTCTGCTGATCAGAAAGGGCAATACCTAAAACATTGTTAACAAGCAGAGCTTTAGCTTTCTGAACTATGTTTATCAAAGCGAGACCACCTTTGCTAGTTGGGAGATACATAGTTTCTCTAGCAACAGGTTGCCACTTACCCTGACCCCAAAGAAAATTAAAAACAGCAGTGTTAATCGTTTTGCTAATACAACGGAAACAGCAATGCTACATGGTAAAGCAATGGAAAAGCAACATTATTGACCAGTAAAACTTTGCCTAATAACGAAACCTGACGACTGTGCCACGATTTTAAAACTCCGCAAAATTTCTCAACTCTTTCATGCCAGTTTACCATCCCCATATTTATGTTACCTAACCAAACCCCATTTATTTTAATCCTATCCGAATTCCAGCTAATACCCATGGGCGAATCCTGACGTCCCCTCCACCTACCCAACCACAAACCTCTACATTTCCGTAAATTAAGCCGAGAACCAGATGCTGAACTAAAACGACTACATAACCTTGATAAGTGACAAAAAGAACGATTGTCTGTAATGACAGCCGAAGTATCATCGGCATACTGAAATAACTTGCATTCATTGAAATCACTGCCCGGCAAAGCAAAACCTTTTATATTATCATCACGGCGAACACATTGTGCAAAAGGTTCCATGAATAAGACATATAACAAGGGTGAGAGTGGACACCCCTGCCTCACACCACGTGTTAAATGAAACGGGTCAGATAAAAAACCATTAACTAAAACTGAACTAGAAATATCTGTATAAAGAATATGAAGCCAATTCATAAACGTGGGCCCAAAATTCATCTTTGAAAGAGTCTTAAATAAAAAATCCCATTCTACTCTATCGAAAGCTTTACTTTGGTCAAGGGACACAAAAGCACACGGCAGATTTCTCTGGTTGGCCAAAAAACAAATATCTCTCAAGGTGACTAAGTTATCATGAATGGACCTTCCCTTCACACCACATGTTTGAAAGGGGCTAGTAAGCGAAGACATAACCACACTCAGTCGTCTACTCAAAACTTTTGCAATGATTTTGTAATCCACATTGAGTAAAGAGATGGGCCACTTATTCTCAGGCTTATAACGAGCTTGTTCATTGGCACCTTCAATTGTTTTATCCAGCAAAGTAATGACCCCATGACACTGGGAATCACTCAGTTTATTACAACGTAAAATATCATTGCACACATCAAGGAACCCTGGACCAATAAATTCCCAACACTTCAAATAAAATTCCTTTGTTAAACCATCTAGACCTGGTGACTTGTTATTGGCCATGCTTTTCAAAGCGCAAGAAAGCTCTTCAAGGGTAAAAGGGGAATCTAGAAATTCTTTCTGGTCCTGGCTGAGAGTTTTTTCAATATGTGACAAGAAAAACTCCTGCTCCTTTGCATCCAGCTGACCATTAGAAGAAAATAATTCTTCATAAAACCCACGTAGTTTAGCAATAATGTCTGCTTGATTGGAGTAAACAGTACCATTATCATCAATCAGTTTTGTAGTTAGTTTACGGCGGGCCCTCTGGTTTTCTCTTTGAAAAAAATACCGCGATGGTTTCTCATCCTCATCGAGCAGTCTCGCACGAGAGCGGATTTTAGCGCCCATGCATTTCTCATTATAAAGTGAATTTAACTTATCCCTGGTAGAGTGAAAATCTGCCAAAGTCATACGTGATCTATCACCCGAATTTAAGCTCGACGTCAGCTGAGTCAAATGATCCTGCAGGTTTTGAATTTGTTCACGGCGTTTATCAGCCACCTCCCTTGCTCTTCTTTTTACCAGAGATTTGGTGCGAATTTTGACCATGTCCCACCAACCACTCATAGAATCGAAACCTTCTTGCAGAGTTAACCAATTATCAAAATGACTACGTAAAATTGAAATAAACTCGTGATCAATAATACTATCATTACATTTCCAATACCCAGGGCCCCTCTGAACGTCATTAAATGGCAACACACTAACAGAGACTCCATCATGGTCGGAAAAAGGGCACGGAACAAAGTTCGAGGTACAATTGAGCAACTTCGATGCATACCATCTATCAAGACGACTACCCAAGCTATTATTTTTATCCCGCCATGTGTAAGCACGGCCAGTGGGGTTTTTTACCCGATATACATCACAAAGATCAAAATCAGCACAAATTTCAGCAATTTCTTTACCACCAATAAAGCGAGAATTACTAGTCATTGAACCACCAAATACATCTAACATGCTTTCTGTGCAATTGAAATCCCCTCCTAAAAGAACTGGACTGGAACCTGCTATGAAGTCGACAAGATTCCTAAAAAACTGAGGCCGCTGAGTGATGTTATTTGGGGCGTAGACATTGCATACTTTTAAAAGAGAACCATCAATTTCCAGAGTTCCAGCAATTACTCTCCCCTTGTCATCAACCCTAACATCTTTGAAAGAACAGTTCAAACCTCTTTTAATTAGTATCCCTACCCCACAACTTACATTTGAACCAATACTCCAATAACCCTCCCCTCCCCACTCCTTATTCCACAGTTGCACCTCCTTCCTAGAAGAAATATGTGTTTCCTGTAAGAAAACAACATCATACTTAAGGTCTCTAAGAAACTGAAACACACTAGTACGTTTACTAGCATTCTGCAGCCCATTTACATTAAGTGAACAAATAAAAACCATAAGGAGCGAGGAAAGGACAAAATGTAACATAAATTAAGAGAAGTAAGAATCAAAAAAATGCAGCCCTTTCTCAGACACAAAGGATGGATGGGCCTTACATAAATGGTCCAGCCAAACAGATGGGTTACCAAGTTTCTTGCATCTCTGGTTTACTACGCAAGCAAGACTAATTTTGGTTAGTTTATGCTTGTCTCTGCAATGGTTAACTGCCGCTTCCCATCCAACAAGTTCCGAATCACATTGCTGACCCGATATTGAAAAACAAGAAATGACGAGGGACTTTAAATCGTGGACTTTGCAATTACGCATTTTGTCCGTAACCTTTCGAGCATGCGACTTTCCAGTGGAGGGACTCAGGGCCGATGGGTAGACAGGGTGTGGTGAAATAATTCCCTCGTCAAAGCTACTTTCGTCAATTACAAGTTTGTCGCTTGCACTGTCCTCCAAATTGAAGCGTTTAGTATCGTCATCTGAGGAAACAGAGTCAGGGGCCGGACGCTTTGTTGGCAATGAGCTAGGACCAGCTTTTACGTGAACTATTTTGTCACCTTCAGTGTTGTCAACTTCAGCGTCCGACACCTGGCTTGAGGTAGGCGAGCCAGTGTTTGGACTATAATTACAATCACTAACTTCTTCAAATTCTGACCTTTCTCTTTGACCAGGTGTGACCTGTGTATCCATCGAGTCTGGTGCAATGTCATCTGGGTCACCCGGTGACGTGGCAGGTTCCACGTCCTCATCTGGCTCTGTGCCTGAATCTAAATTATGCCCCTCAGAATCAACTTTATCAATACTACATTCCATATCACTTCCAATCACCTGGTCATCATTTTTTTCATCTGAATCTACTTTTTCTGTTCCACCTTCCCCCGCAGCCGCCTGGGATGGCATGTCTCCATGAGGAGCCTCAGGTGGCTTTGAGGCCGCGGATGTCCATGACTTGGACATCGAAACTTTACTGGCAAATGATAAAGTACAGTTTCTATAAACGTGGCCCGTTTCTCCACAAATGGTACACTTTATACTGTTCGTACAATTCACGGCCGAATGTCCCATCTCCAAACACTTGAAACATTTCGTTTCCCTACAATCCTTGCTCATATGCCCGAATTTGCCACATTTGAAGCAGGTTTTGGGTTGTCCCGCGTAGGACAACCCCACATTCCTATTGCCAATTCTTAACACAGACGGTATATTCTTACTAAGCTTCATGCGATATTGTCTGATGCCGTTGTACACTTGCGGATGATCCGCATATACGCATTTTCTAGAGGCTTGTACCTCCCCATATTGGCTCAAAACATGACGGACATAATTGTCATCAAATTCGTTGTCAATATATAACGCTGTTACAATAGTGGTATCCTCATACGCATGCATGCTGACACCTTCACAATCTTTCAGTTTTTGCGCAAACATGCGCTTCAAAAACTGCTGCCTAAAAGTAATGTCAAACTTATTACCAGGAAGCCGCTGAACAGCTTCCAAGTGAGACTCAACCTCCACTCCCACATCTCTCAATTTCTTAAAAACCTCCTTGACTTCAACAGAAACTTCAAAAGATAAAAGCAAAGTTCTAACTTTACGAGGTGCGGGCCTCGGACCAAACATCTCAAAAAAAAGAAAAAAACTAAAATCCAATTAGTAACGAAAGGAAGGGAAAGGACGTACCCTTTCAACGGGCCACACGGCCCCTATAGCAGAAAAGACACCAGTTCACGTTCTCACACGTCACAGAACTGAAGCTTAGAAAGCTTGGTGGAAGACTGGTCTTTTCGTATCTTCTTTTGAATTAATGAGCAGGTGTGTCGACTTTGTAGAGTAACGCAGCAGCACGGTTGACCTCTGTGCCAGGTAAGTATACTGATATCGGGAATTGTGTAATTGATATACTGGACTCACAGAAACTCTGTTCGCGGTGTACTGCTTCGAACCCGAAGGCGCCTTGCTGCGCATGCGCGTGATCTGTGCGAAAGACGGTGTAAATTGACGGTGTATGGTTTCTTTTATTGCACTACTTATCAGTAGGTCACACTGTTTCCAATTAAAGATTTCCGTTTGTCATATTATCTTACTCTGGCTATGCATGACAGCTCGCAACAGTTGTTTTGCTCGGAAAATCGTTTATACACGGCCTTATTCACTCAGTACTTTGTCATATTTGCATATGAATAATTCTATATCGCCTAAATTAATATTCATGTTGCCTCTCCGACAAGCTTCCGCGACCGCGCCGTGACGTTTTTATCTATAGTATAAGAACAGCCATGTTATGGTATGATCGCGAGCTTCAGTTTTCGCCCCATTAAGCCGGCATTACGCCGTCCCCGAGAAAGCATACTCCGAAGGTAGCCCTACGAGTATGGCGAGAGTGTCCGGCGTAGCCAAAGCCGGACACTCTCGCCATACTCGTAGGGCTTAAACTCCGAAGGTACTGAACTGCTATTGTGCCAAGGAGACATGGGTCGTGACATGTACTGTGCAAATATAAAGAACGGACGATTAGCTTGAGAGCTCGCATGGTGGCGTTTAGCGCCATCACCGCATCTTCTTAGTTTAGGGACTGGTCAGTTTCTTCGAATTCGGCCTGGGGGGGGGGGGTGGGGTGGATTATTTTTTGCCGACGTCAAAAAGTGACTGACCCCCCCCTATTCCAAATTTTGAAAACAGGGTGACCCCCCTATTCCAAATTTCGAAAACAGTGTGACCCCCCTCCCCGGCGCGACATCGGTAAAACAAAAGGTGGACATAAATTATATATATATATATATATATATATACATTTTACATATATTTATATTTTCAATAGTCATTCTATGTTTTAATGAAATTGTTGACATTACAGTTGTAAGATAGGAATTTCAAAGTGTCAATCTTAAAGTTTGAATACAGTATATTTTGAATGAGCTGTATTTTGCATGAGCTGTGAATGTATTTCACACTTTCTATGCTTAACCAGATGTCCTGAACTGTTGTACAGAAATGGATGTCAATCATTAATATCAAAGAGGAAAAAGCAGTGAATCAAAAACTTTGATATGGGTGTTAAGACTTGCCCAACCATCCAATAAATCTCCTGAGGAGCCATAGAGAGCCTTTTTAGCCAAATCTGATGTGTACAGTGTCTGAGAGGACCTTTTCTTGTGACATTGAAACCATAAAAGCACAGCTAATAATGACAAAAACTGCCTTTTTTAACTGTTCTTTTGTTCATATAAAGCACCTTTCTACAGAAAACCTGTGACACAAAGGAAAATGATGGCATCAATGAGAAGGAAAGATATCTTGTCATTTTTCTATCTCTAAAATAAGTCACTGTATCAAATATATATTGTGAAATATTTGTGCATGTTGCTTTCTCATACTGAATTCTCGTAGAGAGAACACAAAAGTATAAGGAATTTGTCATCCTTTTCATATGAAATGCAGATTTCATAATGGTACACTTTCACTTAGCAAACATCAAGATATCTCTGATTTACTAAAGTATGGCGCCCGAAGGGCGCCAAAAATATGAAACATCCTGATATCTCTGATATATATGCCTTGTATATTAAAGTCATGCACCTGAAGGGCATGCTAAAAAATGTCTGATATATTAAAATAATGAGCTTGAAGAGCACGCTGAAAAATATTGAACATACAGATATCTCTGATGTATGTATGCTTGATATGTTAAAGTTGGGCGTGCTGAAAAATATGACTGATTATTAAAGTTACGCGCCCAAAGGGCGCGCCGAAAAATACAACTGAATGATGAAATTTGTGGCTGACACTAGCATTTTAGGCAGTGATGAGCCTGTGTCAAAATTCAAAAACACACTGACCCCCCTATTGGGCATTTCAAAAACATGGTGACCCCCCCCTATCACCAAAGTCAAAAACAGGGTGACCCCCCTTGAATCCACCGCCCCCAGGCTGAAGAAGCTGACCAGTCCCTTACAACACTACAAACGTCAACAGTTCTTTTACCGGTTCCATGATGCAGTGCGTGTTAGGGTATACAAAGCCTACGTTACGCATATAACTTTTTAGCCGTCTGGTACACGCAGGGTACGTTACTCATAGAACTCTATGGCAGATTACACCCTGACCTATATTCGTCGCTGATGGTTAGATTATACACGGGGCATTATTTTGTATTGCAAATTTGTGTCATTCTTCTATAAAAATCCGTTGTTATATACGGTGTTTGATAAAGTCACCGCAATGCATTGTGGGATAAACGGGAAAAGGTCTATGCTCTTTGTTCTCGAGAGGCATTCTATATAATAAAGCATCCATTCTATGCAAATTTTACCCCGGGGGAGGGCATTATCCAGATAATGCCCCGGCCGGGGGCATTATCTAGATATGCCCTGCACCAGAGCAAACATTGAACAAAACACACGTAAACGACAGTATGACAGGTGCATGATAATATGCTACTTTAATAATTCATCTATTAAATTACACGATCATTGTTTTGTCATTTTGAAAGAAAAACTCCCATTTTCTGGGAGAACAGCTTCCACCTTTACGTAATTGAGTAGACCACCTTTCGCGCCGACGGCTTCATATACTCACCTTCACTTTCTACCTCGTCGCTCATCTTCGTCGTTTGATTGCTGTCTTTGTGGTCAGATGTCTTCGGTATTTTCGGTGCATTTCCCTGGAGCACCGTGCTCACTTCGAACTGCTGCTCAATACTGGTACGCTGTAATGGTACAGAGAATATCGCCTTATTAACGTTAAGCTTATATTACTTGGGATTTCGATTCTGTGCAGTGATACTGTATACATTTAATTTTTTTAATTGTTTGACATACAATCTGACATTTAGCAGTAGGTTGTTCGGTACTGTCATTATTCACCTAGCTATGTTACTTGTTCTTGCACAGTACCGGCTTTACAGGCTACTTGGCTCAATGTTTGTTTGCATTCAGTTTTGTGTGATTAACAGTTTACCTTGTAGGATCTGATGGCACAGCTTCGGTGACCTGTTTTTTCGGCAATAAGCTGCTCATCTATTCCATCACTATATAGACGTGTGGCGGCAGCTGCCCTCAAACTGTGGTTTGTGTAAAAACCTGATATTCCAGCATTCTCGCATTGTCTCCCTACTGTTTTCGCAAGTGTATTTTTTCCAATAGGCGTAGTCGAATGTATACCAACAATCTGTATCTTCCTGGCTGGCTGCAGATATGTCTCGGGGCGATCTGGGGGAGTACACAAGAGTTATTATTCACTACATGGCGAAATCAGAAATAATTACGCAGGTTTATAATATTAATGACATTGGACAAGAACTTTAATACCAAAGTTTGTTGTCTAGATCGTACAAACGGACGATGCATCTTTCTTTGTTGTCGTTTTCAAATGCCGTGGTAATCTTTCGCTGCACTTTCCTACATGCCAAGCCGCCACTGTTTGTTTTCGACACTTCCTCTGTGTACTTGAGATAGTTTTTACCCACAGATTTGCAAAGCTTTTTTACTATTTGACCGGGACGTAAATTTCTGTGCTTTTGACCCCCTCGCAAGGCAAAATGTATACCGAACAAGACTACCTGGGCGTCCACTAAAGTTTGCAGTGTGTAGTCCGGTCCCCTATCAATTTCTGCTCCCAGAGTTTTTCCTCGTCGGCCAGTGTCAAAACTTTGGCTTGGAGTTTTTGTATGCCAATACCCATGCTACTTCTAGTTTTAATGACAGAGTCTAAACTATCCTGGAGCTGTTTAAAGGCCGAATCATTTAAAAAGCGGTAGCATTATTTACCTTGAACGTGATTTTGTAAACTCACTAATTCATAAATTGTTTGGCCAGGATATTCACTGTCATCCTTCTTCCTCATTTCGCAAACAAAACGCGATAACGCATAATTCACCTCATCTTTGGTCATTTCTTCTAGCTCTGGATGGATTACACTAATATTTAAAGAATTGTCCTGTGCCAGCTTATTTCTTTCACTTCGCCAAAATTTAAGGGTATTCACAGCCCAATTGTTTTGAGCCTGCACTCGGAGTGCTTTTTGCATGAAGGCGCGAAATAGGCTTTTTCTTTATTATCGGATAATATCGTCTAAAATGTCCAAGTTAGAGAGTTCCAGGAATATGAGACCAAAGTGATCTAATAGGGATAATATTATCGATTTTGTGCGATAAAACAGCGTTTTTAGAATATTCCACCCATCTGCTTCTTATATTAGACTCTAACTTAGATTTTAGACGATATTATCTATTTTATCGGATATTATCTGATAAAACAGTATTTCGGGCATCTGCCTCTTCCCCACTCATCTAATATTAGACTCTAACTTAGATTTTAGACGACATTATCGATTTTATCGGATATTATCCCATAAAACAGCATGTCGGGCATTTGCCTCTTCCCCACTCGTCTAATATTAGACTCTTACTTAGATTTTAGACGATATTATCGATTTTATCGGATAATATCCGATAAAACAGCATGTCGAGCATCAGCTATACCTCACTCGTCTAATATTAGACACTAACATCTAAGTTAGAGTCTAACATTAGATTAGTGGGGAAGAGGCAGATGCCCGACATGCTGTTTTATCGGATAATATACGATAAAATCGATAATATCGTCTAAAATCTAAGTTAGTCTAATATTAGACGAGTGGGGAAGAGGCAGATGCAAGACATGCAGTTTTATGGCATCTCCCCCTTCCCCACTCGTCTAATATTAGACTCTAACTTAGATTTTAGACGATATTATCGATTTTATCGGATATTATCCGATAAAACAGCATGTCGGGCATCTGCCTCTTCCCCACTCATCTAATATTAGACTCTAACTTAGATTTTAGACGATATTATCGATTTTATCGTATATTATCCGATAAAACACCATGTTGGGCATCTGCCTCTTCCCCACCCGTCTAATATTAGACTCTAACTTAGATAACTTAGATAATATTATCCGATAATGCCTATAGTGCCAATGTCGCGGTATTCTCGCTTTTTTGGAATTCTTTCGAGTGCCAATTTTTGTATTTCAGCATCACTTTTTATGTTTAAACGAGAGGAACCATAAACACTATTGGGTACATTAGAAGGTGTCGGCTCGGTATGAGCGGGCGGACTTTAGCAAACCTGGTGGAATTTGAGTTTCTTCCAAAGCAGACTCTTCTAACTTTTTCTCGTTAAGAAGTTCATCGAAGTCCTAGAACAGCCTGTCATCCCCTGAGTAACTGGCGTCTTCTTGCTTGTCAGGTTCTATTCTGAATGAATTTTGCGTAATAAAAATAACTTGACGTCGTCGTTATCTGACATGATGTTTTAACCTCGAACGCCATGAAGTGAATGACGTGGCATGTAGAAATCGCATCGCTTTATGGTTAGCACGTGACAACGCTCAACCAATACGAATAAATGAATACAGGTTTACATGTTAAGGTCATTGATTGGCTGACGCACGAGCGCTATGTAGTTTCCGATTGGCTAATATTTGCACCAGGTGTTGTTGACGTGTTGTAAGCCGCGTAATGTCACTCGTGTCGTGCAATCGTTGAGATACTGACTTAGTATCGGGTCTACGGCCCTCGTGTCGGTAAGTATCTCAACGATTGCACTCCACTCGTGCATTATCCTATACTTAAAACTTTTCGAGAGCTCCCGAATCGCGACTCGAAATGTGCTTTTTATCGCCCTTAAAAAGAAACTAAATCAGTGGTGTTGGAAGCGGGGGTGGGATGGCCCCCGGCAACTTTCAAAAGTGGAGGGGCCAACACATAGTTTGCCCCTTTCTCCAACTTTTCGTGATGGGCCGGCCTACCTATATTTTTGCCATCTTTCCCCAACAAGAAGTCGCATCTCGCTTGTCGTAGTGTCAACATTTTAGCGTATATGCTTTCACTGATGCTGCAAAAAGTATGACTCTGGTGAGGTTAATAAAATGGCAATATAAGTTTATTAGGCCTACTTCAGATTATACAAGTAGAGCAGGGTTAGATGCTCACTCTGAAGATGTATACTAGGCCGAACAAAAAAGTTGTGCTGTTCCGATAACCCGACCTACCCTATTTTTTACCTGCCGACCCACGTAAACACGGAAGTAAAAAGAAAAGAACGCAAAAAACCGTAAATGACGCGTTCATTACTTGGCATTTGATTTTTGCTCGTACGGGGACATCTTTTTTTTTTTCCTTTAAGCTTATATGTATGATACATTTTTCTGGAAATGTTGTGGCCAGTGTTTGACCGCCCTGGACCCCTAAAAATGCATATTTAAAAATAAAAATATTTTGGAAAAAAATCCTGCTGACCTACCTACCCTATTTTTGAAAACCATGTTATCGGAAAAGCACAATTTATTTTTGGCAGTATATTGGCCTATAGGCCTATAATGGTCAGTAGGCCTAGACACGGTTACTCTAACCCGCAGTAGAGTAACCGTGGCCTAAGTTGTATTTCTTTGAGCACGGTTACTGTACCTCACAGAGTAACCGTATTTTGTTGTGTCAGCACGCTTCTGGTAGCAGATGTATGAAAGGTAGCAAGTATCGGAGTATTTACAGGAAAAGCCGATGAAGCTGTTTGTGCAAAACCCTGTACACCCGTGATTTCTTGGCAGGCGGGCAGATCGATCATGTTCTCATTCAGCGAACGACCAGTGAGTAGGACTCGAGCCATCGACCACTCGCATGGGTCGTTACTTCGACTACAATCTCCGATCATTAACCACTGTGACCTGATTTCGGGGGGTCTCAAGCTGTCCGGCTCGTTACTTTCCCTCTCAGAGGAATCGATACGCGTGTTGGAATGCCAATATTTCCCATTCTTTTTGTTATACTTTTCTTCTGATGACATGACAAAACAGAAAGAAAGTAAGGTGCAAGGTAACACAACGTTTACTGGAACTATGGGCCAAAGGCATCGATCTGCTTCAGAATGCTGGAAAGTTTGAAAGAAATTAGAAGTATCCTTTAAAATTACTGATGGAGACAAATCATCTAGGTCTTAATCAGTAAGGAAACCATTACCTGGTAGCAGGTTAGGATATTATGCGCAAACCGACTAATGATTTGAAAGACTGCAAATGCACAGAGGTGGTTGAATACTGAAATGACAATGAATCCAATTACTTTTGGGTGGTTAGGAGTTACGTGGTGTCCCCCTCCTAATACAGAAATAGTTTGAAATTTACATATTTATTCGGTTGCCATTTTGAAGACTCTAAATATATAAGACATGGAATGATTTCCCATTATTACCTTGTCAACAGAGACAAGTGAATATCCCGATAGGAAAATTGAAAATATATTTTTTTCACAGTAATGCAAACTTTTAATGATTTTTTCACTAATTTTGTTTAATATCAACCATAATTCCTGTTCTACTCCCAAAGCATGTTGAAATACACAGTATTCAGCTTGTCGACTCGTCTGCATGTGAGTAAACTGAATTGCTATTGTTAAATGAATTCTAGTCCAGAGTAGAATTATGTTCAAATGTAAACAATAACAGTGCATTTGTCCATATTGATGCTAAGTTGCAAACTAGAGGAAGTGTTGACCATCTTCTAAGAGTAGAATGACATTGAACTTGCAATCGACATACAAACAAATAATGAAAAAATAATCAAAAGTTGCGATACTGGCCCTTTAACAATGTAGGCCTATCCTGTAACATGTTTTGAAAGACAAAATAAATCATAAATTAAGGATATGTTAAGACATTTATAAGTAGGCCTATTTATGGCAAATTCTTGCACCCTTGTTCAACCCTCGTCATATTGTTGCATTGAAAATGTTGTGCTTAAAGTTGTTAGAACTTGGAAAAGTTATTGGTGATGTGGGAACCATTTAATGTACAACAAATACTTTTTTGACAAGTCATGGTTGCCTAACATATCACTGTAAAGAACAACAATGGACACATGGTATCTTGTGCAGGCTAATTTGACAAACTTAATTGAGTATTCGAGATATTTTGAGGTGTAAGTGGGAGAAAACTGCATAAGCACAACAAATGAACGATGCTACTTAATGTTGCAACTTGAAACACTGGGTAAATGTAAAAAAAGCAAACGTGTGACTTAAATATTAATCAAATCGGGCATTAATGAAATGAAATGTGATAATACCAGTGATGAAATTTTAAGTAAACTTGTACTGTCTGTGCATTATGTTTTACTTCATATCTGCTGGCAATCTTTTGTACTTTTTCTGCCATCCTTGACTTGAATATTTTTTTAAAGGCAACTGATTGGAATCTCTTTTTCCCCTAAATCTTCCAAGCCCCCGGATATCAAATGATCCACCCCTAATTTGAGTGAAATACGCAGGGAAGTTCTACAGTCTGAAAGGAGCCTTGGGACGACCGGTGTAGACCGTGCACCCAGGCCAAGTAAGTTCGTACTTGATTGGGTCGGGGATTCTGCGCGCGCATCTATCGGGGATCCCCGAATAGCCCGATCGATTTTGGTCGGGGCAGACGACGAATACAATATGGCGGCCACTTGATTGGAGAATCCACCGGACGACCCCGACCACGTGACGGCAAGAACCGTCATACTCCGGTCACATGAACCGGGGCGTCCCAATCAAGTCAACCCACTGTGTCTAGACCTGTATCAGGTTAAATGAAAAGCCCGCCCTCTATCATATATCTTAAAGAAACATCTATTGCGGCCGAGAACGAAAAAAAATCAAAACGCAAATGTCGTCAAAGAACCCGTTACCGGATGTGTTACGTTGGCATTCAGTTCATCCTTGCGAGCTGATACTTTTGTGAAAAAATGATTTATCACATGTCATGCGCTCTGCGGTGGTAGATATTCCCAGATGGGAAATAAACACGAAATTTGGGACAACTCGGAAAAAGGGACAACGTTTATTTTCATGGTAACCACAAAAACAGCTCAGTTGTGCTTTCAGGATAGGGAATCTAGATTTTTTGAAATTTGAATTAGTAACGTTTTGTCATACAACGACCAGAAGACGCAACGAATAAGATCATACCCAACTCATGACAGTGAATCACACCATTGACTGATTTTTTAAAAAGTTGTCTCTAAATTGAATCAACATCCATGTATTTGTTGATTTCTCTATTATATAAATATCTCGATCGAGCATATCTGTGTTTTCACTATGAATCGGACAGCATGATGTAGCTGCCTGACACATCTCTCAACAACATACAAGCTGGATGCAGTGTCGTGCCCTTTAATGATATGTAAAGTAATGCAAAGTATGCAAAGTTATGCACATTAGCATGTATTTTTCTCAAAACTAAAGTTATCCCCCTTTGAACTTGCTTCCTACGCCTCAGTAAATGTACTATTAGAAGCACGTTTTAATTTTTAGGTCGCTAATAGTTTGTAACTATTAGGCATGTAAGTTACTTTTCATCGTCTTGACTAGTGTACTAAAACCAGGCACAACTTTAGGGACTTATTTGTGCATGTTACGTACTAATGTGTCTCAGTAAAATTTGTGAATTGGTTTTTATAAGGTTTTGAAACGATAAAGTTTGGAGCAATTGCATCCCTTTTACTTGTTTGAAGTTATTGAGTTCAGCTAATTTTATATGTTATTAATAAACAAATGAATAAATAAGGAACTGAGAAATTAGTGTTATCTATGCATTTAAGACAAACACTTTAACAATTATTATTGCACAATAAAACATTGTTGTCGATGTTTTGACCTGCAGCTGCTGGGGGAAATCATAAACCCCTGAGTTTTTCTCGAGGGTCTATGGGGAAACAGAGAGTTTGTAATTCGTCTTGAGAAACCGCTTATCTATTAAAGCTTTAAGTGTGCTCGTTCCGGCGAGCATGGTCATAGTAATAAATCCTCCATTAAAGCTTCGATATGGCTATAAATGTTACCTCTTCTCCAAAATTAATAAAAAAGAAATCCAGAACCCTAAACAAATTCACTGCTCAGAACCCCCTTCCCTGTTCTTACTGTTCGGTCCTTTCACGCGTCAGCTGTGAAAGGTCGCACTGAGGTCAGGAAAAGAGGGCGCCAGGACTGAACAAGCAGAAGACGGTCGAGCTTTAGCTGTCAGAAACTCATATTTCTCCGGCTTTTAGGCCAGGCACATATACTACATGACATTGACAGTTTCTGAAAGAGCATCTGTACGTAGGTTAACAGAATGACAGTACGGTTTCTGGCGTTAGCCGCCACGTCAACGATAGGCACATGTCTGTTTGCGCTTTGGGTATGGAAGCTGCGAAGTCGTCGAAAACAGGGGAAGGCAAAATTCGGTCGAGAAATACGAGAGCAAGAGTTTGTAATATCCAGGGAGGTAAGCCCGTGCAATAACGGTTCATTCGGAGCTACACCTAGACCAGTACTTCGTGCCAGGCAAAGGTAAGACTAAGTCGTGACAGTTCAAATGGTCCGTCGTGGCTCAATGCAATGCGCGGCGGCCAGCTGACTCATTTATTACCTTTACAGTGTCAGTAACTACATAAAATGTTCGGTGTAACTGTAGTCTCTTGAAAACTGCTGGCGCATGGCGCTGGACTTTTGTCCCGTTGTTTCGTCTAGTCATTGTGAGAATACGCCCCCATATTCACACAAGTGCATACCATCTGGTTCTCTAAATCAGTGTAAATGTATTTTAAATCTGTCATGCTTTGACCTTCGGTGAACAATGGAGGTAAAATTTGTTTTTCGCCTCTTGCAATTGGGTTAAACGTAGCGAAATATAGGCGCTTTATGGGCTTAGCTGTTTGCTCGAACAAACGATCGAGTACTGAGAGTGCAGGGCAACGAAGGAGATCGATTGATCAAGCAGACGATCCGACCCACGAGCGCCTGTTTAGCGAAACTGCTCACTGACCAGTATTTGACAACCTTCCCGTAATCTATTAATGGTTTATCCCTATATCAGTGTGGTAACTGTTTTGAAGCACAGTCTCACCACCGGGTATAGCGTTGATAGAGTTAAATTTATAAGCTTAATTATGATAAATTAATATCATGTATTGTGTGGTGGACTATCCCGTCTTTTGCCTTATGAGCTACCAACGAATTGTTTAGTGAAAGCGATCGACATTAGTGATCATGGAAAAAATGAATGGGATTAGATTGGGTAACCAACATTGGGGACTGTACAGAGTTAATGAGGGGGTAAAGCTATAGGCGCACACATGACAAAAGTAAGGCGTATAAAATGCTCAATACATGACAATTTATCATTACTTCTACTAGTTCTAGACCAACGTCTTAATTCTTGGCAAAACCCTGTGGTCAAAGTCCCATCTATAGTGGAGGAGGACCATGGTTGCAAATGACTGACCATATGACACACACACCAGTACCAGATTGGACTGTACTGATGTGAAAACATCTTATAATGGTAAACACTGTCCATTGTCTTCTACAGGTTTGTAGATGAAGCTGAAGACAACCCAGATGATTTTTTTGTGTCCAGTAAAGCTATGATTTATTATGAGGAATCCTTGCTCACTGTAGCTGACTTTGTGGGTGCCAAGATGGAACACTTGGTGTTTGTTCACAATACCACCACAGGTAAATTTGTCTTTTATGCATTTGTACATGTTCTCTTTTTGACCACTTGTATGTTTTTATAGCAGGGAGCTATATGAATGACAAAAATGTGTACACGAAACCATGGAGTAGTGTGGTAAAGACCATGGGTAAACAATTTCCCTACCCACTTTGTGGAGTGACTTTGGTTCACAATTAAGGGACTTTCTTATCACAACATAGGGATTGACATATTCACAGAAATCAACAAGTATCAAAGATGGCAGCGATACAATTGTCACTTTCATTATTTTCTCCTTCAGGAATCAACAGTGTAATGAAATCATTCAAATTCAACAAAGGTGACAGCGTCTTGGTCAGCAGCCTGACTTATCCAGCAATTGCTAACACAGCCATGGATGTCTGTGACAACTCAGACAAAGGTAGTTTTGTATTTTAACAATGTAACTGTACCATATTAGGAGTGAAGGACAGCCATTTTGCCCAAAGACAGAAAACCAAATGTTGTGTTGCATCAAGAATGTAAAACCTTTTGCATCTTTTAAGTCTCCAATGATTTCTAAATACATCCTTACTTCTTTTACCTGAACCGAAAGAGCTATCCTTTTGACATATGCCATGGAGGTATACACATTTCATCTTAGCAATAGGCAGTGTATACTGTGTGATAAAGTTATGCACCACTGCTTCACCTGTTGCTCTAGGTGACAGTCACTGTGTTGTGCTATTGCACTTGATGACATTTGAACTTTAACCTTTCTAACCAAATTATTTCGTGTAATTTCACAAGCAATAAGGTTGCTTCATCCTCATCCTCACTGCCAGATTCAGGGGTCAGGCACAATGATGCTGAGTATGATGTTAGAGGGTCAGTTTCACCAGCATTAGATACGACTATGTTTTGAGCCAACATTAAGAAATTCACTTTACCTTTTACATCACTTTTAGATATTAATTAAACCACTCCTTTGTCTACGATAGCATCGGATGATTTCAATATTTAATGTCCACTCACAACAATGTCTTTGAAACACAACATTCCTAGCCATATGAATGCTTTATGTTTGTGGTTGTTCCTCAAAGTCCAAAGTGCGTCAAATATTAAAGTCACAGGGTACGTTCAGTATCTTTATTGATATGGTTTCTTATGTCTTCTGTATAATAAGCACTTTTACATTGATGTTTATATCCCATTAAATGGCTGAAAACTTTTCAACACTACTCTGAACACTTTAGTCACAAAGACAAAAATACACCATCATCAGATTCATGGATTGGCAATGACAAACACTGCTGGAAAATGAGTCTATATGAGGTATTATGCCGATCATAAAATATTTGGCGAACAAAATTTTACAATTCAAAAGAAAATTTTGAAAGTATACATGTTCCTTTTAAAAGTTTTCAGTGACTTTTGCCATTGATCTCTCATCGGGTTGATTTAATTCAGCATTTTTCACATTCAATGATGAAGCTTACTCTGTTTGGAATCATTTTCAGCAGCAGACAGAAAGGTCACTCAAAGCTGATTCTGAAGATGACGCCAAATGTATGTTTGTTGCACTTTAACCTGATCCTAAAAAGTAATAATAGATGAGAAAAAAGAAGAAAAAAGGCTGATATTGTTTGTTTTGATGAGAAAACAAGATTAGATGTATTGCTGTTCTGATTCTAACGTTCTGGTGAAGTAAAAACCCTATTTCTCTTGACGATTTTCATCTTCAAATCTACAAACTTGTAATTCAAATATCTCTGAGGTGAATTCTGTACATGACATGCGACAGATATGTGTAATATTTTTATTGTCTACAGAACTTCAGTTCATCAAAGTAGACATCATATTTCCAATTCATGGAAAGGATGAGGTGATCCAGAAATACATTGACATCTTGGAGGCCAACCCATCAATCAGAGTGGCGATATAGATCACATTACAAGTAGTACAGCCTTGCTGATGCCGATCCAAGAACTGATTCAAGCATGTCATGACAGGGGTGTGCAGGTTGTAATTGATGGAGCACATGCACCAGGACAAGTACAGCTCAATTTAGAACAGCTTGGTGCTGATTACTATGTAGGTGAGTGACTTGCACTCAAATACAGTAGTCTCAACTCTTTCAGTTTCACAACAAAATTTATCATTGTATCACCGACTGTATGGGGCGGAACTTGTTACAGTCCATCCTAAGTGCAGAGCTGCTTTTTGCAGGGAGCACAGAATGTTTTTATTTTTAATTCGTGGCATACATATTGTTGCAGCTTGTGGTTCAACTGAGACTAATCATTGCTTTTCTCACGATATCGCACAGAGCAGAAGGACACACAGAATGCAGCCTCATTGAATTGCTTTACATGAAGGAAACAGGAATACACATTAACCCTGAGTGCCAAAGTCAATTTTTGTTGCCTTTATAAAATATACTGAGGTCAGGTTTTTTGAGATTATTGCCAAAATTTTGATAAAATCTGTAGCTAATGAAATGTTATGTCAGTTTGATCCAAAATTATCAAAAAAACTTACAGAAAAATTCATAAAAATTGGTAAAATGTTCCTCTAAAATTTTTGTGGGTAACATTACAGCACTCAATGGATTAACTGCCACACTGAATCTTCGTCCCTTCAGCATGATACACAATTCACCTAGCTGATGGGGCCGCCTTCCCCAGTGCTGTGTCATTTGCTCTCACAAACCTTTTCATGATCACTGGTGAGGTTGGCTTTTTCTGCATCTAAACCATGTCTCATTATTGGTGGTGACCATTCAATAATAGAGTTAAAGAAAATTTTCATAAATGTCAATTAAGCATTCATGCCAGAGGGCGCTGTTCTGCGAGATGACAGAACTGCATCATCAGTACCCCGCTTCAATAAATCTATAAAAACATCACGTACATCAGTACAATATAGGCAAACACTGGTAGCTGTGATTGTGGGCACTAATACTTTACATCTGGTTTGTCGCTCGTCATGCAGGTAATCTCTACAAATGGTTGTTTGCACCAAGACCGTCTGCATTTCTGTGGGTGAACCAAAAACACTACAAGACCGTAAAACCGTTGGTTACCTCACACAACTATCAGCAGAGTTTGCAGAATCAGTTCTACCAGCAAGGTGCATGTGATAATTCACAGTACTTCTCCTCAGAGGCTGCTATCCAGTTCTACCAAGATATTGGTGGTTACGTAAGTATTTCCTGAAAAAAATAAAAAATGCAGTCTCACACAATATGCTGTGTTCTCAAGGTAATATCTCAAATTATAAAATTTGTTAATTATTTTATTTTCATGAAAAGTGAGAGAATCTGGTTATGATGCTTTAAAATCTAGGTATTCCAACATGCCTATTTACCGATATCTTCTCAACCCTTTTACCACAATAGTTTCCCTAATTCCACTTTTTTCTGTGGTAAAGTTTGACCCATTCACAGAAAAATTGGAATGAAATGGTTAAAGAAATGAGCTGAAAGGATTCCATTCACTTTATAACTTAAAGGCTGGTAAATCTGATGTACATGTACCTTACTACACCCTGTGTCAAAAGAAAATGAAATGAGGTCTCCTTGCAAATGTTGGTACTAAAGAAACAACTTTAAGCTAACTTTTACCAACCTTTGGAATTTACTTTGGCCACAATCCTTTTGTTAATTCCATAGAGGAAAAAATTCAATTTTTCATTTTCACAAAAAATAAGATTGTGAAAACTTCAGTTATTCAAGGAAGAGCAGCTGAATGAGTCCACATTAGTGGGTAAACCAGAAAAGAATCGTAAAATTTTAGAGTCTGAAGAGCCAAAACACTCTACCCCTAAACCAGACATATTCACTTGAATATGTTTTCCAAACACATGGTTACAGTAGACTTATGCAGGTCTATTCTTGTGAGCCAGTGCTTTATTTCCACTCCACAGTGCTTCACATAATGCCCTATCTCCAGCCACAAGGAGGCAAGTGGTTTTAAAAAAAAAATAACCCGGTCTGAACTATCCCCTTTGAGACACACCTCATTCTGAATCTTGCTGTTTCCACAGGAAACTGTATCACAATACAACAGAGAGATGATAGAATGGGCTATGGAAATGCTGGCCGAAGCATGGCAGACTGAATGCCTACCCATCCCTGGTGACATGAGGGCGCCCTTCATGGGCATGGTGGCACTACCTGAAGGCTGCATAATAAACGTACCTACGACCGTCCCACGAGACTACACGGACAAGCTGAAGGTGGAGATTCACAACAAGTACAAAATCAGCATTGTACTTGGCTACATTCAGGATCGATTTTGGTGCAGACTGTGTTCTCACGTGTACAACTCGAAGGAAGATTACTTCAACGTGAGGGACGCTTTCTTGGACATGAAAATGGAGAACAGTAAAATATCATAAATTTACCTGCTGATGCGCAGTGGCTCGAAGGTCATATGATCATATCAGAATCTGAACAGCAGATTTTCATTATTCACAGCAACTTAAAGGCCCTGTAGCTGTAACTCGTGAAATTTGTTGACCTCAAAAAGGCTTTCTATATTCTGTGGTTTTATTCAAATGTTTACAAATTTACAGGATACAGCCTTTTACAACTGAAAATTTGACAAATAAATTTATATTTTAACCGTTATTTTGATTTCCCGCCATTTTTAAAAACTGGTAATACTATAAAGAAAACAAAGCACTTGATGTCCCAGTGGAAAACATTCAGCACTATGAATTATATTGGACTACTCTGTTGTTTCTGTGAAGATTTCAATGCATATATGCACACCGTACAGTGTTTTTTGCTTTATTTGCATGAGGGCGCCATTTTTTGTTTGGGCAAACATTTATTATTTATCTTGCTCAAAATTGCATATGCAGTCCCAGTGGACAGTTTCTTATACTTGTATAAACACCCCTCAATGAGTACATTCCCACGAACTTGTTTTAGTTTGGAAGTAAAATCACAAAAATAATGCTAAAAGATACAGCTATTGTGCCCTTAAGGAGTCTGAAAGTAAGGCTTTAATGTAGGTGATTGGCTGTTTTGAAATACTCTGTCGTTAGACAATGGTAATTAACCAACCAATAAGCTAAGACCTTCCAAGACACTGCACATTGCCCCCAAAATCAAAGGATAACTCATTTCAGAAAAGTCTCATACAGTGATAGTATATCATTGACGACTACCTCTAATTTTAGCACCAGCAAATTACCTCCAAGAGTATTTTTGGCATGTTATGGAACGGAACGTTGCATTTTTAAAGGGAAATAGGGCTAGGAAATGCAAAAATTTTGCCTCAACATATTTCATATGCACATATTCTGTACCTTTGGGAACTTGGAGGGCACTGTTGCTGTATTGTACCTTAGTTTGCATTGCGAGTCTACTTTAGATCACCAAGTCACATCAGTATGTCATTTTCACTGAAAGCAGTCAATGGTGTGCATTTAAAATAATCTTCACCCTCCATTTTGCCAATATTTGACCTTCCCTCCAACTTATAATGATCCATCCATATTTACTATTGAATCCTGAAATTGGATAGCAGAAACTATCTTTTAGAATACTTAATACTGTGGAGGGAATTTTGATTTTATGTTCTTATCTCTTGAAGAATTAGAATTTCAGCCTCTCTTTGATTGCCCAGTACTGAAATACACAATGGTTGTGGCTCTATGTGTGAGACTTTGGAACGGGAATTATTATTATGTGTGATAATGATCAGCAATTTAATTGTTAAAGTATAGTTCAAAATGACCAACAGGAAGAGGTCAGCAATCATTGTTAAATAATTAAGTATATACAGGAGCATATTTCATGAAAATCGAACACAAATATTGTACTATTATATGTTCTAACTTTGCCAGCTTGTGTTTTCTGTTCAATTTTTTTTTTCCATTGAAACAGTGTGCTTTCTCTTTGATATAACCAGCACTCCTAGTTAAGAAATTTTATGGCTTTATTCTGAATGGTTAACTTTGACCTTGAAAAAAGATAATAATGTACTGCTTATCTCTGAAAGTAACCTGAAAGAAATTATAACACTTGTGCAGCAAACTTGAAAATATATTTAGTCCTTCCACCATATTTCCAATTAATGAACTCTCTGCAGAAAATTGAGCTTGTAACCATATTAAAGTTTATATTTTCTTAAAGTCTATATTGGACCTTTCAACATGGAATAGGGTTGAACAGGTTAGAACTATGGAGGTGTACCACATCTCTGGTGGTGAAAATTATAAATACAGGAAACTGGGATCGCCAAGAATAAATCACCAAATTAACATGTTTGTTTTCATCTTTTATTTTTGACTTCTTCCAAAAATGTTTCACAACTCAAATGAAAGCAGCAAGCAGTGAGAATTGTACACTTTCACATGCCAAGAGTGCATGGCCACTAGAGTTTGTGCAAGTGGATAAGGAGAATCTACACAGTTGAGTGCTTATTAGTATGCAAGTATGCAAACATAGAACAGTAGTTGTCACCTTAATTAGGGTATCCTCAGGTCAGCTATCTTAACTTACCATACATCTCGCCCCATCAGTCAAAATAACCCCCAGATACCCAGAATTGTAATACTGATTTTTTTATCCCTGACATAAATTGGACAAAATGTATTGGCAACTTCTTTCATAAGTATAAACTACAAAGCAGTTTTCAGTGAATTGAAGTGTATGTTTGATACACATGTGTTATATATCTCTCAGCATGACAAGGTGGTCATACATAAACTCAACCAATGGTGGAGGTATATGAGAATTGAACCATCATGTCAGAAACAAACAAAAGATGTGGTAGAGATTGTTATCTGATGAACTGAAATTGAACTGTCTATGCTCTGTAACAAAAATGAGAATCAGTATCATTTTTGCAACTTTTACTGGGTCAGCTGTTATGTTACCGTTTGTAAAGCACTTCCTAGACCTTCAAACTACAATCATCGATCCAAATTATTGAAATATTAAAACTTACATAATTTTTCAAATGTCAATATTAGTACAAGAAGTGGTAGCAGTATGGTTTTTAATCAAGTAAGAGATTTCAATATGATCTGAAATAACCTTACTGTTACTGATAGTGTTCCAGTATGGCAGCAATGAATGCTGGGACATTGACAGTGCTAAATACCTGTAAAGATGTGAGTCTCAGTTACTCATATAATTAATATTAACACAATGTTGCAGTACTATCCTGTGTTGTGACCTAAAAGTGTCTTAGACCAGTGTTTTTCATATAAGCAATATTATATCAGCCTTCCCGCATATACTATGAGCGACTTATGTTTTTACATGACAATTTTGACCATCATCAATTTTCACTTCCAACCGGGGTGTGGTTCAGAGTTGTGACGAGGAACAAGACAGGCATGTACTGTCCTTGTAAAGTTGACATCTGCAATAAAACGCTTTTTATACTAGCTGTTTATGTCTACATTCAGTCACTCCTTTGTCATGCTACATTATCTACTCACTTTAAGTTACTTTGAACCAATGCAGTGCAGGTCTTATGACAAGGGTTAATATCTAGGCACTGCTAATTATTTACTCCAACCTGACAGCAGTGCCACCTTTCCACATATCACAGTGACTACTAGAGGAAGACATGTTGTGAATATGAAGTCCCTGAACGATGAGACACTTAAATCTCAGACACAGACCTAACTTGTAAAAGAGTGATAATAATAAGCTTATTTTTGGTTCCGAAACATTATTATACTTTCTCATTCTACTCCCTGAAGTTTGTTGACATGCAAAGTAATAGCTTTCAAAACACAATGTAAAGTATGCAATGCTACTGTTGACAAGATAAATTCTGGTCTGGACTAAATACATTTGTCAGCACTAACGCCGGGGCTCACAACATTTCTTGATTTCATTCCACAGAAGACAAATGTCAGAGCTGAGTCGTCACGGTCGAAGCTTTGATTGTGCGAGAGCGCCCCCATAGTTTGGAGTATGGCTCTTCAGGCAAACGAAATATTCGCAGTATTCTTAGGGGGTCTTATTGAGGTCAATATGCAAATCACTAAATGGCACTATTGCCAGCTGCAGCTGAACTTCGAAAACTTACGTTGATGGCAGCAGTACGTTTGAACAAGTCGGATTTTCCATATATACCTCACAAATACATTTATTTACATACGACACATGATTTATGTTGGTGTTCTTTTCACCTCTGACTTCTTGACCGACCACCATTTTGTACGGTCTGACAATTCTAACCGTATATAAAGTTGTGCCACAAGGTTATATATTCTCATTCGACTTATATATTTATTGATCCTTCGTAGGTCGTGTGGGAGATGATGATACGTGCCAGCATGTCACTCATGCATGAACCGTGCGACGATTCTACTCCTTGTTACAAATAACAGTACGTCAACTATCTGATCCCACATTCCCCGCGAAGGACTTGTAATTTCCCATGACCCGTAATTCCGCATGTAAATCGTCTAAATTCACTATATACAGATAAAATGTGCTAGTTCCGGCGAGTATAGTAATAAATCCACCATGAAGATTCGATATGGCTATAGGCCTAAATACCTTTTCCTAAATTAGTGAAAAAAAATCAAGAAGCCTAAACAAATTCGGGCGAAAAAGGGACACTGCTAAGAACCCCTTCCCTGTTCTTACTGTTCCGCCCCTTTCACTCAGTTCACTGCACTCCTGTGATGTCGGTTGCGGGGGTGCGGGTCTGTGCCCTTCGCGTCAGTGAGAAAGGTCGCATTGAAGTTAACAGTCAGACAATAGCAGGAAAAGAGAGCGCCAGGACTGAACAAGCAAAAGACGTTCTAGCTTTAGCTGTCAGAAGCTCATATTTCTCCGGCTTTTAGGCCAGACACATACTATATGATATTGGCAGTTTCTGAAAGAGCATCTGTACGTAGGTTAACAGAATGACAGTACGGTTTCTGGCGTTGGCCGCCACGTCAACGATAGGTACATGTCTGTTTGCGCTTTGGGTATGGAAGCTGCGAAGTCGTCGAAAACAGGGGAAGGTCAAATTCGGTCGAGAAATACGAGAGCAAGAGTTTGTAATATCCAAGGAGGTAAGCCCATGCAATAACGGTTCATTCGGAGCTACACCAAGACCGGTACTACGTGCCAGGCAAAGGTAAGACCACGGTCGCCTGTGGTCGGTCTATTCCGCTCGGTGTCGAGATCTATGCCCCCATAGACGTGTGTACATATGCCTCTATTTCTCAGGTATATGTACATGTACACACGTCTATAGGGGCATAGACACCGAGCGGAATAGACCGACCACAGGTGTCTATTTTCTCTGGCATATGTAGGCCTACACACGTCTATGGGGGCATAGACACCGAGCGGAATAGACCGATAACGTGACTGTGGTAAGACTAAGAGTTGTGACAGTTTAAATAGTTTGACGACACTCAATTGGCGCGGTGGCCAGCTGCCGAGAGCTCTGTGAGTCATTTATTACCATTACAGTAACTACATAGAAAGTTTGGTGTTACTGTAGCCTCTTGAAAACTGCTGGAGCATATATGGCACCGAACTTTCACTTGTCCCGATGTTTCGACTAGTTTTTGTGTGAACACGCCCCCATTCACACAAGTGCATACCGTCGACGTCCGCTTTCTGTAAATGTATGTTAAATCACCATGGTTGGAACTTCGGTGAAACATGTAGGTAAATTGTTTTTTCGCCCTTCTTTGGGTTGAACGACCGTAGCATGTATGTAGTAGCGATATTTAGGCGCTTAATCAATCTGATTAAAATCTGATGTAGAGTACGGCTACGTCTCTGTACTTGCGCGGTATTCTCTGGCTGTCGCCTCTCACTAGAGAGAGGCGACAATACAGAGATAATATAGAAACAATTAACAGTTGGCATTACCATTACTTGGCATTACAGGCTTGGCATTTTAGCATCCCCCGTTAATTTTTGACTTTCCTTTCGAAATTTCGCTCTTGCCCATATAAATAAACGTTAATGGTCAGGGTGGAGTCTGTTATTTCCATTATATTATCAACGAGCCCCAGAAAACCGTCAAATTTACGAAACTTTCCCACGCGAAAGAAGTCGGGCCCCAGAACCTGTGCAATACGCAAGGCATTGCAAAAATTTTGCAAATCTGGAGAATTTTTCGGAAAAAAAGAGTGTCTATACTTGGCCCACAAGTGGTTTATTTTGTTTTGTGATTGGTTTTGATCTTTGTACAAATCACATTGTACATCTTAGCCGTAAAGTTACGACGCAATGTTAATATTATTATTCATATTCACGGGCATGTAAACAAACCATTACTGTGTATTTGTGATGAGTCACTTGTTTTAGCTCGACCAATTGAAATACGACTGACAGGGCATGGTAATATAATGAGGGTTAAAAGCTACAGGCAAACATATGACACCGGTAAGGCTTAATTTTTGTAAAAATGTTTAATACATGACAATTTTTCAATTACTTCTAGACCAATGTATTGTTTGCGACACCCTGTGGTCAATGTCCCATCAATAGTGGAGGAGGGACCATGAATGTGGTTACAAATGACTGACATGTGACCATATGTGACAGACATGTCTGAGGGCCAGATTGGACTGTACTGATGTGAAAACATCTTATAATGGTAAACACTGTCCATTGTCTTCTACAGGTTTGTAGATGAAGCTGAAGACAACCCAGATGATTTTTTTGTGTCCAGTAAAGCTATGATTTATTATGAGGAATCCTTGCTCACTGTAGCTGACTTTGTGGGTGCCAAGATGGAACACTTAGTGTTTGTTCAAAATACCACCACAGGTAGATTTGTCTTTTATGCATTTGTACTCGTTCTGTTTTTGACCACTCGTATGTTTTGTATAGCAGGGAGCTATGAATGACACAAACGTGTACATGAAACCATGGAGTGGAGTGGTAAAGACCATGGGTAAAGAATTTCCCCACCCACTCTGTGGAGGGACTGCGCCCCACCATTAAGGGACTATCTATCACAACGTAGAGAGACATATTTACAGAAATCAACAAGTATCAACCAATGACAGCGATAGAATTGTCACTTTCTTCATTTTCTCCTTCAGGAATCAACAGTGTAATGAAATCATTCAAATTCAACAAAGGTGACAGCATCTTGGTCAGCAGCCTGACTTATCCAGCAATTGTCAACATGGCCATGGATGTCTGTGACAACTCAGACAAAGGTAGTTTTGTATTTTAGCAATGTAACTATTCCATATCAAGGGAAGGACGGCAATTTTACCTCAAGAAAGAAAGCCAAAAGAACTACACCAAGACTCTAAAACCTTGCCATGCTTTAAGTGTCCAATGATTTCTAAAAACATCCTTACTTCTTTTACCTGAACCAAAAGAGCTATCCTTTCGACATATGAAAAAGTTAATTTCGAGCCCTGACATATGCCATGGAGGTATACACATTTCATCTTAGCAATAGGCAGTGTATACTGTGTAATAAAGTTACGCACCACTGCTTCATCTGTTGCTCTAGGCGACAGTCACTGTGTTGTGCTTGTGCTACCGCACATGATGACTTTTGAACTTTAACCTTTCTAACTTATTTATTCGGTGTAATTTCACAAGCAATAAGGTTGCTTCATCCTCATTGCCAGATTCAGAGGTCAGGCACAATAATGCTGAGTATGATGTTAGAGGGTTTGTTTCACCAGCGTTCGATCAGGATAAGTTTTGAGCAAGCGATAAGAAATTCACTTTACCTTTGACATCACTTAAGATATCAATTAACCACACTGGCCTTTGCCTACGATACCATTGGATGATTCCAATGTTAAATGTCCACTCACATCAATGTCTTTGAAACACAACATTCCTAGCCATAAGTTTGAATGCTTTATGTTTGTGGTTGTTCCTTAAAGTCCAAAGTGCGTCAAATATTAACGTCATAGGGTACATTTAGTATGTGTACTGATATGATCTCTTATGTCTTCTGTATAATAAGCACTTATCTCTCATCGGGTCGATTTAATTCGGCATTTTTCAGATCCAACGCTGAAGCTTACTCTGTTTGGAATCATTTTCAGAATAAGCTAGAAAGGTCACTCAAAGCTGATTCTGAAGATGACGCCAAATTTATGTTTGTTGAATTTTCACCTGATCCTAAGATAGACGAGAAAAAAGAAGAAAAAAGGCTGATATTGTTTGTTTTGATGAGAAAACATGATTATATGCATTGTTGTTCCGATTCCAACGTTCTGGTGAAGTAAAAGCCCTTTTTTCCTTGACGATTTACATCTTCAAATCTGCAAAACTTGTACATTCAAATAGCTCTGAGGTGAATGCTGTACATGACATGCGACAGATATGTGTAATATTTTAATTGTCCACAGAACTTCAATTCATCAAAGTAAATATCAATTTTCCAATTCATGGAAAGGATGAGGTGATCCAGAAATACATTGACATCTTGGAGGCCAACCCATCAATCAGAGTGGCGATTATAGATCACATTACAAGTAGTACAGCCTTGCTGATGCCGATCCAAGAACTGATTCAAGCATGTCATGACAGGGGTGTGCAGGTTGTAATTGATGGAGCACATGCACCTGGACAAGTGCAGCTCAATCTAGAACAGCTTGGTGCTGATTACTATGTAGGTGAGTGGTCTGTTGGTAACTGTATACACCTAAATACAGTAGTATCAACTCTTTCAGTTTCATAACAATCTTTATCATTGTATCACCGACTGTATGCAGTGGAACTTGTTACAGTCCATCCTCAGTGCAGAGCTGCTTTTTTGCAGTGAGAACAGAATATGTTTTGATTCTTTATTCTTGGCATGCAAATTGTAGCAGCTTGTGGTTAACTCTAATCATTGTTTTTCTCACCGAATCACACAGAGCAGCAGGACACACAGTATGCAGCCTCACTGAATTGCTTTACACGAAGGAAACAAGAACACATGTAACTGCTACACTGAATCATCGTCCCTTCAGCATGGTACACAATTCACCTAGCTGATGGGGCCGCCTTCCCCAATGCTGTGTCATTTGCTCTCACAAACCTTTTCATGATCACTGGCGAGCTTGGCTTTTTCTGCATCTAAACCCCATCTAATTATTGGTGATGAGTCACAGAGAATTTTCATAAATTTCAATTAAACATTCATGCCAGAGGGCGCTGTTCTGCTAGATGACAGAACTGCATCATCAGTACCCCTGCTTCAATAAATCTATAAAAACATCCGCATGTACACCAGTACAATAAGGGCAAACACTGGTATTAAATTACAATTTTTGGCACTAATTGTTTTGCATCTGGCTTGTCACTCGTCATGCAGGTAATCTGTACAAATGGTTGTTTGCACCAAGACCGTCTGCATTTTTGTGGGTGAACCAAAAACACTACAAGACCGTAAAACCGTTGGTCACCTCACACAACTATCAGCAGAGTTTGCAGAATCAGTTCTACCAGCAAGGTGCATGTGATTATTCACAGTACTTCTCCTCAGAGGCTGCTATCCAGTTCTACCAAGATATTGGTGGTTATGTAAGTATTTCCTGAAAAAAATTAAAAAACATAGTCACACACTGTATGCTGCGATCTAAAGGTAATATCTCAAATTAACAACTGTTTAAAATATCATGCCACATTAAAATTTGTTAGTCAGATCACGATGTGTTAAAATCTAGGTATTCCTAACAAGCCTGTTTAGTTTTTCAACCCTTTAATCACGATGGCTTTGCCTAATTCCACAGTTTTCTTTGCCTAAGTTTGACCGATGTACAGAAAAAATGGGATGAAATGGTTAAAGGAAGGAGTTGAAAGGTTTTCTATTCACTTTATAACTTACAGGCTTATAAATCTGATATATCTTACTACACTCTGTGTCAAAAACTGGACTCTAGTAAATTTGACAATCTGACTGAAAGTGAAAATTAATTAAGTTGATAATTATACTCTGTTTTTAGTCGTCAAATAATGATTTCAGTTAAGGAAACTGTCTGTCATGTTTAAGGCACACAGGCAACTCGCAAGAAAAATGTTCAATTTAACATACTACATGCCTCAAAATTGAAAGACTGTCATTGTTGCACAGACTTTTTTCAATGAACTTTCAACCAGTGGTTTACAAAAAAATAACCTTGTCTGAACTATCACCTTTGAGACACACCTCATTCTGAATCTGGCTGTTTCCACAGGAAAATAATCGCAATCATACCAATTCGATAACACAAGGTTGGAATTCGTAATACAATAGTTGTAAACATAGACACAAAACAGCACAGAACAGACAGTAAATAGACGGTACTCAAACAAAGTCAAATTCATGAAAGAAAGATATATGGACCTCTGGCAAAAAGACCAAGAAGTAATGTCAGGTGTTTTGAAAATATATAGTAAGCGCATCCTGCCCACATGTGGCACCCGCCAAATATCATTCTGTAAGTCAGATAGAAAATGGTCACCAAGGCCCAATGTCACCGATGCCATCAGCGATCATTTGTGGAAGAGAGATATTGTACGTATCTACCAGCTTGCGATACCTGCCAAAAGAGCGTTTGAATGTAGAGACAAGTCTTGCTCTGGTGTAACCTTGATTTAATAGTTTGCAAGAGAGATGACCATGTCTCAGAGTCTCTACAAAATCACCTTATGAACTGCATGCTCTTGCATATCAAATAAGCTGGGAAATGTATACCCCATAAGCTGGCAAGAGTGGAATATTACTGATGAGGTGTGGGAAATTGATTACACTAAAGTTGAAATCATCTCTCTTGTCATAATAGCCAAGTAGAAAGGTGACCATTAGAGTCAAATTCAAGTAAAATGTCCAGATATGAACCAGAAGAGGCCGTTTCTGTAGTTTCTTTAATCTCCAATTCTGGAGGAGAAATCATAGCGAGATAGTCACTGAAGTTCGAGTTATTCCACAGGAAGCTGTATCACAATACAACAGAGAGATGGTAGAATGGGCCATGGAAATGCTGGCCGAAGCATGGCAGACGGAATGTCTACCCATCCCTGATGACATGAGGGCGCCCTTCATGGGCATGGTCGCACTACCTGAAGGCTGCATAATAAATGTACCCACGACTGTCTCACGAGACTACACAGAAAAATTGAAGGAGGAGATTCACAACAAATACAAAATCAGTATTTTACTTGGCTATATTCAGGATCGATTTTGGTGCAGACTGTGTTCTCACGTGTACAACTCGAAGGAAGATTACTTCAACGTGAGGGACGCTTTCTTGGACATGAAAATGGAGAACAGTAAAATATCGTAAATTACCTGCTGATGCGCAGTGGCTCGAAAGGTCATATGATCCTATCCGAATCGAAACATCAGATTTTCATTATTCACAGCAACTTAAGGAGTCTGAAAGTAAGACTATATTGTAGGTGATTGGCTGTTTGAAATACTCTGTCATTAGACAATGGTAATTAACCAACCAATAAGCTACGACCTTCCGAGACACTGCACATTGCCCCTGAATAAAATGATAAAAAATTCAGAAAAGTCACATACAGTGATAGTATATCGTTGACGACTACCTCTAATTTTAGCACCAGAAAATTACCTCCAAGGGTTGTTGTTTGCTTTATACATATTGACCATTACATCTGTAAAGGGAGTTGAAGCTAAGAAATGCAAAAATTTTGCCTCAATATATTTCACATGCACGGACTATTCTGTACCTTTGGGAACTTAGAGGGCAATGTTGCTGTATTGTACCGTAATTTGTATTGGGAGTCTACTTTTGATCACGAAGTCATATCAGTACGTCATTTTCACTGAAAGCAGTCAATGGTGTGCATTTAAAATAAACTTTACCCTCAATTTTGCCAATATTTGACCTTCCCTCCAACCTATAATGGTCCATCCATATTTACTATTGAATCCTGAAATCGGATGGCAGATACTATCTTTTAGAATACTTAATACTGTGGGGGGAATTTTGATTTTCTGTTCTTATCGCTTGGAAGAATTAGAATTTCAGCCTCTCTTTGATTGCCCAATGCTGAAATACACAATGATTGTGACTTTCACTTATGTGAGACTCAGGAACAGGAATTATTAGTATGTGTGATAATGATCCGCGATGTAATTTTCAAAGTATAGTTCAAAATGACCAACAGGAAGAGTCAGCAATCATTGTTAAATAATGAAGTATGTACAAGAGCATATTTCATGAAAATGGAACACAAATATTGTACTATTATCTGTTCTCACTTTGCCAGTTTGCATTTTCTGTTGAAATTTTTTCATCCATTGAAACAATGTACTTTCTCTTTATATAACCAGTACTCCTAGTCAAGAAATTTTATGGCTTTACTCTGTATCGTTAACTTTGACCTTGAAAAAAGAAAATAATGTTACTGCTTACCTGTGAAAGTAATCTGAAAGAAATTATAACACTTGTGCAGCAAACTTGAAAATATATTTAGTCCTTCCGCCAATTAATGAACTCTCTGCAGAAAATTGAGCTTGTAACCATATTAAAGTATATATTTTCTGAAAGCCTAGATATTGGACCTGTCAACATGAAATAGGGGTTAACAGGTCAGAGCTATAGAGGTGTACCACATCTCTGGTGGTGAAAGTAATAAATACAGGAAGCTGGGGTTGCAAAGAATAAATCACCAAATTAACATTTTTGTTTTCATCTTTTATTTTTGACTTCTTCAAAAAATGTTTCACAACTCAAATGAAAGCAGCAAGCAGTGAGAATCGTACACTTTCACATGCCAAGAGTGCATGGCCACTAGAATTTGTGCAAGCAGATAAGGAGAATCTACACAGTTGAATGCTCATTAGTATGCAATTATGCAAACATACTACAGTAGTTGTCACCTTAATTAGGGTATCCTCAGGTCAGCTATCTTAAGTTACCTCACCTCTTGCCCCATCAGTCAAAATACCCAGAATTGTAACACTTATTTTTTCTCCCTGGCATAAATTGGACAAAATGTATTGACAACTTCTTTCATAAGTATGAACCACTAACAGTTTTCAGTGAATTGAAGTGCATGTTTGATACACATGTGTTATCTCTCAGTATGACAAGGTGGTCATACATAAACTCAACCAATGGAAGAGGTATGAGAATTGAACCATCCTGTCAGAAACAACAAAAGTTGTGGTAGAGATTGTTATTTGATGAATTGAACTTGAACTATCTATGTTCTGGAACAAAATGAGAATCTGTATCATTTTTTGCAACTTTGACTGAGTCAGCTCTTATGTAACGCTTTATAAACCACTTCCTAAACCTTCAAACTAATGATCAATCCAAATTATTGCAATGTTAAAACTTACTTAATTTTTCAAATGTCAATATATTTGTAAAAGAAGTAGTAGCAGTGTGGTTTTTAAACAAGGAAGATTTTTCCGGACGATTTGAAATAACCTACCTGTTGCTGATAGTGTTCCAGTATGGCAGCAATGAATGCCGGGACACTGACAGCAGTACTAAATACCTGTAAAGATGTGAGAGTTACTTATATTTCTAATATTAACACACCGTTGCAGTACTATCCTGTGTTGTGACTTTAAAATGTCTTAGACCAGTGTTTTTCATATAAGCAATATATTAGCCTTCCCGCATATACTATGAGTGACTTGTTGTTTTTACATGACAATTCTGACCATCATCAATTTTGACTTCGAACTGGGGTGTGGTTCAGAGTTGTGATGGGGAACAAGACAAGCATGTACTGTCTTGTTAAGTTTACATCTTCAATAAAACGCTTTTTATACTAGCTGTTTGTGTCTGCATTCAGTCACTTCTTTGTCAGTGATACATTGTCTACTCACTTTAATTAGTTACTTTGAACCAATGCAGTGCAGGGCTTATGACAAGGGTTAATATCTAGGCACTGCTAATTATTTACTCCAAGCTGACAGTGCCACCTTACCACATATCACATTGACCACTAGAGGAAGACATGTTGTGAATATGAAGTCCCTGAACGATGAGACAATTAAATCTCAGACACAGACCTAACTTGTAAAGAGTGATAATAATAAGCTTATTTTTGGTTCCGAAACATTATTATACTTTCTCATTCTACTCCCTGAAGTGTGTTGACATGCAAAGTAATAGCTTTCAAAACACAATGTAAAGTATGCAATGCTACTGTTGACAAGATGAATTCTGGTCTGGACTAAATACACTTGTGATCACTAACGTTTGGGAGTTTACAACATTTATTGATTTCATTCCACAGAAAACAAATATCAGAGCAGAGGCGTCGCCGCGTGGTACACTCGACGCTTTAATCTTGCGAGAGCGCCGCCATAGTTTTGAGTATCATGGATCTTCAGGCAAACGAAATAGTCGCACTAATCTTAGGAGGTGTCATTGAGGTCAATATGCAAATCACTAAATGGCACTATAGCCAGCTGCAGCTGAACTTGGAAAACTTACGTTGATGGCAGCAGTGTGTTGTAACAAGTCTGATTTTCACATACATACTTCACAAATACATTTAGCTTCATACGACACATGATATTCTGGGTTGGTGTAGGTCATTTAAAGTCACAAACTGAGAAAATTACCTAAAATATACAAATTTTGGGGTTTCCCAACACTTTGAGCAGAAAATTTATCTAATAACATCTCTTGGGACTTTATACCAAATTACAAAGCTATCAAACAAGGGACTTTATACCAATTACAAAGCTATCAAACAAGTAATTTTGAGATAAAGTTTTCTTGACCAAAAATGACAATATTGTCTTAAAAATACAATTTTGTATATTTCAGGACAATTTCCACATATCTAACTATTGTCATCTCTGGCATCTGTGTACCAAATAAAAGCTATCTGTCCAGGGGCTTTAAAAAATACTTTTTAAGATTTTTTGACCAAAAATGACAAAAATTGTCCCAAATAGTAATTTTCCCAATTTTGTCATAATTTCAACGAATTAGAAGAGTAACACCCTTGCACACATCCAACCCGAATTTGAGAGCGGTTGGGCGGGCGGTTCCAGAGAAGAAGAATTTTTACTGAAAATGAGAAAAATCACCAAAAAATTCAGCAAAAATAAAAAATTAAAGATATCTTGACGATATTCATAAAACTGTATAAGGTTCACCTAAGGTACTTGCACACAAATTTTCAAAGCAATCAAAACAGCAATTCTTGAGTTATTAATTCTTGACCATTTTCACATGTTTTAAGTTCATTTACATAATTTTGGCAATGCAGACTTTATTTGAACAAAATTCCATCTCTAGCCCAGGATGCATCAACACTCCAAATACAAAGCTGAAAAGTGCAGCGGTTTGCGATTTTCTGATGTTGACGGACATACATACTACATACATACATACATAACGCATACATACATACAGACATACAGACAGACAGACAGACAGACAGACAGACAGACAGACGGCATCAACTTCAGCTTATACGATAAACCTCACAGTGGTATACCAAATGTGAGCTAAAAAAGTGAGAGTCCAGATATCTATTCCGAGGCGCATTCTAGCTTTAGAGTTCAGGGCGGTAAAACTGAAGTCATCTATAAAAAAAATCACAGTTGCCGCGAATCATATATCAATGCACACTAAGTACTCATTTATTTGCATTCAATCCACAAGTATTGACGAAAAAGTTTATCGAAATGCTTTCAACAATGTGTTCAGGAGATCGACAATGTCAGGTTTTACGCCGCGGCGGTTGTTCCGAATCTTGTACACCCGGGGGGGGGGGGAGGGTAACTCCCATAGATGGCTATACGGGGAGGGTCCGGCGCGAAAGGGGTCGTTTTTTTTTTGCACTGTTTGGTATCAGAAAGGGTATACTATACTTTTCACGAGGTGTTGGTATGAGAAAGGGTCCTGTTTTAAACACAAACTGACATTTGTTAAAAAATCATGCTGTTAACACTGGAAACCCATGTATCTACATCCCAGATCTACCATCAATATTTCCGATCTGTCGGTTTGACTGTTGGTAACATGTACCCCTGGTACGCAAGGCGAGTGAGTCGTATCTGTATAACGTATGGATTGTATGGTATCAGCACAGGCGACCCAATAAGTTCTGAGTTTTTCACACTGTTTTCTCTATCATTTTCTCTTCTTTCTTCATGCTCTGAATGATCGGAATAAATAAAATAAATGGTTTATATAACCTAACCTAGCCTCTGTGACTCTTTATTTATTTTACACTCCATTACAAGGACGTATATCTCTCATACACACATGCTGTAATTAATTAGTCCAACATACTAATTATGCTAATCCGTGGACTTATCAGGGATTTTACGGGTTGGTCAACATCGCGAAAGATAGGAATGGTTACTAAAACCTTTTTCATTAACATCACTATCTTTCCGATGTTGACCAACCTCTGATAAGTCCACGGATTAGCATAATTAGTTGTGTTGACTGATTAATTACAGCATGTGTGTATGAGAGATATACGTCCTTGTAATGGAGTGTAAAATAAATAAAGAGTCACAGAGGCTAGGTTAGGTTATATAAACCATTTATTTTATTTATTCCGATCATTCAGAGCATGAAGAAAGAAGAGAAATGATAGAGAAAACAGTGTGAAAAACTCAGAACTTATTGGGTCGCCTGTGCCCTGGTACGCAAGGCGAGTGAGTCGTATCTGTACGTGAGTTGCTATGCGGGTCAAAGGTCAATCCCACGCTACCCCGCCAAGAGATAGCTGCGTTTCGACAACTAGGTATCAGAAAGGGTAGGTTTTTTTGCTCAAAACTGGTATCACAAGAGTTTGGGTTTCCATGTTCGTGCGGAGCCCCCCCCCCCCCCGTACTATTAGCCATGGAGTTACCCCCCCCCCCCGGGCTTGTACATCGACAGATATCGTTGTAAGAAAAATACATTCAGTGAACACAATGCAGGTAATGTCGACAAGTTAGCGTTTGACAAAGATTTTACTATCAAATCGTGATCTTGGCTGGTTTCTCAGATACTGGAGGACGAAGGATTTCAAATCGGGATCTCCTGACTTTAAGAGGTCCTCCTACACGGTGAAAAATTACAGCTCCCTCTTTCACTTGATGGCGTTCCTCGCCCCTACAATGGAGACCTTACTGCTGTCATACACTCCATAATCTTGTCAGTTACACAGACTCTTGCTTAAGTATTTCATTAAAAATTACAAATTAAGGCCAGAAAGAAAAAATAATTGTTCATCGTAATCGCCGCTTTACTTTGCCGGAATATTTTTTGATTTCGGCAAATTCATACTCCTGCATTGCAAATACTTTAGTACCGCCGCTGGCGGTGCCCTACACTTCGTCGGGTTTTCGCGGCATGTGGATTCTGAGAATAAGACTTCCGAGTCCGACGTGTCTGCACTGAGCTCCGTCAACACGTTGTTGCGACGTTTGAAATATAGTGTTGAATTCAATAACCAGTATCAGTGTATCTTGTCTGAGATATTTCTGGTTAGCCTAAAAGGGAAAAGATTATTTTGCCTTGTCTGCATCCCGGCAAAAGTCCGAGGGACCGTGTTAGGCCTACCTTTGGCCTAAAAAATTTTTTTTCAAAAATCACTCGCCGCTACTGAAGCTTGGTCCAACATATCCGATGAACAAGATTTTTTTCCTCTGGCCTTAAAACATAATTTACATCATTCGTCATAATTATCATTCGTCATAATTCACGCCCATCATTTTAATATAGAAAAGAAGTTTCATGTAAATTACAAAGGACATTTTAGCACACGAAAGAATAAATTGTACAAAAATTATGTTTTTCTAGATAAAGTTTGTAGGAAATGGTTAGCTGTAAATACAGAATGCCACATTATTACGGTCTGAGCTCGACGTCTCTCTCTCTCTCTCTCAGTAACACAAATCTCAATACTGGCTAAAGTATAGGTCTTTACATGTGGAAGAAGGTGATCAGACTTAAGACATGCAAAGTTGCAAGTGTTCGACTTAATTTTCCTTGAGATGACGGAATATATGTAAAACTTTTTTCACAATATTTCATGCAAAGTGTAGGCTACATTATAATGTTTGTTCCCGAAATCAAGACTTTGTTCGCCCGAAAAAGTCATGTGCCGTATTGCTTTACGCTCGCGAACATACCAACCTTTCCCACTACAGATTGTTTAGCGTGTCGGTTAATCTTTTTGTCATCGCACTTTTAATTACATGACTTATCAAATTGGCCGGAAAAATTACTGTAAATTGCTGGTTGTCAAATGCCCACTAACGCCCCGCGAAGAGGTGTAAAAGCTGTTTCTATACCAGGACATGAGAGTGATAACTCGGCACACCTAAATGTCGGCCAATGCAGCGAATTACCCGTAATCAAATCCCAAGATCACGCTTAATTCTGAAAGACAGCAGGAAAAACGTTCTCAGCACCATTGTTCCATCCGATGATTTTTTTTTTCAGTTTTTCATGAGTTGTCAGAGTTCCATGATACACTGGCCTTTTTTCTTCCTACTATCCTAAAAGACATGTGGTGCCGCATCAAAACCCTAAAGCAGCCTGTAGAAAAAAATTCATAAAGTACGATTTATTCCCCCAAAATGGTTTAGATTTACTTTTGTTTGTTTCATTAACGTATATCCCTACCTTCGATTCACAAGAATATTTCAGGAGCCACCATACAAAATTTAGTCAGAGGAACAAATAACCAAATATTTAGCGGCACTCGAAATTCAAAATGGTCGCTATCTCCGTACGTGTTAACTCAAAGGGAAAAATTTAGGCCTAATTAATTTTCGATTTTATACAAAATTAGCCGATGAAAACTTTACTTCTTCATGAGCTTTAAAATGAGCCCCGACGAGATGTAGATCAAAACAGTATTGTAATAAATTCAGTGTCCGAATATCTGTCCCTGAGGGAGCTATGTTCGTCATACAGTAGACACAAACGTCATAACACATGTTTCGTCATCGACAAGGCTAATTTCGCTCACTCCTAGCCTCCCGGCATATCCTACTGACTAGCCGATAAACTAAACTGGCAATCAGCATTAGTGCCAGCCGAAAATCCAAGATAAAGAAGTGTTTTCTCTTTAGAACGATTATCTGCGTCTTAAAAAAAACAGGCTCATCGCATAAAAGTGATTTCAAAACGCTTACCTGAAGGACTGTGTCAGCACCAGAGTAATCACCGTAGTAACAGTCATTAGAATAAGAGTAGCACCAGCTCTGTTGGCACGTATTGATAAATAGACAGAAATAGGTCATGTAACATTTAGCTTCTCAAACTCTATATCTATCTTCAACACTCAATCGTTGTTCGCACTATCCATACTCAAAGAGATTTGTAATTCCAGTGTCTATTTTATCGGCAGTGGTTCACATGTAAAATCTGTCTACATTTATAATATTTAGCTTACAGTTTTGTCCGGCAGTATCTGTCAGTTATTAGTATGCCTTGGATTCTATAATATAGTGACATTGATTAGCTAACAAAATTTCTTATTTTTTCACAAACCTGCGGGGACGTTCAGGAATACGGTCTCGGTTATACTGTTTACGTTATCAGACTGGATAACTTCACATGTCAGCGAGACGTTACCACTGTAGCGACTATGGTCCACTTCACAGAGGGTACTGCTCGAAAATATTCCGTCGGCCGTTGCGATGGACCATGGCTCAGCAGAAGACACGTTCACTCCATTTATGTACCATGCCATACGAATCGCAGCAGGTTTACCACCGTGTGCATCGCATGAATATTCAGAACCATTTGATGCAATCTCAACAGAATGGAATGGAACTGAAAAATATATTGGGGCAAGAATTTGTTGCTCAGAGAAAGAAAGACACATCGCCGACAGTCTCGCAGAATTTGCCGCTTCAGTTATGTATGGTATGTCACACAGTACCAGAGATTTCCCATAATGCATCATGATTTGTACCCAGTCTACCATATCAAAAATATGTAGACAAATTCCTGGACTAGTTGTAAAATTCTGAAAACGTACTTTTAAAGGACACCTTTCTTCTCATTCCCCATTTTTAAGGATTAAGAAATTTTGCTTGATTGAGAGAGGAATATAGCATTTTCCACTGATTGTGTCCTCAGCCATACAGAATAAAGTGATGGAAAGTAGGGAGACTAGTTGCACCTGTTTTATGAAACAAAAGGATATTGATTTTTTCCAAATAGAAAAGACAAAAGAAATTTACATGCTAATCTTTTTCAGAGAATGACCCCTTCAGTTGGTCATAACTTGCTTCCCAAAACTGTGACATTTGTAGTACCTGCAGAATGTGACTTTTTAGTTAATTGACAGTTTCTTTGAAATTTATACTACAATATGTCAAGGTACTTTTAATAAATATAATTAATCAATTATCTTGAGACTTCACATAATTGCTTTTATGCACAACTGAAAAAGTTATAAGTAAACTAATGTCGTTGGTACAAATCAAACAGCATTGTGGGTAATTTATTGTACTGTGAACTGAGCATGGAGGAAGAACACGATGTGCTAACTCCAAGGTCAGAGCATTCCTACCTCAGTGCTGCCGCCTATCTAACACAGTAAAAGCTTCCGACTAAGTCGAACGAAATATTCATACGGAGAATAAGCACCACACAATCATTATCCACTGAAATCATGAGTTTTTCCTGTGACGACAGTTTTCTAAGTGCAAGGCTGAGCACACTCATTCATCAGTACATAGATAATCATGTATGGATTTATGGTGGGTTTAGAATGTCACAAGTCTGATAGAAACATAGGTTCCAACGCGAATGGAGCCTTAGAAAACGTTCTTCACCTGATAGCCAAGCCAATTAAGCAGTTGTATTCATATCATGCCTTTTAGGTTTAATGTTGCGTTTGCAAATGATGTCTCGCCATTGTTTTATGGAGTAACTCAGAAACTGATGTACTACTAATGGTCCAGATCTTTATCTTGAAAGTAGCCTGAGATAATACATTTCATCTTTTGATACATTTCCGAAACAATAACTAAAAACTTCTACAATGATCAGAAATGATACTCACTGATCACGTGGATATATGCCGTCTTACTGTGGGGGCTCGCAGCAATGTTTCTACATGTGAAAGTGGTGTTGTCGACCATAGAAGCATTCTTGATCTGAAGATTGAATTCTCCATCGTCTTTGCCCACAACAGCGTATTGTTGAGGATCAATAGTCCAATAGTTCTCTGAAACCTGCGTCTTACGCCCATTCCGAAACCAGTTCGTTTTTGCACCATTACTATTGCCTATTCGGCATCTGAGCATTATGGAACCCCCACTCAACACAGACGAGTTCTGCGGCGATGTTTTTCAGCTCCCTGTAGAAAGGGACAAAAGACACCCTACTTTTATTCTTCAGAAGCGAGCGGTCATTCCAGGGGCTGAGCTCAAAATGTACCATAGAATGACTTCAGTATTCGTGAACTTCTTTTCAATTGCTGTCATCTTTTTATGTGGATCTCCTGACGAGATTGGAACCTCGTGCCATTAAAATCAATTGTTCATGACAAAATCTGGGACTTTCTTGTCCCGAATTTTTACTCATGCATTGCTGTCATTTAGCAACAGTGGTGTGCATTATCATCAAAAACCAATGGTCATCCAGTTTGTGTCAGCAGCATTTTGAATCACACACACACACACACACACACACACACACACACACACACAAAATTACTTCAAGTACAAAATATAATATCTGTTACTTAAGTTTCATGCATCCTGCAATCATCAGACAGAACTAAAAGTATTCATAGCTCTACAATCTAATTCATATAGTTTGGACGTACCATTTTATTTCTAGGTGCTGTTAAAATTTGATAAATAATATTTGTTTTGGTTGCGACATTTTTAAACAATCTCAGAGCGCTTATATATATATATATATATATATATATATATATATATATATATATATATATATGTGTGTGTGTGTGTGTGTGTGTGTGTGTGTGTGTGTGTGTGTGTAAAGAAACACATTACTTCAAGTACATTGAAGCATTGAGCACTGTAATTTCCCACGAGGACATCTATCTATCTATCTATCTATCTATCTATCTATCTATCTATATATATATATATATATATATATATATCTATATATAATATATATATATATATATATATATATATATATATAAACAAGAGCTCTTAGTTGGTTATATATATGAATGTTTGTATGTACATCCCTTGCGCATATTCAAAATTCTAAAATAGCGGCTGTACCGAAACTGGTGACCACAGCCAACGAAGGGAGGCAACCAAAGTTTAGAAAGCTACAAAACTGGTGAACTATGTACATACATTCTGATTGCCAATGTCTCGAAAGAGGCGATGTTTATCGACAAGAAAGTCGAGCAGCCGAAGGCGAGACCACTCCATCCCTTTAACATTTTTCTTCTTATACAGCCTGCTTATTCCTGTAACTACATGGTTCTAAAGGATTTGATTTTACTTCACTACATGGTTCAATCATAGCAGTATGACTGCAGTGAGGAAGTATTTTGTTGCCATGTAAAGGTCATGGCTTTGCTTGGCGACTGAATACTGTCAACAATTGAAAATTCTACGAGAAGATTTTTCTTGCAAAACTTCGAAAACCTTCGCTAATGAGGACACAAAACAAAGAATTTACTTACTCTGGCATAAATCATCAAATGTTGCTTACCTTGACTACAAACCGCTGTGATGCTGGCAATGAACAACATCTTCAAAGCCCAGAAAATCTTTGATCTAAAATGGTAGCTCATGTCTCGATGTTCCGTTTTAGTTGCAGAGGGACCTGGTAAAGCGATATAATTGGAAGCATTTCAGTATTTCAACATCCCTAACAATTGCAATAAACGCGCCATTCCGCGTCCACATTAATATTTCGATGTACTTCGCCACCTGCCATGACAGGCTAGTCAAGATAGTACCACCACTTCAGTGATCGATGGACAAACTCCAAAACCCAGACATGGTCTCGCCTAAACCCTCTAAGTTAACGATTAAAAACGAACTCATTTTCGCCTCACGCAACAATCCCTTAATAACCCCTCATATCGTTAAAACATGGTAATGACGGGCGCATATTAAAAACATATACTACAGGCGAACTCTGAATTCCCCTACTCTGCTGTGTCATTCGTATGTCTAGCTACCGACCAGGAATGTCCGAAAAACGTTGCCCGATCGTATCAGCGTATCACGCTTGGCTTCGCACCTTGATTCATTTGTCAAGGACATCACATCATATACATCATAAGCCTACAGCGTTCGTATACTGCACTGTACCTGCCATGTCGCACCATTCATATACACACGGTGTGCAGTACATGCCTAACTTTTGAATCATCGTCAAAACGGTTGTGTTTCATAGAGTGTGTCTAACCGACACTCTGACGCAATATGCATAGATGGGTCCGCAAAAGGACACTCGAGTCCCAGAATAGTTCATTAGCCGCAAACTAGCTCTTGAATGTGACCGTAAAATACTGTTTTCGCTCTTTTGTAGAAAGTTCTCTTTACATGTACCAAATCACCATAGATCGATATTCCCTTGAAAATGTCCCCCAGAAGGAAAGTGTTTCTTTTGGAATAACAGATCATGGTTGGGTACCAACTCTCGATTGTCGTCGCTGTACCCGATCTGGCCAGCAAAACACTCAACAGGTGGTTTCGTGCAGTCTATACGTTTATCGAACGAGCGCGATTTTACAGGATAAGAAAGTTCCTTGCAATAAAGAGCTTCTAAATATCAAGTAATAGTACAAAATTTGTAAAGCGCGCAAGATATGAGTGCCGGGTAAAACCCGCCTTCACCTGGCTGTACCGATTTTGACGTTTGCAATTTCTCAGTCTTTTTCATTTTCTTTTCCGTCTTTTAACAGAGTGACCGAGACCCCAGAATACAATAACGAATACTGCGGATTTAACGACGTTGTTGCCAATTCATAAAAAAAAATTACACAGGATTTTTGAGATCAGTGAGATGAAAAATGTTACTAAATATTCCACAAGTACTGTTGACAAAACTACAGGACAAACAAACATACCAGGTTGATTGCGAGCGCAATTGATGGTTTCATTGGCGATATGATCGATAAACCGATGTCACTACTTAACCCCACTATCACGACATATCACATTCCACCTGCCATGACAGGCCACAGTCCCCTACCGTTATACTCCACATGCCATGACAGATCACAATCCCCATGCTGTTACACTCATGGCGTGACAGGCCATAGTCCCCCCGCCGTTACACTCCACATGCCGTGACAGGCCACAGGCCCACGCCGTTACACTCCACCTGCCATGACAGACCACAGAACAATGCCTACACTCCACATGCCCGTGACAGGCCAGACACCATATGCCATGACAGACTGTCGGTCATAGACAAAGAATCGCCACACATGGAAGGGTTTATTTTCACAGCTCATTGACGTCCTGGTAATAACTTAAGTCGCTTCGATCCCATAACACATACGGCCTTGTGGATTGATGTTCGAATTCAATGCACCATGGATCAGCCAGATCCTCTCTATCCAGTACACCACTGATCCTCAATGCAGGATTCACGTTTAAATTTACCTCCGTACCCACAGTCTTTGACTATATATCCTAACACGACGATCCTGAAAATGGGGCTTCTATTATCCTATAAAGAGTCTTGCTTCCTTCTCAGTCCTGGTGTGGCCACTGCCTGAACGAAATGATGTATGTGAGTGGAAAGTTCCGAGATCTTTTGAGTGGTCCAATGAAAATCGGGAGATGAATACTTGCTTCCAATATGGTTTTCACATTTCCGTATTGCCGTGTTTATTACCACATAAGGTGTCCCAGCTACACACGGCATTCCTGGGATGATTAAACAAAAAGCAAACTTCAGGGAACTAAAATTTATCAGAAATTGATAATTGGCAAGTGGATAAGTAGAACATTAACAATATTAGGTGGACCAAACCAAAAATGCCCCTTAAGTAATTAATCTGCAGCATGATTTTCATGAATTCAATGATATTTATAATAACCGGTCTTTTTTATTTCATCGTCGTTTGGTTTGAGCGTACCTGTAAAATAACTTTTCCTCAAGGCAGTTCAACTAATGATATAAGTGACGTTGGAAAGTGATATAATCGACTGCCAGTAAATTAGAAAAGTTGTGTAAGCAAACCGTCTGATTGGTTACTCAAAATCAAAATCAAATGAGCAGGGCAATATAGCCTAATCTGTATTAGTAAAATGCAAGGCCACCTTATTAATAAATTTCTGTAGCGTCTCCAATATAATACAATAATCCATAGAAGTCACTTTCCTTCGTGCAGGATCACATGTTGGACCGTGAACGCAACACAGCCAATAAAAAGACCGAGACCGGATGTGAAGCATGATAGAGTACCTGGCACATCAGGCCAGGACGATGCACATACACGTTAAACACTTGACTTTTTGAGTTCATCGTTTTATGAAACGCGTGCATGAATACACAAACAGTGGCTAAACGCATTTTGCGTACATGACACTGTTAGTTCACTAGACCTGCCCCAAGTCTGTGGAGGGACCGTGCTTGAAGGAACCTCAGCAAACTGTCAGGGCAGGCAAGCAACCAATTTCAAGAAATTTCAACAAAAGGTGTTTTCAGAAGTTTAGTATTTATAAAATTTGAGGCAACAAAATTTCGGGAAAAGTGAAAGCCGTTCGCAAGTACCCTCCCGCCACGATTTTAAAGGATTTCTTCCCACCAAATATTTCTTCTCCCCCCAACATGACTAAAACTTTCAGTGACCCTCTCCCCACCGCAAGAACTCCAAACTACCCTCCCCTCATAACAAAAGTTCCCATTGTCCCTCTCATCATTATCATTCCTAATAAGAGAACTATCTTTCACGTGGATACTTCGTAATCTTTTAATTTGGACCGAAAAATCTCATTCAAATTAAACTTTGACTGGCGACTGTCGCTCACTGAGAAATTAAAACAAAATTTGCAAACCTACTAACAGGAAGGCTTCCTCCTTCCCCGAACACTGACAAAAACAGATGCCCTCTTCCCTGCCCAATAATATATAAATATCTGCCCTCCGCCTACGAACCGCTTGCGAATACATCATTTCGCGAACAGCTGCATTAGCTACCCTTGAAACTGTCGCGGTGATGATGAGGTGATCGCAAATTGCATTGAGATTACACTTTGGCAGACTGTCGCGTACAAAGTACTGGGTTAGTCGTACGCACGAGAACTAACATGACATTGTCCTATCATGACCTTGCCATGGAATGGTAGCTTCGGTGATATCAGTCACCTCAGAATTTTTTGTCTGATGAGATCCTTATCTTGTATCCAATACTCATGTGTTGCTCGGATCAGTGAAGCTAGGGTATTGGGTCTTTAAGCAAACCAGTTGTTGGTATCAAAATAGACATATTTTATCGGAATGTCTGGTTCAATAGATCTTTCTGTAATCAAATATATTTATAAGGAATAATCATGATAAGAATGGACGTGGATCCGGCGCCTTGCAAGAAGTCATTAAGACCTGTGTTTGAACTCGTAATCCCCGATAACCTGAGACGCAGACGTGGTACACAGTCTATGTTTACCCTTTGTTGAATTTGTCTGTGAGTGGCAGAGTACGGTTGGCCAGCAAACACCGTATAAATATGACTTACCTGCCATAACAGGTAAGTCATAACAAAATACAAAGTCTTTGTGTATGAAGTGGGAAAGGTTATCTTAGGACAATGTCCTAGTTAAAATGCTCCCATTCATAGTTACAATCATTGACCCTTCAGCGAGAAATATTTGATACTTGCCCATTTTAAATGCTGCTTTTCACCTATCCGGAAAACGTTTATATTTACAGATTCGGAGTTTTATGAGTTTACATTTATTTATTACATTTATTGATGGTTTTTGAACCTCAGGTAGAGTTGCAGGAGACCCCATTGGAGCATGCGCAGAATGTATATGAATAAACAGCGTATGCAGTGTCAGCAACTTTTGACAATTTCCACATACTCCAGCTGTTTTGTGGCTTAGATTTACTGACATGGTATGTTCGGAATGAAATTTAACCTCTGAACTATAAAGACCGTTTGCGAAATCCTAATGCTATATTCACAAGTCAAAACATCTATATTCAATGATCCTCACAGATAAATTACCTTATAGCCAGCGTCATTGCGAGTGCTGTATTTGTGCGTTCCGTCATTCCATAAAAGTGACGAGGGGGCGTTATTTACAAAGGCAAAGGGTTTCGTAAAAATATTGCAGTACTTATACGCTATCAGCTGCGCAAGGCATTCGGTAACTACAGCGGAATGGAGCGTCTGACTTCCCGCATTCTCTACGAACTGTACATTTTGTAGTGAATTGGGCAAGTGAGATTTTAGGAAAAGGGACTTAGGGTTGTATTTTCACACGCCAAGGATGTCCATTATTATGACGTTTCATTCCGTTGCTGTTACCTAAGCCTTGCGCAATTGATAGCGTAAGTTAACAGTCTTATAAGATAAATTTCCACAGCGAGAAATATGAGTACAAGCGGATTCGTGGGTTTCTTCTTCCGCAATAATCATTCAGTAATTTGCAATTTTCTAATTGTTACAAAACTGCTTATCGATTGCATTATGCTGTTACTTACCCTTGTTAAATAATCAACAGTGGTATTGTGGACACAAAACAGTCTTGCTACGTTCAGACAGGTAAAAATTGAAACGCTTCTGCAACACTATTTGTGATTTGTAAACACAGGGGATTAATAGTTTGAGTCCGCTTGTGTCCATACTTACAAAAGTAAGCCATTGTTTTGGTGTTTAAGACGTCTTAATGCGCCCTCTCGAGTTCAAAAGGTGTGTATGACCAAGCATAGGGCATTGTAACAAGATGGCTGAAATGAAAGACGTCGTACTGATTGTCTTCTGTTTTTTCTACCTGCTGCATATGCGGTCCAGACCGAGTCATCGTCGCTTTAATGATCTGAACGCAGACCAAATGCAATCGTTAACCGATTTAGCCCTTGCGTTTGATATGTTCAGAACTGTAATAAAGGGAAAACGGCTTCACCTTTCACCTACACTATTTTTTCGTTCTCTGTGTTCATGTTTTATTTTGTGCGTTTGGCTATTGGTGTAGATATAAGCCATTGCGAGACGTAGCCGTAATCTGGCTGTCGAATGACAGCGTGATCCTTTGACGCAACATTTCGAATCCAGTGTGGTTTGTTCCTCAGTCGCTTTTTTGATATTTTCTCCCCTTGGATTTGTGTTTCACTGTTTGTGGCTTAATCATTGTCAGTGTTTTGTTCGTCCAGTTAGGAGGCTAGGATATTTATATTCAAGTCAGTTGATTGTGTTTCATTTTGTTCGGTCTTTTCTGTAAGATTGTGTACTTGTGCATTTATGAGCGTGTCGCCAATGTTGGATTTCTTTTGTAAGCGATGATCGGTTTCATCGTGAATAAATTATTTAGAGTTTGGTCTTTTACTATTTCTTCCTAGTTCTTCAGGAGTGCTTGTTTGATGTCTTTTGTTTTGATATGTGGACTATATGTGGTAGAAAATATCACTTTATTAGTGTGGTTGTTGTGTGTTTGTTTGTGATTTAAATGTGTTCTTCGTGTTGCGTAATTTGTTTCCGCATTGATGTTCGATATTTTTTGTTATGAATATCCTCGTTGTAGCAATTTTTCATTAAATGTTTTGCCTTTGTTTTTAAAGTCCTTTTCGTTGTTACATGTCCTCATGTACCTTAGTATTTCGCCTTTGATCAGGCCCTTGAAGGTTGATTTTGGATGACATGATTTTCTGTGTAAGAACTGGAATGTATCTGCTGGTTTTGTGTGAGTTCTAGTGTCCAGTATGTTTTCGTTGTTGTATCGTTGACCTTTGTAAATGACTAGGTCAAGATATGTTATTTCGTGTGTAGAACTTTAATATGAAAATTTTAAAGTAGGATGCATTTTTTTAATTACTGTCATAAATTTGTGGAGTTCGTGTTCTGTTCCAATGAAGATTAGGAAAATTTCGTCTCTGAATCTACACCATAGTGATATTTTTGTTGTGTGTTCACATATGATTACCAGTTCTAATTCGTGAAACGTGATGTCGATTGGCAATCTCGGGTGACGCTATCGATCCCATTGCGCACCAACATGTTTGTTTGTAGAATTCGTTGTTAAATTCGAATGTGCTGTCTGAGAATAATGTTTAGCATAGCTAACAGGTATTCTGTTGGCGTTTCTACTGGGATTGACAGATGGCCGATTACCGAGGATCTGAGACAGTTATTCGAAGAAAGGCATCGATATTCTGCCTCTGCCGCTCCGTCTGTTGGGGGACACCGCGACATTGCACTTTTATATGACATCCGATATTTACGGCTACTAGACTATACAATATCGAAGTTAGAGTGGCTTAGCTAGATCTATAAAGGGCTGATGATCTCCGATAAATATCGGATATTTAGCGCGATTTGACAGAATCTAGTATCGTCTAGTATAAAAGCAAGAGTCAGTCCTTGGAAGTCGGGTTTGATCAGAACTTTTAAGGTGGTGAAATCTCTGATATATATCGGATATTTACGCGCGATTTGACAGAATTTAGTATCGTCTAGTATCGTAGCTGGAGTCAGTCCTTGGAAGTCGGGTTTGACCAGAACTGCAAGGTGGTGAAATCTCCGATATATCGGATATTTACGCGCGATTAGAATGAATCCAGTATCGTCCAGTATCGCAGCTAGAGTCCGTACTTGGTAGTCGGGTTTGACAAGAACTGTAAGGTGGTGAAATCTCCGATATATATCGGATATTTACGCGCGATTTGACAGAATCTAGTATCGTCTAGTATCGAAGCTAGAGTCCGTCCTTGGTAGTCGGGTTTGACAAGAACTGTAAGGTGGTGAAATCTCCGATATATATCGAATATTTACGCGCAATTTGACAGAATCTAGTATCGCTACTATCGAAGCTAGAGTCAGTCCTTGTGAGTCGGGTTTGGCCAGCACTGTAAGGTGTGAAATCTCCGATATATATCGGATATTTACGCGCGATTTGACAGAATCTAGTATCGCTAGTATCGAAGCTAGAGTCAGTCCTTGGAAGTCGGGTTTGGTTAGAACTGTAAGGTGGTGAAATCTCCGATATATATCGGATATTTACGTGCGATTTGACAGAATCTAGTATCGCTAGTATCGAAGCTAGATTCAGTCCTTGTAAGTCGGGTTTGGCCAGAACTGTAAGACGGTGAGATCTCCGATATATATCGGATATTAAGCGCGATTTGAATGAATCTAGTATCGTCCATGGGGTTCTGTCATAGTATCGATAAATAGAGTCCGCAAATCGCCGGTAAATATCGGCAATTTCATAGACGCGGCTTCCCATGGAACCACAGTTCATTCTGGTATTGTCTGGTATCGATATTAGTCCCGAAATCGTCGATACGTCAAACTGGGATACTAGATTGTAAATATCCGATACTAAAAAATTGTGCAAAGTCGCGCCTTCTTGGTCTGTTGCTGTCGACAACTTCTTTGTATATTAGCTTCAGTGCCTTGAGCTTGCAGTGGCACTGATCTGCTGTCCGGTTTTACACCTCTCTGTAGAGCCTTTTCTGCAATTTTTTTGTACACGAGGCTGTCGCGACACTCTCTTTAGCATTCTTTGAATGCTTTCGTCTGCCCAGACTCAGATCAGCAAATCTAATTCGCCGTCTGACCAGCTATTTCCACGAGATGTAGAGCTGTGTTCGGCAGACATGACCAACGTGAATATTGTATGTTGTTGGTTGTTGTTTGTTTATGTTATCAATACCTGTCGCGTGAGGGCGTTTAAAACGCCTCTGAAGCGGCTCGGTCCGTCCACACAGCGATTTGCAGATAGAGCTAATCCCTACAACGGCTCAGGTCGGGCCGACTAAACCATCTCAAATCTGAAACGCTTCAGAACCACTTCAGACTGTCCACACATAACTTTCTGTGCCAGTATTGGCCCAGAACCGTTTCAGAGGCGTTTTAATGGCCTGTGTATGAACGGCACATCTGTGCTTATAACTCAATAAACCAAACATAGACAAGCTTCATCGGTCGAGTCAATCGGGCGACGGAATCGTTGAATAGTGTTTGCCTAGATCAGGCTTATGGTAGTACTGTTTTAGAAACTCGCCAATGGTCAGTTCGTCGACAATATGTGTTGCGAGAGATAGATACTCATCCATGAGGAAAACAAACATTCTTTGCTCGTTTGATACTCGTACGGTCAAGAAATTCATGACAGTACCAAACATGATGAACCTTCGTCACTATTTTTAACGGTTGCGATAAACGGAATATATTTTACCTTGACAGATTACTACGTCATAATGAGTAACCCGACAAAAGTGATGTGGACGAGCAATTGTTGAAACGTAGTATGTGCCCTAGGACACAGAAGGCATTACTGACTACGAATACGACATTACAACTACATTAATAAGGATTTACAATGGAAATGAAAGCCACAAGCAGCGTTGGCGGGGCCTTAGCAATAGTCATAGCTACAGTTTTTGAGAACTGCAATTTGTGGTTGTTTACAAATCCAATTTGGTCGCTGGGCCATGTTATCAGTCGAAATTTAAAGGATCAGGTGCACAAGTACTATAACATGACACTCTAAGCTGTGCATGCGTGTGAAGTTTGCGTCATGCCGTTTTGAGTTGACAAAAATGTTATAGAAGGAAGGAAGAAGAAGCAAAAGTAGAACTCGAGCAATACGGATAGAGGCCAAGCCCGGTCGGCTTGGACCCCTACTGTCAGGTGTAAGGCTTAACACGGCATCGAAAAGCGCTGACGATGGTCTTCATCTTTTATGATACACAAAGTATTATCACGATAAGTGTTATATACCTCTGGAGTGGTAGTAATACACTTTTGTACACCTAATCAGTAACCTGAAAAATTACTAAAATATTACAACTACTAAAGTAGTACACATTCGAGCAACATGGAACAAGACAAAGTGACTCTGTACTTATATCGAACAGCACGCATTCAACATTTTGCCCACTTCACGATATATTGTCAGGGGAACAAATTATTTTGTTCAATATTAACACTTTTGAGAAGGGTGGTCAAGCTTACAATATCTACGTGTTTTATAGGCTGCTTGTATAATGTTGAGCCGAACCAAGTGAACTGATTTGAGAATAAATTCGTGTATAACATAACGCTCGTACAGACTGTAAGGAAACGCTACGTCTCTGTTCGATGCACTTCGGATTCCCCTGGAAAGACTTGAATCGCTCGTAAAGGATTGACATTCCTGATTGTTCCAGGAATGTTGTTTCATTCTCGTTTTTGATCGGTTAGAGTGAAAGATAACTTGACCTTGATCTCTTAATTTGTGGTTTTCAATTAAGAATGAATATCAGTCAGGATGATACAGAATTTCTGAGAACCTTACATTGACTTATCGCAAACCAGCTATCAAGGTAAAAAATAGCGAGTATTGTTATTTGAATGTCTCTCGCAATAATTTCAAAAAGATCTTGCGGTACACAAAGATATGTTGAGGAGTAACTATGATACGAACCGACTGTGAGTCCAATGCCTTGCAACTCGAGTGTCATTGGCACGTTGGGAAATCCCAATTTGTCAGCACTTCGGCGTGTGGCATAGCCCAGATTTATACATTTATTCAATGAACAGAAATGGTCCGGATATTAAAATGATATTTGAACCTTATTGGAAACTCCACTGGAGCATGTGCAGAATGTATGCGCAAACACAGCCGCAAGGCACTTTCTACCTACTCAGGCAATTTATATACATAATTTATATATAGTATGGTTAGAGAGAAATTCATCTTCGAAACAGAAAGGCCGTTAATGTTCTCGTCACAATTTAAGAAAATACTTCATGGAATGTGATCAGCATTTTATCTGTGACGATACAAAATGTGATGCTATCAAAATGCTTGGAACAATTCGCATCAAAATAAAAAGAAACTTTAAATGTGGGTAGTGCGAATGCACGACTCCAGCTAACAAAACAAAATTGGCGCACGTTTCCATAATCTGATTTTAGTTGCACTGGTGGGTCAAGATGGTAAAGTTTAAAAGAAATTGCCATGTGAAATTGCCATGTTAGACCGGTATTATGCAAACAATGACAGTACAAAGGTAGCATAATTAGAAACGATTAAGGGTATAGGTCACATGCCACAGCAGGGCACCTATTCTGCCCCACCTATAAATGCTTGACTTATTTATTGATTCTTGCAATAAGTCATGTAGATGACTCTCTTCAGGCTTATAACGGGTCACTGTGTGCTTCATTGTACTGTTATATAAACCGAACGTTACAAAGTCCAATTCATTTCCCCCACATTACCGCTGAAACCGCAGGAAGAGTCGACTCTCTGTAAAGTTTGATGGTTGCTTGTTCCCTCGACCTTATCGTGACAGCCGTTCCTCAAGAGTCAGTATCTTTCTTCACATCTAGCCAGAGAAGTATCTACGCAAACTGTACAACAGACTGCTCATTCAAGACCAAGCGCAGACGAACTTGATGTGTTGACTGAACAAGGTAAGGACAGGTAAATGATGTAAGCTTCTCTTCAGGATTTACGAGCTATTTATATATTTGTAGGGTTGGTAAAATTGACGATAAATTTGGAGGATACTATATATTATCTAGTCTCCTAACAATGACACATTTTATTTGATTCATGGGCGAACCGTGTTCGAACGAAATTTCAATTCCGAAAAACGACTCTCATTCAACAGAGAGGGCGGGACATACCAAACAAATATTTCTCTGATATACTGAGATATGCGACTAACATATACTGACATACTAAAGAGACATATCATGTATTTGGGACGGGAAGAGTGTTGCCCTAATATTCTGCTGGCCGACGTTCACTGTACTCATCATGTTAGAAAATTTTGATTCATACTTTGTCATACTTATCGTAATAGTGCGATTAACCCCGCCGGTTGGGGCAAAGCATGGCTTATTTAACATTTACGTGTAACGCATATAGTTCCGTAAATCTTTTGTATACCTTACATGTACACTTCCCCAACTCTTGAAAGCTTTCAAGCGGAGGCTATCGAAAGTTACGCTCCAATATAGTTTCAACAGAACCAGCCTGTCTCTAGAATGGTGACGAGATATCGGTTGCGAATCGCTGTATTCGAAAATCATTTCATCTTCCTACAGAATACAGCCAAATGTAAACAAAGCAGTCGACCGAAATTGGTGGCTAGGATTAATAGCACTATTCCGGGAGGGATCCGTATAACTGTATTTCTTATCGTTTGAAAATAGTGTAGATCTTGCGCACATCATACACTTTTCTCCTCGTTACACACGAAACGAAATTAGAGAGATCGTAACATTTAACCAGGTTGCCATTTTACAATGATTATCATTGTTTACCTCAGGACAGGTTCAGCTTTACATCCAGCGTATCGGTTGCTTGGCAATAAATGACGTCGTAATGTCAAAGTTCTTATTTCCGCCGATTCTATTTCAGTTCAAAAAGTATCCGCATCTGTTATTGTTCGTAATAAGAGGCGAAAACGCGTATAAATCAGGCCCATGTTCACCGATGTCGCGGGGCGAATTTTGGCCAGCTAATTTTAAATGACCATATTTGCAAAACTGTGTCTCCAAATTCTTTAATTCTTTTAAGAATTTAAGTCGTTCATGACTTGGTTTACAGATTCACCTGTCTTTGGTTTATTCAATAGGTACGTGGGTGTGAATGACTTTTGCACCTGATAATTCCAAAGGGTTATACGTTTTTGTTCTGCTACTGTTCAGCAGTCTGTGTTGGTCAAGAGAGCGTTGGTGAATCATAGCTATACCATTCGGAGATCTATCGGAATGGAACGAAGATATTTCAAAGTTTTGGTCATTTTCTTGGGTAAGCAGTTACATAAAGTGTTAAGTAGTCTTGAACTTTTGTGAAACTAAATAATTTATGCATATCCAATCAAACAAACAAACAAACAATCAAATGATTCTCAATTGAACTTATAGGAGTCAGTGACATGCTACAGCAAATTATTTTCAAGCACTTTTATCATGGTGAATCACATTTCTGCATCTATTAGGTTCAACCTACCATACAAGAATTTCAAATAGCAAAATAAAACGAATTAAGAAGAACGCAATGAAGAACATTTAGAACAGCAGAATTGAAAATACTAGTTTTGGTATGGATTTGCCACATTACCTTATTAGGAGATTACATCGTTCTGTCATCATCATACGAACCTTCAACAGAGGCTTTGGGCCAACCACAAATAATGAAATTTCCAAGGTGAAACTGTCAGAATTATGTCTTATAGGACGATCCGTAAACGAGTGACTCGCTATGTCGCTATGTCAAATGGGAATCCTAATGATAAGTGCCACTGGGAATCGATCCGGTGTCAAAAAGAATTCAACAAATAACAATATTCTGTTTTGAAGTTTCGGTTTTAGATCTAGGCCTAAAAAAAAAATTGTGTGTTTCCGGTAACCCGACCTACCCTAGTTCAAACCCCCCGACCCTAAACTTTTTTTGGACGTTGAAAACAAATCCCGCGAGATTGGCTGGGAAAAGTTTTAAATCACGCGTGATTTCATGACGTCATTAAACAACAATAGCGACTGCTTGTGCAAGCGTGTTTTCCGTAACATGTGAGAAATGCGATCACGTTCAAGAAAAAATGTAAAAAGTGTGAGAGGCTCCCCACCTAACTATCCAAAATGTTTTTGTGTCGAGTTTGTGTTTAATTCGTTTCAAAAATGTGTTCCTATATTCTTATCCGATTTTTTTGTGTTAATGAAAATGTTTGTTTCACCTCGGATATTTGTAGGGAAGTTTGGATTAGGCCCCTAGTGTGTACGGTAATGTTTTGTTTGTGTGGGGAAAGCTTATGGCGATTGTAAAAAGTGTGAAAGAGGCTCCCACCTAACTATCCAAAATGTTTTTGTGTCGAGTTTGTGTTTGATTCGTTTCAAAAATGTGTTCCTACATTTTTATCCGATTTTTTGTGTTAATGAAAATGTTTGTTTCGCCTCGGATATTTGTAGGGAAGTTTGGATTAGTGTGTACGGTAATGTTTTGTTTGTGTGGGGAAAGCTTATGGCGAGACGCAGCCGGACCTATGGTGTTACAAAGTTGATGAGTGGCCCTTTGACGCTTGCGTTTCGAAACCCGAGTGTGGTTTCTCATCAGTCGCAATGTAGATTCTTTCGTTAGTTTGTGTTTGTTTTTAATGTATTTTAGTGGTCTTGCTCTTCGAATAGCGAGGCAAGAATATCAATGTTTGGGTCTCATTGTGAGTCCGTTTGGTGGTCTGGTTTGTTTGTTTTTTGTTTCTTTACTTCTGTAAATTTTGTTTGACTAGTGTGTCTTTTAGGTTTTGTTTCTCTTGTAAGCAATGATTGGTGATTCTGGGAATAGATTCCTTATAGTGTTGAGTCCTTCTCCAGTTCAGCCCAATGTTTCAAAAGACTTCCCTTAAGATCTTTTGTTTTTATGTAAGGGCTGTATGTTGTACTGAAGATGAGTTTGTTTGTTGCTTCTTTACGTGTACTTGTACAGTTTGTTAGTGTATTACGAATACTGTGGTTTATTTTTTCTGTTATATTCGTGATTTCATTGTTTTTGTATTCTCTGTCGAGTAGTTTGTTTCTAAAGAAAGCGACTTTTTTAGTAAAGTCGTCATTGTTGTTTCAAGTGCGAGCGTATCTAAGGATTTCACCTTTGATAAAGCCATTAAATATTGCTGTCGGGTGACACGATTCTCTATGTAGAAATTGGAATGTGTCTGTTGGTTTAATATGTGTTTTGATGTCGAGGATATTTTCTTTGTGGTATCTTGCACCTTTGAAAACTACTACATCTAGGAATGTAATTTCTTGTGTTGAGTTTTCGTATAAAAACTTAAACGTTGGGTGCATTGTGTGGATTTTTTGAGTGAAGTTAGTGAGTTCGGTTTGTGTTCCCAGAAAGATTGCAAAGACACCATCTCTGAATCTTTTCCAGAAGTGAATGTTGTTGTGGTTGTTTACGATTATTGTCTTTTCAAATTAATGAAAAGCAATGCCTGCTATCTCTGGCGAGGCATTCGATCCCATGCTGCAGCCCGGGTTTGGCGGAAATATTGCTTGTTAAATTCAAAACTGTTGTGTTTTAGAATTAGTGAAAGCATTCTATTAAGTCTTCCGTGGGTGGTTTTTTGATGCCGTAATTTGTTTGAAGCGAGGTTTGTGAGTTTAATGTTTCACGACTAGCCGAATCGCTTCGTCGTGAATTGTGTTTGTGTCCATCGACACCACGTCGAGTGTTACAAGAAATGCATGTTGGGGGAAATTTGTTTTTTCTATTTCTTGTATGAAGTTTGTTGTGTCTTTATATTTGACGGTTGTTGCTGGACCAGTGGTTTTATGAAATAATCCAGGAATTCTAAAATTTTGTTAGTGGGACCGGAGCAGCCACTAAATATTGGTCTCCCTGCAAACGTTGAGTTTTCAGGCGGCGATTTGTGAATTTTAGGCAATAAGTACCAATGCGGGGTACGGATTTTTATGTTTTGGGATCGAGATACTTATAAGTATCATGGTCGATTTGTTTGTTCTCGTACATTTTGTTTAATAGTTCGTGTACTTTGTTTACTGTTTGTTCTGTGTCGTCACTGTCTAGTTGTGTATAATACTGAGTGTTGCGTAATTGTCTTTTGCATTCGTGTATGTAATCTTTTGTGTTGACAATGACGATGCCTTGACCCTTGTCGAAGGGTATTAAAACTTTCACATTTTCTTTTTTGTAGAGAAAAAAAAATTACAAAAAAAAAATTTTTTCCTACCTACCTACCCTATTTCTGAAGAGCATGTTACAGGAAACACACAATTTTTTTTTTTTGGCCCTATGCCAAATGAACCAGTTCATTATGTTTCCTCAGAACATTAGGTAGAGGGTTCACTGCTCTACATTTTGTGCATTACTTTGCAGCACATTTTGTTCCAATAACCATCAGTTCTAAAGGAGATGAGCAAATCACACAAACACTTGTCGTCCCCGTCAAAGAGCATGAAGAAGTCGTACTCCGAGTTGAGGTCAAGTCTTCGTTCCCGTTTACAGATGAACACTACATCCACACCAGGGCATATGCAGGAAAGAATGACAATCTCAACATGCTTACGAACCCAAAGATATCCCTGAACACAAGTGAAATACTAGAAACAACCTTTGGTGGATACAGTATGACTTATAAGCAGGGAATCTATGAACATGCCATAACAGTTGTAATTAACACGGTATCGAAAAAACGCGACGAAGGCGACTGGCGCATTCACACCGTCATATTTAAGAAAGATAGCAAGAAGCTTTTAACAGAAAGCACGCACAGATTTGCATTGGCTGTCCAACGTAAAGGTATGTTATATCATGTCTTAAATAGTTTAATCCTTTCCTTACTTCGAAATATCATGGGCTATTTTTTCGGCATGTGATTGTCTATTCGTCTGGCTTTCCCATGTACAAGTTCACAATAATTTGTTGTTTCTCACCCAACTAACGATTGCTTTCCATGCCAGAAGTTGAATCCAACGAAACTGTTTATCTTGGGTTAACATATTAATGAAAATTGAATGAATCTTTGCAAAACAGTAATTTTTGAGCAAAAGATGCATTATGTGGAACGCCACCTTAAACTGCGCTTACATTAACGTTTTATACTTTAACAACCCTGTACTTTGACGACCGTCTTATTGCAGCTTGGAATTCTTGCTTATTAACAATCTTATGCTTTAATATGTCTTCTCTTCATGTAGATTCTGAGACAAAATGTAAAAGAAAAGGTAGGAAGAGATGTAAAGGAAGCGGAATATCAAAATCAAGGAAACAAAGGAAAGGATTATTACTAAGAATGCAAGAAAAGAAATAGTAACAGACTGGTGCTAGGCTGTTGGGGATCGAGCTAATTAGACGGAATTATCTACTAATTATCGACTGACATGATGTCCATCGGACAATAGCACATACTTTTTATGTGGCTTTTATGAGGCTAGTGGTTGACTGGTTGAATTGTCGTATTTTCCGTCCATGATGCTACGCGATAGCCAATCATCTCGACAAATCACCGTCCAAAGGAGGCTAGTGGTTGACGAGGATTGAGTTGTCGTATTTTCCGTCCTTGATGCTACGCGATAGCCGATCATCTTGACAGTACACCGTCCAAAGGAGGCTCGTGGTTGACGAGGATTGAGTTGTCGTATTTTCCGTCCATGACGCTACGCGATAGCCGATCATCTTGACAGTACACCGTCGTACGGAAGCTGGTGGTCGACGAGGATTGAGTTGTCGTATTTTCCGTCCATGATGCTACGCGATAGCCGATCATCTTGACAGTACACCGTCGTACGGAAGCTGTGGTCGACGAGGATTGAGTTGTCGTATTTTCCGTCCATGATGCTACGCGATAGCCGATCATCTCGACAGTACACCGTCCAAAGGAGGATAGTGGTTGACGAGGATTGAGTTGTCGTATTTTCCGTCCATGACGCTACGCGATAGCCGATCATCTCTACAGTACACCGCCCAAAGGAGGCTAGTGGTTGACGAGGATTGAGTTGTCGTATTTTCCGTCCATGATGCTACGCGACTGCCGATCATCTTGACAGTACACCGTCGTACGGAAGCTGGTGGTCGACGAGGATTGAGTTGTCGTATTTTCCGTCCATGATGCTACGCGATAGCTGATCATCTTGACAGTACATGTTTCAAAGCAGGCTAGTGGTTGATGAGGATTGAGTTGTCGTATTTTCCGTCCATGATGCTACGCGATAGCTGGTCATCTTGAGAGTACACCAAATGAGGCTGGTGGTTGACGAGGGTTGAATTTGTCCGTGCAGAAGTAATGGATTGATAAAGTGATAAACAAATTTAATGATGCTGTAAATGTGCAAATGATGATGGTAATTATGGTAAATGTACATATCCTTATAAGAAATATTTTTCACGATGTAGGACATGGCTTAGTCTGAAACTTGACAGTAGAACCAGAATATTGCATACATTTCTCAATATCACCGCTGCCTATAGTACATGTGAGTGAAATGATCTTTACATGAAAAATCTTCATGGAAGCAAATCATGAAGAATATGTCGAATAAAACGTTGCTTGATTATTTACAAGTTACCAGTTTGTGAGATCACCTGTTAGATCATTCATGCACATATCTGGTGTATTTACGTTGACATTCCCACCCACTTTGGAGTGGACAGAAAGTGACAAGTGAGCATCCGAAATAGTGAAATTTCTCGTTGCTTACAGAATGGATTCCCTGAATTATAATTAGTTTTGCCAGCGACGTTGATCGAAATACGATATTGGTATGTTAGGACATTTTGCAGTTTAGTGTCACATAATTTGCGAATTTAGGAAGTAAAAAGCCCCCCCCCCCCCCCACAAAAAAAAAAAATAAATAAATAAATTGTGGTGTTCCGATGACATGGTTTTCAAAAATAGGGTAGGTAGGTCGGCAGGATTTTTTTCCAAAATATTTTTATTTTTAAATATGCATTTTTCAGGGGTTTAGGTAGGTCAAATACTGGCCACAACATTTCCAGAAAAATGTATCATACGTATAAAAGTAAAAAACATAAAAGACATGCTCGTTCAAGCAAAAATTAAATGCCAAGTAATGAAAGCCTGATTTTACGGGATTTTCATCGTTTTATTTACTTCCTTGTTTTCGTAGCTTTAAAAAGTTTAGGGTCGGAAGGTAAAAATTAGGGTAGGTCGGGTTATCGGAACAGCACAACTTTTTTGTTCGGCCTAGGACTGTGGTTAAAATGAAATTGCACATTTATAAAACATGCATATACAAGACACAATCAAATATGTATATCACTAGTGCTAAAGGTAATTTTACAATGAGACAGCGTGGTTTCACTTAAAATGGCACACTTTTGTTATTTGTAGAGTGAAAAGTCCGCTAGTTTACTAATCAAATGCTTACTGTATCACTTTTCATGAATTACATTGATATGTTTTGTATATAATTTTTTTTAAAAGACATGTGCTTTCTATAAGTTATTCTTAGTACTAAGCCGCTGTTAGTCACAGCTGTGTCGTTGTACGATAGTAAATGGCCTCATACTTGTGTACACAATCATTCATCGATCAATTGTCTAAAACTTGCGCCGCGTGGTCTTCATTGCAATTGCGTCGATAAAACTTGCTTCGTCGCGTAGCTTGTGGCAATGAAGCTGAAGGTTCTGGCTCCTCTACGTTCGCGTAAATAACTTGTGACTGAAAAGTTGAATTGTTGAAAACAAGGTCACTTTGTTGTGTCTCTACCGACAAAGGACTGTTGTGTTACTTGTTATTTTCCGACCTTTTTTTTGTGAGTGGTATCTGTCAAATGGTAAACTCCTCAGTGTTCATTTGTCGAGTGTTAGACAGGGGCTTGAGCCGATATACGAGGTCAAAGGCCCCAACCTTAACCCACGAGCGCCCTGTAAGGGACTGAAGGATACCTGAGTGCCAATCGGAGCAAATAGCTCTAAATAGTTATCGCCCGGAGTTATTTTATTTATTACGAAGAGATTATATTTTCTTTGTTTCTGAATAATAGTGCGATCTTTGCACCGAATCTCCCTTACTCATACAATATTATATCAATCGTATTTCTTGTGGCAAAGTACAAGTAGGACAACTTTTTACGGACTCAATGTGACGATTGTGTCAATCATTTAGGCCACTATATGCTGTTATTTTGTTTGCTGTACATCGTGCAGCATGCAGCCGACATTAAAATGAATGCGGTTACTGTTGATGAAAGTTTTCAGCTGACGTCGACATTTCGCCTTTCCAAATCTGAAATAGCCTATAAATAGATAATAAACGGGGGTTACTCAATTTGTATCATGAAAGGCAACCAGAAAACGTGTATGTCTCGACACTTTATCACTCCTGGTCCTGCTTGCAGATGACCTGCATTGAACTCGATTATTGATGTGTAATAAAGCGAGGAAGGGTTAAACATAGACAGTAGAAGCAAATCTCGCTTTTACTGCCTATGGGTTAACATTTCCTGTAAACTGACTGTCACAACAGCAACGTGAAATTGTCTCAAATCATACTTCCACCACGCATCGCACATAGACCAACAACTTGTTTTAATAAACCTATACAAATAAAGATGCATGTACTCGGTACTGCTATTTACTCTCGCTGTAGCCCACACACAATAAGACGCCACAGCAAATGTACTCGAACAAGCCTTAAAGCTTCACATATTTCATTATTTGTATTCAATATTCCTCAAGCCTGCCCATAAACAATATCACGGCATTCTAATGGTACATGTCCCTAAAATTTTAATATTTTTGTTCAACATCAATAAAAATGAAATCCTGTGCAAAATCTAAGCTCTGTCATCTTTTTCCTTTCACTGGTATGGTATCGCTCGGTTCAGTTGCGATTTCCACTTTCTAGTCTGTTGTCTACATAGTTTTATACATATTTTTCAATCTATCGCCTCATTTCGTAAAAAATGTCACTCACTTCTTAAGATGTAATTAAAGAATTTGATTATCATTTGCCAATAAAACTAAATATGTGGAGTGAAATCTGTACAAGAGAGGCATGTAATGAAAACATTATAACCCAAACAAGGGACCAAGTACTCTCGGGCAAGAGATCATTTGCCCGACGTAAGGAGGGTATATAGTCCCATGTTTTGGCTACAATATATAAAAAATTGCCGGTTTGATATTGGAAAAAATTGTCATTGTTTTCTCATTGGCTTACTCTCATAGTGTGTCAACGTTTTTGGTGAAATTCCAAAGTCACATTTCTTGTATCCATATGAACTTGTAACCACACGATTCTTACCAATTATCAAACATCTATAAATGCACAGTTATTGCTAGTTTTATATTGAAAAATATAATCTTCCTAGTTTTTCTCATACTCTACCATGTATAGTGAACCAACATTTTTGATGGCATCCAAAATAATCAAATTTCTTGTACACACACGTTATGTACTTTTTACCTCCCACTTCAAGCAAGAGACATTTACATAAATGATCAAACAAATATAGATGTGCAGATATAGCTTATTTTGTAATTGAAAATTGTGGATAATTGCGATAGTTGCGCAAAAAGCAATGACCCCCAAACAAAGGCAAGCATGAAATTTCATGACCTTTCAAAATAGCAACCCAACCCCCAAAAATACGGCCCTACCCTCAAGTACTGTATACGTCACTTGTGTACGGTTTGAGCATTGTAGCTCAGCCGAGGTACGAGCAAAGATGCACGTCGACTATCGATTCAACTAAGGGAATCCCCGCGGCCAATGACGCACTTCACCTCGTGCTAGTCACATGCAATTTTCCATAATGCAAAACAGCGAGTATGTGATCATTACAAAAGCTGGTGTCAACCAGTCTTCCCACAGGGGCCAGTCCCCTGCGATGAGGAGTTTTGGGGGGTCTATGTGCAACTGTTTATTTCTTTTTACTGTGATATTACGTAGGAAAATAAGATTCCGCATTGGACAGCCGTGGTGTTGACTTAATCAATTAATTCGCTGATACGCACAGCCGATTAGGCAGTTGGCAATGTTTGCAGAGTAATTTAACCACAGTCCCTCTACAAGTGGTATGTACATGTATACGGGTTGGAAAGGTAATAGGAACTTGTAGCTGGGTAATAAAGAAAGCAGTCATACGGTTTGGAGTCGAAATCTTTATTTGAAATATCACAGTGAAAATTAATAAATAAAACGTTGCACAAAGAATCCCACCCCAGGGGGACTGACCCCTGTCCCCTGGTGGTAAGACCAGTCGGCGCCAGCTTTTGTAATGATCGCTTACTGGTACCATAGAAAAAGATGGATAGAGTCGCAACGGGTATTGTTTAAGGCGTGAAGCGGTTACGTAACTCATCCATGTTCGCCTCGCCTCAGGTTGCTCTCGCCTCTCTTTTCCGAAGAGTGCCGACCATGCATCCTTCGGTAATTTTCGGATTTTCGCCAATTGTTAAGCGAAAGTATGTTCGGCAAAGTTTGTGTTGTTGTTGTCGTGTAGTGCTAAGCAGCATTGACGTGCTGGCGACAACGGGAGTGTTTTGAGCTTCAGGAAAGTAAGTTTTACCGTTTTAAAAATTCCTCTCATATTTTTATGAATATATAATGAGTGTGTTTGAACCAAATTTGAAAGTCTTTTATCGATACTGTCTGGTTTTACTCAATGGTTTACGGTCAGTCATACCCTCTTTTACACGTGCGTCAAGGAAAGACATGTTTATGAAACTGCTGGCGTGTTATGTTTTGATTGGCGTGAAGCAGTGTTTCTGGCCTGAGAGCTCACAAAGTAACTATGGTTGCTACGCGACTGGCAGTACGATGCCATCTCGTCGTATTTTTCGCATAATCTCGTGTAATTATCAACCACAAACAAAGCCTCCAAAAAGTTTAACACCTTTGAAGCTCATTTTAATATGAAAAGCCAATAGTCTACCGAGACGACCATGGAACAAAAGGCATGCAAGTGTTGCCACTCTGTCTATGTTCCTCTGTGATGGTACTCACAGTTACGCATATGAACCAGCAAACGGAGGGACTGTGACCAGCATAACGTACACTGCGTCACGCATGTGACCAGCATGAGCTACACTGTCTGCGTAGGACGGGGATTCCCCAGCTGAATCAATACTGTAGTTGGCATACACCCAACAACTTCACTGTGCCGAAGGTCATGAATGCCTTCAAAGGTTTTATTGTCCAGCGAAGTGCCTGAGATGGCGAACGTAGGATAGACAAGCGATAGACATGCTCAAGGAAAATTTACAAATTTTATATGCGTCGAAATATTGCCTTCCAACTTTTATCTCCATGCTTCCACACAGCCGGTAGCAACATACGAGAAGCTAGCTAGGTGCGATGACCTTTGCGACGCACTTTGAGCAGTGTAACATGACACGAAAAGGGATTGTTGCAGTTGTAGTTCGATGACTTAAAAAACGAATATAAATCTCAACATGTAAAGGAAAGAAGGCGATGGACTTTTCCAGACAAATCGCGAAAAAGAACAACCAAAGCAAAGGAAATTGATATCGGTCGAATGCGGTTTATTTACGCTGTGATGTAAGTTGGCTTCAAGATCACAACTAGGACTGCATGATTTTGTACGAAAATGTCGAGGAGGCGTGGAACTATGTCATCTAGATTCATACCAATTGTGAAGTCTCAACAAAACGTGAAATATGTTTGTGCACTTCAGAAATGATGACCTGCATTGGCACGTACCCTTTCAAGTTCTTTTCATGTTGCTGGTTGGCTCTATTAAAGCAAAAAAACAACAAAACACCTTCTGTCTTAACACTACACTTGTTAGCTATCTACCAATGTGCTGCTGAACGAGAACCTCAAGATCAAACAACGAAAGCGTCGCAAATTTAAGCTCCAAGTATATTGGAAAAATGAATAGGCATATTTTATTAACCTGTGAACTTTATTCTATGACGTATTTCAAGCAAGATCTAGTTGGCACCGGTCAAGTTCTGGATTGCACAATGAAGCGATTGCAACACGGCATGTATAAATGCGTACACTGTTACGCCAGTCCATCGATTGCTCGAAACCTGTCAAGGCGAGGGAAAGTTCTCACGTAAATTGCAGACGAATCTCAGCTTAGTGAGTAAATCTGTTTTACCAGCAGTCACCCGTTTCCTAAAATTCCGCTCTGCGCCTCGGCGCCCAAAAGACGTGTGTATGTACGCCGCCTGTACACACGTCATGGGCCACGTAGGCGCAAAGCGAAATCATAGAACGCAGTTATAGCGTTGAATGCCTGCCAAAATTACGGTATGCCATTTATAATTATGACATACCTTTCGTAATTACGACATGACATGATGAGATGAGATGCAAAATGTGATCATTTGGACATGGAGACTTGACATTCGTAATTATGACGTAGCATAATTCAAAGCTTCGACTCCTCATCCTGCATCGCATAACCCTCATGATGTACGCATTCTGCACCGTATAATGGCATGTCAGCATGTTGTGTCGCGTGTCTTCATGGCGCATGATCAAACAGATGCGCTCTTATCGTGCAACCTCAAGCGACTTGCCGTCTATAAAGGTGCGACTGAATGTAACGAACGATGAAGACCGTCGAGAGAATAGCTCGATCGACCTTCATTTCTTGATCACGTGTTCACATACGTGAGATAATGTCGCAGTGATGCCTGTCTGTCATGTATTTGTCTGTCTGTCTACGTGCGCTATATCTCAAGAACGGCTTATCGGATCACAATCAAATTTGGTACATAGATTTCGTTTGAGAATGGCAAAAGCTGCTTAGTTTTAGGTGGGTATGGCTTTCATATTTCATGCTTATTTGCATAATTAATGGTTTAAAAAAATAGACATACTATGAGAACTGGTGCACAGATAGATTGCTATAAATGTTGATCACACAGGGATTTAACTGTCATGAAAGACATAAAGGTGTGACAAGAAAGCTAATTGCTAATTTGCATATTTGATGACTTTCCTAATTAGGGACATAACACGATTGGAACTAATTTGGGAAAATTGGATGATGAATTAAGGTCGTTTTAACATGCAAATGTAAGCTCATCTGCTTTGCTTTTTAAGTTACACACTTGTTTTTATGAGTAATTTGTAATATTACAGCATCCAGCTATATGGCATCTTACACTTTTGAGAAATTTGAAAAATATGTTAATCCAATTATCCCAAATTAGTTCCAATCGCATTATATATACCTTTATTGACTCAATCCAAATAAGATGAAACTTTGTATGTATATTGAAGATACTATGATTTAACGTTACTGAAAGCCATTCAGTATTTTTACTTCAGCCATTTCCAAATTTGCATTTTGAATGAACTTTCATGATTAGATTGCCTCAACCACAGTTGACGAAACTTGCGATGTACATTGAAGCTACTATGATACAACATTATTGAAACTCATTCAGCATTTTTACTACTGCCTATTCCTAATTTGATATTTAACGAACTCTCCTAATTGGGGTTATATATCTTGATTGACTTGACCAAAGTTGACAAAACTTGCTCTATACATTGAAGATACTATGATACAACATTCTAAAGTCATTAAACATTTTTACTTCAGACAATTCCTTATTTACATATTTAATGAACTTTCCTAATTAGGGATATATACTTGGATTAAATTGATCAAAGTTGGCGAAACATGCTATGTATATTGAAGGTACTTGGTTACAACAATATTGAAAGTCATCTAGCATTTTTACTTCAGCCAATGCCCAATTTGCATATTGAACGGACATTCAAAATTAGGAATGCATCTGGATTGGCATGATCTAAGGTGACGAAACTTGCTATGTATACTTGACATACACTAATATAACAACCATGGAAGTTGTTTTAGTAGTTTTAGATAAACTTATTACTAATCTGCATATTTAATGAACATTCCTTGTTCGGGATGTTTATCTGGATTGACTTGCCAAGGTTGATAAAACTTGCAATTTGCATATTTAAGTAACATTTTCAATTAGGGCTATAATACTGTAAAAGACCTGCAAAAAAAGTCTATGAAACTTGCTCTGTATATGGATGAGACAATTATGTTGTATAAGTGAAAGATAGTTTGCGTTTTATGTAAGCTAATTTATGATTTGTATATCTAATGACCTTTCACAGTATGGCATACATAGCTTGAATTGAAGGACTTGACCAAAGGCAATTACACTTGCTTTATAAGGTGGTAATACAATGACAGCAGTCAAAGAAATTTAGTTTTTTTATTTTAGCTCATGACATATTTATGTACTTAATGACCTTGGAATTAATCTGTGGTGAATATTGTTCATGGTCTCGATCATAAAACTTTAAATGAAGTTGCAAACGTGAGGCAAAAGTTTAAATTCAGAGACTACTGCAATATATACTGAAACACGTGAGCATTTTCAGTTCATAGCTGGTTTAATACGGCTGGGCAGATATGTGTTTAGATATACGTTAACTTTTTCTCGAGGCCAAGCAGAGTACAATGTAAAATGTGCATCGAACTTCAAAGATATGGACGTTGGGTGAGGTCAAGTGCAAGCAGTGGGAAAAATATTGACAGATTTCATGTGGAGTTACTGCACTCGTCCGACTCTTAGAAGGTACACGTAGGTCTAGTATAAGCTAACTGAGATAAGCTTGCAAATGACAGGCGCTATAGATGTGTTTGCCATAGTAAATAAACCATATTCCATTAACCGTGAAGCCTATCACTGCGTGCTTGCTTAATTTACCATACTGATTCGTAGACTGGTAACACACACGTATTTCTTTCTATTTTGTCGCAGTTTTTGTACGCATGCCTGGGTATCCCCGAAACATATTCGTTCATCAACCTGCCCTAAAGTTTCTCTGCATTCTCTGCTCAGAGGTGTTGAGGGATCCCACACAGACTGTTTGCGGACATCGATATTGCCGTAAATGCCTGCAGGACAGTGTTGAAAGGCAAGAAAATATTCTGCAATAATTTCCCTGACTATGCCCACAGTTGAAATAAACAACTCCACCAATTAAATTTTAAATTGCATTACCCGCTTAAAAATAAGGTAACAGTTTCTTCCAACACAAAATAATTCATGTGGTAGTTGCATCCAGCGAGATCAAAGCTGTAAACACAATCCTATTATCTCGCAAACATGTTTATTTTGGATATTGTCAAAATTCGTAATTCAGAAATTTGATCCCGATGATGTCAAGAATTATTGCATGCTTTATAGCCTCAGTAATCCTGATATGAAGACGTATTGTAGCTTTAAGAGAAACAGTGACATCATAGACAACTAGCTAGAATCTATGTTTAAATGGACTGAATCTGAAAGTCACAGAAGAAAGAAAACTTCGTGCTAAATTTTCATTGTCTCGCGCCAGGAAATTGAAAATGACGCATCATGTAAGGAGTCGACGACGACCAGGACACAAGAATCACTTAATTTCGAGACTCTTGCGGATTCGTTGTTGTTGTTGTTGTTGTTGTTGTTGTTGTTGTTGTTTGAGATGAGGTTGAATTAATGGTATTTTAAGTTACAACCTCAAAATTAATTGTACAATGGAACGGCTATATTATAATATCTTGCAGCGCTACCAAATTGAACATGCTGCACCACCAGTAGTCTTGAGTTCATTATTTTACATTTCCTGTCAGCGGACGGTTTCTATTTTTAGATGAACACCTCTGGTTGTAATCATGAGAAAAGTCGCTTAATCCCAAGAAATGTGTGGAACAAACCTATGATATAATCTAAGGTGATCGTGGGCTTACTGGCTTTGTAGTCACAAACATCAATTAATTTGTACAAAAAAAAAAATATAACAAAATGACTAATATCCATAATGGAAAAATATTTCAAATAAAAGGGAATTATAATTGTAACACTGAGAATGTTATATACTGTATCTACTGTGATAAATGCATGTGTCAATATGTTGGACAAACCAAGAATAAAATCAGATATAGAATGGCTGGACACAGGAGTATGATTAAATCTAATAAGTCTGACCCTAATAACCCTGCAATGTTCGTGAGCCAACATTTCAATTCATCTAACCACTCCGTCAAAAATATGAAAGTTGTAATTCTTGAAAAGGTACACAAAGATAACAAATTCTCCAGAGATTTCACAGAGTCCAAGTGGATATTTCAATTCAACACTATGTATCCTCAGGGTTTGAACAGAGAGACACCACAAAAATTCTAGATGTGTAAGCAGATTTTACAGCTCTTTCTTCATTTCATTTTGACGATTTTTAGTAGGCATCACCTCTTTCAGCAGTATTCTTTTTTAGTTTTCTTTGTAACTGTTCTAGTTTGATGTATTGTAGAATTTCAGTTGTTACATAAGTGTCCTTGGATGTACGCTATTGTCCACGGTTCATAATTTCACCTGTTTGAGCTGTATTTTTAGAGTCGGATATTTTTAGTACGTCATTTCTGTGTGGTTTGCACTGCCACCTTTCCTACACTTTAATATGCAAATGTCTTTCAAGTATAAATGAGCCTTGACGTTGTTTTGAAACAATACCCACACTTTGACCATTCGACTCCTGGGTTTGAAGGAAAGCGGAGCAGTTTTCTGCTCGGCTTTTTTGTAAGTTGGCGCCAATTTTTATTTTTAACTTTTACACGTTTTCCAGTCTCTGTATGATTCAATCTTTTTTAGCATGTGTATTTTACTTTAAGTTTGTCGTTGTTATTTTATTTCAGATTGTTTTAACCTTGATAAAGTGGGATTACTCCCACGAAACGTCGGTGTAATAAATTTATAAATGAAGAGCTTGGTGTCCTGAGTTGGTGCGTCTTGACCTGCTTTGTTTTACATTATATATATATATATATATATATATATATATATATATATATATATATATATGTATATATGTATATATGTATATATATATATATACACATACTGCTTTGAAAATGGCACAAGATCATGTCTGTCATGTTTACTGATTCACATTCACAAGCGTTATTATGTATCCGTTTTTATTTTCAACAAACAAGTTTCAGAAGAGAGTAACTTGGTAATTTATAGTAACATTTCTTTTGATTTTATCAATCGCTGGATTTCTTTTAATGTTATCATATAACATCAGATCCCCCTTCTCTTCAGTAGTGGGACGATCAAGTGTAAAGGGTGCGAAGTTGAAGATAACTATGAGTCGATTTTGACAATTGAAGATGTGAGTATCTGCTTCTGTGGAGTTTTATTTCAATGAAAACTTTGATCACACATTTTACACACAAAAAAAACGTTATTTCTGTCAATATAACAATCAAATAACGTCTTTGACTCCCCAACACAAATTTTGCTCGATATGTGAGGGACAGACAGACATCCAAACAGACAGACTGAGACTATAGGCATTATTGGACTACTGATTTAAAAAGACCGATTTATATCCTGCAGATAAACAGTGATAGGGCGATACTGAGAGAACTCAATGAGATCGAAGTACGTTGCCAAAATGATGGATGTTTATGGAAGGGGCTCTATAAGGAATATTGCGAGGTAAGATCTGTTTATACTTTTGCGAAGATACGATGCGCCTCAGAGACCGTCTTTCAGACGCAAATACTTTTCTGGTCTCTGTTTTGGAAGAACAATTAAAAAGTATGAGGACTATATGAAGTTTTTACCACCTTGTATTTGTCAAACTAAAACAAAATTGTGCAGTGAATTTTCATCTTTACTTTTGAGTATGGAAGATGTCCCCAAGCTAATCATGGAAAAATTATGAGCGCCTACTACCTTTAGACTTTATGCCAGAAGAAAGCGTAAAACACGTTCACTATACAATCAATGGGCGTCATTGGTATTGGTAACTTGCTGTTTCAGGGACATGAATCGCTTTGTCCATTTGCTACTGTCCGATGTATTCACGAAAGATGCAGGGCTCAAATGCGAAGGAAGGACCTCACAGAACACCTGGAGAGAAACTGTATCAGGAGACCAGTCACGTGCCAGTTCTGCAATGATGAAGTGACGTATGAAGAATCTAAGGTGAGAACAGATTTTAAATTAAGCTTGGTCTTGCCTAGCGATATTTTTTGTCCGACACATAAAGACGATATTTAATTTTCTTAAACGAGTTCGATGATTATATGTATTAGACGAAAACAATGTGATAGACATACACTCAGGAACAGAAAGAGGCCTTTACACAGACAGTAGAGATTGAATGATTGAGTGACCTAGTACTACACAACTGTGAGTCCAGTGAATTGCTGTTTTAGGAGACGTGACATATTGCAAACATTACTAATTTGATTTCCACCAACAATGCTATAACCATCTTCATATCTTACAGAGTCACCAGAAGCAGTGTCCAAAATACCCGGTTATCTGTCAATATTGCGGAAGGAAGGATATTCTTCGTGAAAAAGTAAGGATACTTATTGATGACAGACAATGGGAAAAATCATCCATTTTCATGCTGCCTTTACGCCATATTACACAGACCAAATAAGAGTTTGTAAATAGAGTCTCAGTGTACAGATAGTAATTACTATTAAGACGAGGCATGAGTGTGTTTTGTATTTTTATAAACCTTTGTTGAAACTGGGAACAGGGTACATCCATTTCAATAAAATGATTTTGCATAGCTGAAAGTCATAAATTGTGGTTCATGTAGGTCACACAGGATAGCTCTGCATGATAGGACAGCCTTTTTGCCAATAAAGAGTTCTTCAATGTGTCTTCCATATACAGATTGCAATTCATCAGGACCTTGTAAAAGGAGACTGTAAAAAGAAACCGATTCCTTGTCATTTCAAAGATGTTGGCTGTGACGAGATGGTAAGCATAAGACGTTTATGTAGAAGTGTAACCTGACATTGTAATCAGATATTGTGTCAGAATAATGATTTTAAATTAAGAATTATCATGTTAAAACAAGGAAAATCAAAAAATCAACAGAAAAGAAAAGGCAGATATTGAACAATTTAAAACATTGTCAAAAAGGCTCTGTTGTGTCTACTACTTTGTGAACGAAAATGCCAAGTACGTGATAATATGATTGTTTCAAGATATCCATTCGTGCACACGTTGATCTCTTGTGTCACTTTGATTTAGACATTAAAACTTGTGAAGTATAGTAATATCATTCCTTCCCATGTACCTTAGGTTGACAAAAACAGGATTCAAGACCATAACACAGAGTTCATTGGAAAACACATATTGATGGTCCTCAATGTGGTTACAACATTATTAGCACAAGTGAAAGTCATGAAGGATGACAGTATAGTTGAAAGATTGAAGAGAACAATCAATGAGCAACAGAAAAGAATCGAATCATTGGCATCTGATACCCAGAAGCTGGAAACTAAAGTGACACAAGTATTGGATGCAAAGAGTGGTCAGTCCAAATTAGATAATGGTTTATCGGTACCCCAGATTAAAACGATGCTTGACAAATTAGACAGTTCCCTTAAAGAATTAAAAGACAAACAAACAGTACTTCACACTAAGGCTAATACTTTTGACGGTGTTGTGGCAGTTCTTAACAATCAAGTAGAACACGATGAGAACATGATGCAGACTTTAAAAAGTGAAAGAATCAGGGACAGAGAGCTAATTGAGGGTTTAGAACGTAAGATTAAAGCGCAGGATAAAATTATCGCCGTGAAAGATGTAGCTTTGGCAGAGCAGGATCTGAGGATACAGTCATTAGAAATGGCGTCATACGATGGCGTACTTCTGTGGAAAATTTCAGATTTTGAAAGGAAACGGCATGATGCCATATCGGGCAGAACTACGTCAATATATTCTCCCTGTTTTTACACCAGTCGTCATGGTTACAAAATGTGTGCCCGAATTTATCTGAACGGGGATGGGATGGGTAAGGGTAATCACGTGTCTGTATTCTTCACGATAATGAAAGGACTCTTTGATGCCCTCTTGAGATGGCCGTTCCGTCAAAAAGTCACGTTAATGTGGTTAGATCAAAATTATAGGGAACACGTGATCGACGCTTTCCGACCCGATCCAACATCATCTTCTTTCAAACGACCAACCCAGGATATGAATATTGCAAGTGGCTGTCCTTTATTTATGCCCCTATCACAACTTGATAGTCCAAGACATGCATACGTCAGAGATGACGTAGCATTTCTGAAAGTGATTGTTGACACCAGTGATTTGATTTAAAACAGCATCAGATCTTCATTGATAATGTATCTCTTGACGGAAGTGGCTCAATTCAAAGTTGATGAAGTAGGGGATTGGCCGATTGTACTGCGATATGATGTCAGACTTTTACTCGATACCTTTTGATCCGAAATCGAAAACTGACTTGCTTGATCACTGAATTCGTTACTACAGAACGATGCACTTTACATAAGCATTTAGGAGTCTATGAACAGTCCGTTTTGAAAATATTTAAGTTATTCAACGTTCTCACAATCCGAAGTGATGTATTCATGGAGTTTGCTATTGGTAGTTTTGTTTATGTGACAGAAAGGTCTATTTACAGCAATTCATAATAGCTTATACATGTGTATTTGTTTTGGAAACATTCAGGTCTTTCTACTGCAGTCCTCAGAAAACAAGGTATACTGTCAATGTAAATGTCATTTTTATGGTTGAATTTTTGTGCATCCATATCTGAAACAACTCAATTTAGGATGACGACAAAATAACCGTGAATTCATGTATGATGATATTTACATTATCGAAAACCTATTTCAACTATTCGGCGTGCAGTATGTTCTAATATTTGTAATAGAGTTTTTTACACTGTTATGTTATATAATTGTGATGTTGAGTAAAAGATATAGACTTAATAGCTTTCAAAGATTTTAAACTCGTATATTGCTTCATAGTCATCTTTTTAACAATATAGATCGCGATTGTCATGTTTGTTGATGAATGACTATCATTTTTTTATGAAAATTATATATATTTATTTCTATCAATTGATGTTCGTTTGTACAATATCAACTTGATCAACGATTATTATATAAGCTAAAGTAAGAGAGTTGAAAATATTTAGAAATGATTGCATGTACATACTGGGTGAAAGAATTCTATACATTTACATTTATTACAATAACTTGCAAATGGTTTTGAATCTATAAGAATACCATTTTTGTAACATAATAACATATGACAAAAACATTAACGTTTGCCATCTCGTACAGAAGTAGTCTCAGACATGTAAAAATGCGCTTTGACGATTACAACATCAGAAAAGCGTGTGAGGGCCTAGTATATTTTCCGTGACTTATTTCACTTATTGTATTTACAAGTCTTGCATTTATGCTGCTTATTTCATAAAACTAAGTTTACAGACTTTTGTTATTGCAAAAACAAATAGAGAACTTACTCAGAGGGTATGATAGGCTGTCTACAAAATGATAGTTCATCGACGATTACATATCCTGTGTCGACGTCAATGAAGCAACATTTACAAATTACAACTCAGGTGTCTTGCTCTCTTATGTTATGTATTTTATGTATTGTATTATTTATTTGGGTTTTTTTTTGGTTTTTTGGGTTTTTTATTTGTTTGGGGGAGGGGGATAAAAATTGCTTTAACATTAATCAAAATTTCGACGAGGACATTTCCCGTACAATATGAGTTACAAGGTAATGAGATGAAAATCATCATCGAAACATCACTAGTAAAGAGACTTGACTGGAAATCGTTTTTCGTTTTCGTCGAAAAGATGGGCATATTCTCGCTATATATATATATATATATATATATATTATAATATATATATTATATATCTATCTCTCTATTCTCTATTATATATATATACACCAACGTATACAAATGTCTTCGTATTTATTACGTATTTTATTTATTGTCTGTTTTTATATTTAGTTTGTACATTTGTATGAGCTTGATCTCGAAATACAAGTTATTTTATTATTATTATTATTATTATTATTATTATTATTATTATTATTATTACGTGCAACTTATATATTTTGTATACAAGTAGACAAGAGTGGATATTGTGTGTCGTGGTATTTTTGACTGGTTCATAAATAAATTACTAACCTTAATACATGTTTTCAGTCATATATGTCGAAATTAAGATGATTGAGCTCCACACGAAAATTTGCCTTGGCGGTACTCACTTTCAAGCCCAGCAACCAGTATGATTTCAATGGCGGCCACGCCTCGTCAGTTGATAATAATACATTTTGACTATGGATTCTCTTCTACAATAAAAAACCCAACATAAGTCATAATCTTACTGTAATCAGCGAGCTACTGACTTAACACTCTTCGCTTGACGAACTCACTGCATTGTTCCAGAATATTGACTAACAAACAACCACCAATAGAAAGAAGAATTACATATGCTGGACACCATTTTAACATTAACTGATAGGCAATTATGATTATTGCGATTGGCATTTTCGATTGATATGTATATAGAAACACGCTGCAGTAAAATTATCATGACTCCAGAACTTAGCAACTAACCATAGCTGTGCGAGTTCACTAAAAACAGTAGCAGCTAAAATATCAATTTCCGTAATTGCAGTCTCGGTACAATTTGACCATCGACATATGGATTAGATAGCATTATCAGATTTTGAATAGTAGTAGTAGTAGTAGTAGTAGTTTTTAGTTTTTCAATGGAACTTTTATTCCATAATAAAAGTCGTGTACAAAAATACAAAATTGCACTCAGCTGTACACGTCAATCTGGTGCAATCAATAAAATCAAAAGAAATCAAAAAGGTTCAAACTGAGAAACACAAGCAGGGTTCACAGAAAAACACACAGAAGCACTGAGGTTGATACTCCATTGGGTCTTGACGTGGTGACCAAAACGTCGATAACATCACTAGATAACTGGTAGTATAAATTGACATCAGCGATGAGATGACTACCAAAGCGTACGTGCATCCAGCCTAAGGTGAAAACCACTATATAGATCACATCAGGTGACAGGTGTTAAAAAGTAGCATCACGTGAGATTGGTCGGACCAATGTTGACAGCTGGACGTCAAGATAATAGGCAGCAATAACGCTAACACAAGCACAGTGGTTAGCCTGAAACAAAGCAAAGTGTATGTCCCTCCGACAACTGTCCGAACCATGAAAATGATTCCCGTGAGGAGTACGGTGCCCAGGGCATAGACTCGAAGCTACTCGAGCCTCAGTTATCAGAAGTGTAGCCTAATGCTGTAGAGTGTATGCAGTGTATTAATACACAGACCAACAAGCTTACCTCACGAGAGAATATCAGCAATTTTCAGTTTTTCCTTCACTAACAGAAGCTAAAACATTGTTCACACACCAAAATCTATCAAAATTCGTGTTCTCGCGGGAGAAACCATGGTAAGCGTATTCATTTAGTATACGCGAACGTAGACGAGATTTAAAGGCGGTAATAAGGTCACCAGACAGGTGCGGATCATTTTCAGTGATGGCTTTACGACGAGTCATGTGAATAACAAGTTTTGCAGTGTTGAAAATATAGTTTAAAAGGGCATGGATATTTTTATCCATAATAGTTTTAATAAAAGGTGGGCCCATTACAAACCACCAGTACAAAATCCTACAGTTGGGTCCAAGTAGTTGACGAGATAATTTACGCAGTAATTTGAACAAAGAGGTTAGTCGATGACATTCCAGAAAAATATGAACAAGGTCATCTCTGTTACCACAGAAAACACAATTTGGGGTCTGACTGAAATTACATTGAAACAGGTAGTTACCAGTTGCATAGGCACCGTGCAAAATGCGCCATTGAAGATCACCTTCAGTTTTAGGTATAGGACTAGTATAACAGAAACTAAAATTAACCTTCGTGTCTTTTGACAGACCAAGTAATTCCCTCCAAATAGTGTCAGGACGATCACTATGCTTCTTGTGGAAGTCAGACATGATGAGGAATTTATAAATTGCGCCCTTTTCAATTTTATAGAGGGGGCAGTTAAGGACAATGTTATTTGTTTCATCGGTATAAATGATGTCAAGTGAAAACGGGTATTGATGGGGGAGGTTGGAACGTTAAGATTGACATCTTCGGAGAACGAATGTTGTAATTTATCTCTCCATTGTTCAGGAATGGAATTACGTAATGACGTCACGACATTGCTCAAAATCCTACGCGAGTAAATGGGCATTATGTTTGCTATATTATCATGAGATAACCAGTTTCTCGAAAAAGGATCGACAAGGTCACTTATTTTTGTTATCCCAGCATCAATGAGATGATTCGAAAGGGTTTGCTGATCATCAAATACTGAATGCTTGATTTGATCATTAAAAAAGAGAGGTTCTTGGAGAATATTATCCGTTGAGGTGGGATCACCCTTACGAACAGCCTTGGAAGACTGCCAAGTTTGTAACAGGTCAAGATAAAATGGAGGCATGGTAACAGGAATACTGGAATTTTAATAGCAAGAAGTTGTCTACTATAATCAAGTTTGTGGACACGCCTAAGTAATAATCAGTGAATGAGAATGAAGGGTGATCTAAACCTGAATACAAATATCTTTGTATATATTGTAAGCGGAATGCCTTTGCACGTGCAGGGAGATTAATAAGACCATGGCCTCCCTTTTCGAGAGGAGTGTATAACACAGTAGCAGGCACCCAGTGACGACCTTGCCAGAAGAAATCAAGAAGCGCACGTTGAATTTCATTGAGTACATCAGGTGGCGGAAATAGAGAAAAAATGCGATGTAAGATTTTGCTGGCCACGAGCTGGTTAATAACAATTACTCGACCACGGTACGACATTGCAGGGGCAAATCTTGACCACCAACTAAGTTTGTGTTGACTTTTGATATGCAGTCATCCCAATTCTGAATGAAATAGTCAGCATTATTGCCTATGAAAGTAGCAAGGATCTTTAAACCGTCACTATTCCATTGAATTTGTAAGGGGGTGTCTCTTCTGTTACGCCAAGCACCCACCCACAGCCCTTTGGATTTTCTATAATTAACCCGAGCATTACTAGCATCTTCATAAGTACGCAACCATTTTTTCGAGAATACTGAATTCTGAATTATGTGTGATAAAAAGACTGACATCGTCAGCATAGGCAGAAAGCTTACATTTTCGCCATTAGATTTTGGAATCATGATTCCTTGAATATTTCGATCTTCACGAATTTTGTGAAGCAATGGCTCAATAATAATGGCGTAAAGTTGACCAGATAGAGAACACCCTTGTCTAATTCCACGTTCAAAGTGGATTGGAGCAGTAAGAGAGCTGTTGATTCGAACAAGACTTTCCGTTTGAGTGTAAAGCAATTTAATGTGTTTTTATGAAATTATCACCAAAGCCAAATGAATGCAAAGTTCTGAAAAGGAAATCATGATGGACCCGATCAAAGGCTTTTTCTTGATCCAGTGACACAATACCTAGTGGAAGAGTGAATTCGTTATGGTAACTTATGCAGTCTCTGATTAAGTTGATATTATCGAAAATTTGACGACCCGGAACTGTATAACTTTGATCGATGTGTATGATGTCAGGTAACACGCCTTTCAAACGAATAGATAAAGCTTTAGCAAAGATTTTATAGTCTGCACAAAGCAAACTAACCGGCCTCCAGTTACGTAGCAAAGTATTGTCACCTGACTTGGGAAGTAAAGTCAGAACAGCACGACGACAAGAAGTGGGTAAAATACCATCTGTGAGAGAGGCTTGGAAAACATCATGCAAATCATGACCAATAGTGGACCAAAACGTTTTAAAAAATTCCACTGGTATACCGTCAATTCCAGGTGTTTTACCAGTGGTAACCTGCTTTAAGGCTGAGGACATTTCTTCAAAAGTGATCGGTTCGTCGCACTGTTCAGCTTTATCCGGGTTTAATGTTTGTAAATTATCGAGAAGAGAATCTTAGGCTGCAGTTTAAATGGGTTCTGATGGTACAAATTTTGATAAAAGGTACGAGTAAGTGAACGGATTTCATGTTGATTTTCAGTGATGGTCTGATCATGACGACGCAGCTGATTAAGAGATTTGTGCTGACCTTTATGTTTCTCAAGGGAATAGAAAAAGTTTGTACCGGCATCGGAATGATTAAATTATTGATAACGTGCTTGAACAGCTGCGCCTTGAGTTTCAATCTTATTTAAGTTATCCAGGATATCTTTCTGTTGCTGATATGTTTTATGAAGTGAAGGGCGTTCAGCAAGCAGGCATTGCAGATTTTGGACGTGATCGTTTAATTCTTTTTTCATATGCTTATAATGGTAGATGTATTGATAGCTGTATTGTTTGCTAATTTCTTTAATTTTTTGTTTGCCAATGTCCCACCAAGATTGAAGTGAAGTGAATCTCTGTTTTTCATTGCGCCATTTCTGCCAAAAAGTCCTGATCAAATTACAGTAGTCTTCATTACTTAAGAAACTAGTGTTGAGACACCAAACAGGATTTTTATTTTTAGTGAAGTTGGCACAAATATGAAGGGAAACTGGACTGTGATCAGATAAATTGTGACATGAACCAATCGAGACAGATTTGATTTTTGAAGTGAGGGCTTTTGTAATGAAGAAGGTGTCAATCCGTGATTTATTATTATTTTTTTGCCAAGTATAATTACGTGAGGAGGTGTGAACATGACGCCATGCATCTGCAAGTTTTGTGCGATGAACAATATCAGAAAGAAACTTAGAAGAATTCATGTGTGGCTCAGTCTCGGACCCCTGTCTAAGTTAGGAATGAGCGTACAATTAAAATCTCCCCCCATAATAACCGGATCATCATTAATACTGTTTAAAAACTTTTTAAGCTGAGCGAAGAAACGTAAACGTTCCTCTCCAGAGTACGGGGCATAAACATTCACTAAGTGAAATGGCTGTTCATCTACAGTCACGTGGAGATGTAATAAGCGACCTCTAACAACACTACTTTGAGAAATAACATTCACTTGTTTTCTCTTGGGAAAGAGAATAGCGACACCTGCCGAGTTACTAGTTCCGTGAGAAAAATATATTGGTGAACGCCAATAATTTGCCATTGGGCTTGACTATCAATTGTTGAGTGAGTTTCCTGGAGGAAACAAAAATCGTAATGGTGATCTACATTCAAGTAAGATAAAATTTGATAACGCCTGAGAGAATCGTGACCTCCATTAATATTCCACGTTAAAGTTGAAATACTTGCCATTAAAAGACAAGACAAAAGAATTAAGGCATTAGTGACCATTATTTTAGAGAATAATGTTTACTCTTGGTATACGCATACAGTTTAACTGTCAGCCTATATATTCTTACATTTTGGCTGGCTGTAACACGATCAGATTTGCGCAACTTATGCAATGCTTTAATTAGAAGTCTTAAATCTGGACAATATTCATAACATCTCTGGACTGGCTTTTTTGAACCTTTAATCTGCGTTAAAAACTCTAAAAGGCTGCTAAAGCTTAGATCGTTGCGATCTGTCAGTTCAGAAGTATCAGAAACTTCAGATGTCATAGAAATACTATCAGTGTCATCAACCTCTTCGTCTCCGTCAATATCAGAATCTTGGCTGAGAACATCGAATCTATTACCAGTTTTGACCGGAGTTGTCTGGGATAATGGAAAATCAGAGTCTGTATGCATCCCTCCAGTATTAACACCAGAGAAAGGCGTCTCTGGAAAATCAAGGGATTGAGAAAAACCAACTGAGGAAGAAGAAGAAGGGGAAGGAGCAAAAGGAAGAGAGGGAGAGGAAGGGAAAGGGGAAGGGGGAGAAGAAGCAGGGGTTCGTACCCTGTCTTCAACAGCAACACCAACATCTGCGGACTCTGTGTCATCAACATTTGAGTTCTTACTATTCGCCCTTCCTTCACTTGTTTCATCGTTAACACCTTCATTGCTATTGTCATTAGTATTGATTATCTCCTCATTGATTACATCATTTGCATCGCCTATTTCCATATCATTAGTATTTTGAACTTTAACCTGCTCATCAACACCTTGCTCCTCAACAATTACCTCATCGATGATATTATCAGTAGCAGCTGAAGAAATTTCTGCATTATCAACATTGTTATTGCGACTCTTTGTTCTGACTGTTGCTATTTTCGTTTCTTTGATGAGCCTGAGTTTCATGAGCTGAATTTGTAGAAACATTTCCTGATTGATTTTCAACAACGTGCAAAACACCGGGCTGACCTGGACAATTTCTACGAATGTGGCCTTTCATACCACAAGCGAAGCATCTCATTTCATCAACAGAAATGTAAATTGGATACAAATGATCTTGATATTTGACCTGTATTAGCCCGTTGATGTTGTCATTATGTAATAAAATGTGAATTTGCCGTCTGAATGACTTGACATGTTTCAAGGCAGGATCTTTACAACCATAGGGAATGACTCGCATATGTCCAACTACTCTTCCTAGTTCCCACAATTCTTCCTCTAGTTTTTCATCAGGGATAAATGGGGGCACATTAGATAAAATAACTTTGGAGGCAGGTTTGAGCATGTGTTCAACCTGGACGAATTCATTGTCAAGCACTAGTTGGCGTTCAACGACAGACTCTACGTGTTCTAATTTAGCAAGATACACAACCACTGAACGATTCATTCGTGAAGCTGCAATAATATTTTCAGCCCAACAATCTTTGAAATTTCAGATACATAGTTTTCTACTGGCACACCTTCGACATTGTTGCACCTCACAGCATGTTTACAGGTGAGGTGCCTGAATGGATTGTCGACCTGGGTAGCCATATTGCGTACCCACAGTGGCCGGGAAGGGGAAAGATAAAATCCACCCCAATCCAGCCAATCGAGCTTTAAAAACCTCAAAAACTACGTAAAACTGAAAGTAACAATTACTCACGAAGTAAATATACCAGTAGAGTTGATCAATAACGCTGAGTGATGAGAATACAACACAAAATTCAGGAGCCCATCTACCACACGTCCGCACGGAGTAGTAGTAGTAGTAGTAGTAGTAGTAGTAGTAGTAGTAGTAGTAGTAGTAGTAGTAGTAGTAGTAGTAGTAGTAGTAGTAGATTTGTTCATCAAAGTGACACGTGACATCATTTAATATTTACATTTAAATAATAATACAACATCAACGGCGATTGGTCACCAAGCGCATTATTATATTAATATTATTGGGATTATAAGTTCCTATTATATTGAAGGTTTAGAAGGGTAGCTCGATAAAATAAAAGTGAACTGATAGTATGCTAATGTAATATACATACAGTAATTATTGTTAATGACATAAAGTGTTACATCTTCTCTGAAGTAAATTTGTTCTATGGCTATACTATTTTTTCCATTAAACATGTTGATTCTTTTTCGTCGTCATAATAAACAAACTCCCGGTTCGACTCATTTACTAAACCAAATACATGATCACTAAAATCGTTATACAAGGTACAATGAGACATAAAAGGTAATTCGTCTTGTATTTCATTTACATACAAAGTATACACACTCGTCAATGAGCAAGCCTTTAATCGAGCGGTCCCATGTAGCTCTAGTCAGACTTGAGAAAGAAACTGTTAAAGTTATGGTTTGGTTTTTGTAAAATCTGATGGATACGACATGCTGGCCATGAACGTATTTGTATATTTTATGAAAGACTGCTATTTCGTTAAAATATTTTAATTGCCCTCACTTAAATGAATTCGTAGTAATAGTAAGGGGTCATCGACCATGGTAATTTTGCATAGGCGAAAGGTTTGTTGAGTATGCCAATTTTATTAAGTAATTGTATTACAAACATTAATTATATAGCCTTTAGCACTGTAGTGACAACTGACAAAGTATCATCTTGAAAACTTTCACACTGCGTCGTAAGACAATCTTGTATACAATCGATCCTACATAACTGTTTAAAAGATTTCGGAACGAGTATCGGTTCCTCTGAATAATGAATTCTTTGCAAATAACGGAGGCCGTGATCCTATTAGAATATGTATTTTCCTAAAGCATCGACATTTGTAAATACTGTGGTTTTTATTTCGTAATCATTATTTATATAAGGATTACATGACTGTCAATATGAATAACTTCTGAACGAATCGGTTTTTACCTATCTCTGTACAAAAGGTGCCGTGTTACCAATAATCAATAATCAACAGCATTATTAACTCGATGAGAGTGCCTGAGAGTATTGCCTTTTAACTGTCTTTCAGACTTTCAGGGAGAACATTTGAAATGCGGTTACGACCTCGATTATTTGCAGAGAATCCACCGTTTTGAGGGCCAATACTTGTCCGAGAGACCTTACTAACCGTTGTTCTGGAAACTATGAATGGGATACCAAATAAACCCCTTTGAAATTTTTAAGATTGCACAAACTCATGTTATCCAAGCTACTGCTTGATAGTTTTCTGAAACCTCAGATATTTCATTGCCGTACTGAAACCTCAATATCGTCTACGTTACGATCATCAAACCATTTACAAGTGGATATTTGATACATTAAGGAAATTAAGCCTGCTCACTTTTTTTTTCAGGCCAGTCTTAAATATATACACGATATTGTTAACTTTTTACACATTAGATCGTTCAGGCACTGGGATTTCATTCTGACCTATATTTTCTTAGGGAGGCAATAATAAGCTTATTAAAATATATTTTTATCAATATATATATTTTCGTACTGCTTCAATCGACATATATATGTAGTTATTTGTATAAACTGTTATATTACCTATCATATGTATCTTGGCTTATTTACAAAGGTTATTGTATTTTAAGATGTTTAGTAAAGTGGATGCTGATTAAAGTTTGTTGTCTGTTACAGACTATTGAGGAATTGTAACAAATGAAACCTAGCTTAATGTTGCAATGCTTCATCACAAATACCATTCACATCGCTGATATCAGTCATGGTCAAATATAGTTAGCGACTGATTGAATTAATATCAAAGATTTATTTTCAAGTGAGCAAAATTGCGGACAACTAGAAATAAATTGACAAAAACATTATCAATGACAGCTACATGTATTACAAAGTGTAATAGTGTCTCCCCAGATTTCCAAACAGTACATTGTATGCGGTAAAATGAACGCATTATATTGTTTGATGAGAACGGATCATCTCTTTATAAAGAATGAGTCATCTCTTCAAAAAATTCTGAATAATAGAAAAGCTATCAATATTTCAATATCTGCAAAAGCTCTCTCAAAAATCTCTCCAAATTCTTTACACATCTTTAATGATACCTACTGCCAATAGGGACAGGATCGCAGCCCGGGAGAATTTGTTCCAGAAGTCTTGGGCTAGTTTGTTAGTTTGTTCCTGTTTCCTACAACGAACACGAACAAAGTGAGCGCAATTTGCTTGTAACTCGGCTTACAAATGTGATTATACTTCTTCAACGTCACCAAAGACTAACTGTCATCTGAAACCCAGATTTTTGCTATTTAGCCATATTTAAATTCAAAACGTTTCTTGTTTTGAAGGTCTACTGCATTACAAAGAAACACTGCGGATTAGTAATGCACTGACAGTTAATGACGGATGCGACCGGCCTTATTCTTATGCAAGTCCTACTTTATTAAAATATCATATCATTTAGTCAAGAAAACATACAGAGTAGGGTAGTATGCCTTTCAAAATTGAAAAACATTTCGCTCAAACTTTCCGCAAGGAAACTTATAACATAATGTCCCTTTTAAAATCAAGAATAAAAATTCGAGGCTCCCATGCGAAAATTTGGAATTAGAGAAACATGAAATCCAATATAATTTCCTTTCACTTGAAATTCAAAATGTCCACTATCCCTGTAGTAACTCAAAGAAGAAAAAATAACTTTTCGATTTTCACAAAAAGACGATGGAAACTCTACTTATATATAAGCTTCAAATTGAACACACAAGTAGTAGACCAAAGGAGTTATGTACGAGTTTGAGAGTCCAAATATCTGTCCTCGACGTGCATTCTACCTCAAATTTACAATCGAGAATAGAGGACTAACTATATATGTCAAAATTCATTATTATTTTGATTAGTGGATTGAACTAGCAATTGTAATAATAATGGCTGGGTCCACAGAGAAAAATTATCCAAAATCTGAATTTGGCTAAAATGACATAGACTATAAGTAAGGTTAAGTAAGGCAATGTATTCAGGACAACTGAAAGAGTATGATGTTGATAATTTATAGAGCTTGATATGTATGATTATATTGAGAGCCGAAGAGGTCGTCAATCGGGCTCATTCGTGATATACGAATTATAGGTTGGAATATGTGTCGGTATGTACGTAACGTTCATGTACAGATGACTACGATCTTAGCATGAACGTATCGGGCGTGAAGGCGACAGTCTTCAAAGTTTGAAGGGCTATAAAATTGTTCTGAGGTTTGAGTATTTGTGTGATATGACTTCATCAAACATTTACTTCAAATTCACAGTTTTAGTGTCTTTACCTCCTGTCATGCATTTACACAATAATCAGGTGTATAAACAAATACGACCTATAGGTCGGAACATGTGTCGGTATGGACGTAATTATATATATATATATATATATATATATATATATATATATATATATATATATATATATATATATATATATATATATATATATATATATATATATATATATATATATGAGTGCGCACACATGCGCACTCATTATATTTGATCATATTGAAAACTTTATTCGTATATTACACCCCTTCTGCTGTCCATAGACATTGTCCGACCTCGGCGCGGGGAGCCAGGATGCAGAGAGGTCATATATCACTGGTGTCTATGGTTAGACGTAAAAATGCAGTGTCATCTTTGACATAAGCGTGTTTTCCATCGTCTAACATTGACAATGGCATAAATAAAGGACACCCACTGGCGATGTTCATGTCACCTGTCGGTCGCTTGAAAGATGAGGAGTTTGGATCTGGTCGGAACGCGTCAATCATGTGTTCCCTGTTGTTCTGATCGATCCACATGAAGGTGACTTTCTGCTGGAACGGCCATCTTAAAATGGCGTCATTCTCTCCTTTCATGACGACGAAGAACAGTGACACGTGATTTCCTTTCCCCATGCCATCACCATTCAGGTAGATGCGTGCGCACATCTTGTATCCAAACTGACTTGAGAAGAAGTATGGTGAGTATAAGGACAGAGTTCGACCGGAAAGTGCGTCGCGCCTCTTTCTCCCAAATTCTGAAATCTTCCAAGTCAGGATCCCATCATAGCTTGCCATCTCCAATGACTGAATACGTAAATCCTGCTCTGCTAACGTAACATCCTTCAGGGCGATAATGCGATCTTGGGCTTTTGTCTTTTTCTCAATGGCTCCCAGATTGTCCCTCAGTTTCTTCTCATCACTTTTCACTTTCTGAACCATGTCTGCATTTCGTTCTACTTCCCCGTTGAGGACTGCGATAATCGCTTCGTAAGTTGATACTTTTGTTTCAAGAACACCGTTCTTACTTTCAATCTCGATGGTAGTTTTGCCGAGCCTATCGATCATCTGTGTCAAGGATTGTATGTCTCCTCCTGTGACCTGTAACCTTGCACGATCAGGAAGATCTTTCAGGTCATCCTCCATGCGGGCTAAATGTAGTTGTAGGGTGTTTAATTTCCCACCGTGTTCTTCAACCGTGACAATAAGTCGACGATGTTCTTCTTCGCTTTCCTCCAAGGTTTCTCTGAATTGCTTCAATTCATTCACTTCCTGAAGCAGCAATCGCATGTGATCATGGACGGCGAGGGCGCTGTGTTCGGTTTCCTTTCCCATTTCGATCTTGGGGAGAGATATTACAAGAAACTTGTGATGTATTTCAAAAGTAGGAAGCTGATAAAAAATTTTGAAGATATAGAGCTGCGTGTAATACTGATAAATGGCATTGTTGCCATTCCGCTAAGATTTACGACTCTTCTATGCTAAGAGTTATATTTCTAGAGAGGAAACATTGAACGCTATCCCTTCCTATGGCATCCCGTATAGATGAGGAGATATTTCAAGAGTGTTGAGACGTACTGAAAGAGGAAACTTAAATCTAAATCAATATTGCACTGCGTTTTATAACAACATTTCAATTGAAAATATTGTTTTATTAAAGTTTATGGGTCAATCGGACCTTTGATAATATCTATGAAACAAGACTATGACCTTTGGCCGTTTCTATTTAAAAGTGTCCACAAACTACAGCCAAAGTAGGCAGAACTTGAAACATTTGTATTCAGATTTTTGTCTGGTAAGGTACACCCTAAAAAGAACCAAAATCGTTTAATCGCTGCTAAGCTGTGTACCAATATTTAAACCACACAAATTCTGAATGTACGCCATTTTACAACAAAAGTATGCGTAAATGTTATTTCTTGATAATTAGAATCAAGAGTAGAGACAAATAGTTCCCTGTAAGCGTAGTATTATGCCTCACTATGCAGTTTGACTTACCGGAGTCTTGCATCCAATATCGTAGAATTTACACGGCTGCATTTTCTTTGGGCAGTCACCATTCAGCAAATCAGTATGATCTTGCATCTGGAGGAGCAATGAACAGTAATAAAACATGATAACGATCAACTGCTCTCTAAACTGAAGTGTATACAGTATTACTACTTACTGCCATATTGAAGTTGCCGAGTTAAATATATATGGTCCTGATCTAATTTTTCGCTCAATTACTAGCAAATAGTAATTTAATACACACAATCGCAGAAATTCAATACATTGAAGTTTAAACATATGTTTGCACGCTAATTATCAGTAGAAAACTTCTAAATTTACAATATTCCCTGGATCTACATAGTTACACCACATAGTTACACTCCTTTTATAGTTGGTAAGAAGATGCTAACGATACCATCCTATGACTTCTCACAAAAGTTTCAGCTTGTCACAGGTTACCCCTGCGTATACAATCCAACCCCCCAAAAACAACAAACAAAATGCCAAGAATCTCTGTGATTGCACTAAAAGATTAAAAATAAAATGACCTTTCACCTTTTCACGGATGACTTTACTTCCACAGTAAGTGCATTCAATTTCTTCCTGCTTGCAGCTTTCATGGTGAGCCTTAAGGAAACGAAAATGATAACATGTCAGCTGACACAGCCCTGTATGCAGTGGGACTATACCGTAGGTCGAGCATTTTTAAAGAGACCAAATTTTGGCTTGATCTGACTTGTTATGTTTTTAATAAATTAATTAGTTATCAAATGGCTCGGTGATGCCACTAGATACGAAACAATGACAACAAAATGGCTGATGTGCAACCGTTTGAGATCACATCTTGACCAAAATAAAACAGCATTTCAATGATGGTGGTTATACAACATCTTTAACCAAACCGCTACGAATTAGTGATATTAACGTTAATAAAATGGCCAAAGAAAACAAAGATTGCAAGAGAAGAGACGCATATTGTAACAAAATGTCCGCCTGGAGGCCATATTAGAATATAGATTGAACAAAACAAAATCATGTACACCTTCATTACAAAGGTCTATATCCTTGTATCTGTTTTCAACCGAACCAGTCAAGGCATGTTTTAGTTAAAACTGCTCTAGAAATCTGAATATAGAAATATATCCTGGCCTGGTGGCTATATTAGACAAAAGCGTGAAAAAGTGACTCTCGTATGGTCGAAAAAGACCTTGTCCTGACTTCGAAAGAAATTGATACAGGTATTTCAGAGAAAGACCTATGATCTGACGCACAGGGTGCAGGTCCGGATATAACCAAAACCGTAGGTTTCCCAGACTTCATCCGCTCGGATCGATTAAATGATGGGTGAATCACAATTTTTTTTTGGACTGTGCGAAAACAAGATACAGATTGAACAATAAAGTTCATCAGTGCGCAGAACATCAAATAAATGCGAACGGAATTATCTCCTGTGGTTAACAATGGAAGGCTTGAGGGGCCTATTTAGTTTAAAACCTATGACAGGGCAACCTGCAGCCAGATTAACTTCACAATGATTTCAATTGAATACACCGATGAAAATGACATATGCCCTTTGTTACTCAAAAGATTGTACAGAATACGCATGATGCTTACTTCTTAAATTAGTTTGTATCACATAAAATCAAGTGGGGAGCCAAATGGAACAGCAGTTCCAATAATATTTTGACGAAAATATATTTTTAAAAACTGTTGCAATTGCAAGGTAGCTGCTTTAGACTTAGGTGACTCGGAAGTCATACACTGTACCAGTTGGCAATTGCAATGGTCGTTTGACAATAATCTTATGGCTGACGAATTGTTTTAGTATATGCTCATATTTGCAAGCCCCTACATGTACACACCGGAGGATGTTGGACAAGTTGTTATACATTCGTTTCTACTACGCGAACATCACTGTTTATTCAATTAATCATGCCGATGTTATGGCTAATTCTTGAATTGAGAGTGGGAGGACCTTCACATGACCGATACTTCAGTCTACTTTACACCAAGTGTTAGTGGAATTCGATATCAACAAAATTAATTTTATTCGTGCTATCAGGAAAGGTGACCTGAGGAACGGAACGCATGTGTAGACGTAGAGTTAAAAACCAATTTCACCTGTCAAACCATGCAGTAATATAAGCGATGTGTGCAAAGGACATATTCACCTCATATTGCCGAAATACTCCTTGCCACTTGCATCCAAGGTTCGTGCATCTTGTCCTTAAGTCTTTCATCTCTCGAAAAATTGCTCTGTCATAAAAGAACTAAAACGAACAAGGAAAGGTGTTTGATCAGAAACTAATGAATTAAATGATAATTGCATGTTTAACAACTTCTGTCAGAACATTTGGTATAGTTGATGAGAATGGCATTCCAAGCTTTGCTATGTCTTTATGATACCGGTGTATGCTTTGTAAGTATTGTTTTTAATGGAAATATTTTGTGTGTATTGACTACTTTCTGCACATTGAAAGAAATCACTCCGTATTGCCTTAATTGTAGAAACTTTTACCGTACCGTATCGACGCTAAACATGCAGCTTTCAGAAGAGTCTTCTCTAGAACATGCGGGACACTGATATTGATCGTTTATTCTTTCAACAGAGAGAGAAAGAGAGAGAGAGAGAGAGAGAGAGAGAGAGAGAGAGAGAGAGAGAGAGAGAGAGAAAGAGAGAGAGAGAGAGAGGTTAGTTTGTTAGTTAATTATAATGTTATCAATTATACCAACATATTTGAAATTCAAGGTTAAAAACGATTATCAACCAAATGGGCTTGTACTAGAAACACTGGTATACTTTCTATCATCCTGAGAAACAAACATGTCATGGCCTAAGCGTTTTATGCCGGCTTTGAAAGAAAATCAAACGGTTATTTGCTCACAATCACGTTTTTGCAAAGATTCTTTCAAAATTGATTAAATTTTTAATCCAAGATTAGAATGTAGATGGATGGCAACTAGTCGTAAGTTGGAAGAGAATTAAGTCCTACTTTATGCAAATGGATGCGAATCATCCGATTTTCTTGCTTCTTTTTTCTCCCGTTTTCATCATTTCATAACAAGTCCACTCTCGCTAGATCTTTGGGAAATTTTCACATACTTTTTAAATACTATATAAAAATCGGTAATTTTTTATATTTATAAAGTTCTTACATTTGAAGAAGAATCATTTCAATCTGTATTTCAACCCTTGCCATTTAAGAATGATAATATAAAATGCCAAACAAATTTGTCTTTCTTTTCCACTTAAACTCTAATTGCAAATGAGATATGTTAAGTTTCGTCAGGTTGTTTCATGTTATTGGCTCAAATTTTAATCATAAATACCAACATGAGGTTTTCTACCCCTTCTTCATTCTTCGAGAAAACTATTGCTACCTTACTAAAGAGTTAGATTCTCTGCTTTTTGAAAACATATAGTATGAGGGGATTTCAATTCTTGTATGTGATGGTTCGAATCCCGTTTGGGTTATAGTAAAAAAAATATTTTGATAATAATTATTGCTTTGAAGAAATTAATTAGATATGGTTAAACGCTACCTATATGCAGTTCTGTGCCTTTAGACAAGTGATCGGTGACATAATGATTCTGCGCCAGTGTACATAGTACATGTGATTAAATAGTAACCCATGCTGGCAATCACAATTTGTTACCTGCCCGAGGGATGGTGCTCGTGGCAGATAACACATTTTCATTTTGCCTTTTTAGTCGTGTCCGGGGGGACTTATAGGTTTGGTCATGTCCGTGCGCGCGTGCGTGCGTGCGTGCGTCCGTCCGTCCGTCCGTTCACGCAGATATCTCAGAGATGCCTGGAGTAATTTCATTCAAATTTGGTACAACGATTACTTCATATGTCATACATATGCACGTCAATTTGTTTGTTTTTATTCAAAGTTAGTACAAGGACATTGACCTATGTCATGCATATCCAAATTGATTTGTTTTGTGATACGATCCAATATGGCCGCATGGCGGCCATTTTGTTACGATTTTTTCATGTATGGAGCCACAACTCAGGCACATCTCAACCAACTTTATTCAAAGTTGGTACAAGGACATTGACCTATATCATATATATGCACGTCAATTTGTTTAACGATATGATCCAATATGGCCGCATGGCGGCCATTTTGTTACAAATTTTTCATGTCCTTAGCCGTATCTCAGACATGTATTATCGGATTTTATTCAAAGTTGGTACAAGGACATTGACCTATGTCATAAATATGCATGCCAATTGGTTTCACAATCCGATGCAATATGGCTGCCTTGAGGCCATTTTGTTATGATTTTGTCATGTCCTGAGCCATAATTTGTATATGTATCAACTGATTTTTTTCAAAGTTGGTACAAGGACATTGATCTATCATGTCATAAATATGCATGCCTATTGGTTTCACAGTCCAATGCAATATAATGGCTGCCTGGTGGTCATTTTGAACGATGCGCACTGAACTGATTTGCGTGAGTAAAATCACCTCACCAGGTTGTCAAAAATCTCCTAAAGCACGTTTATCACTGTCTTCCAACATGTCACGTGACTAAGTTGAAATCAATCACGTTAATCGAATGATACTCAAGGTGTAATAATGTCTTACAACAGCTGTACAAGACTTACCTTATTTTCAACAATCGCATGGTGATTGCTCGGATTGGAAACGCAAGACAGAAGAGACCATAGGTGTTTAGTTCTTAACAAAACACTCGAAAAGTAGAAATAATCACAAGGAGAAATGAACACCAACCTTGGAAGCCTATGTACACAGCTAAGACAAAATCGATGGCCGCAAAAGCTCTGTTGTGGATCTTTCATGACCATCGAGCAGGAGGAGCACAAGAATTTTTCAGCTCTGTCCTCTTCATCTAAGATTGCAATACTGTACCCAGGCATAATGCGCAACGGAATCCAAGTAGGAATCAGACCTGGATTAGATGAATGATAGAACATTTTCAAAATAGAAATATAAACTTCTGTATCAGCGTTGAGTCTGCCTGTATCAGCTTGCTTAGTTGGTGTGTATCAATGCATTCAACAAGATATTTGCAGCGAAAATCCGACTAAAATGTATAATAATACATACGGCTAGTTTTTCAATCGGGTTCGAACCCACAACAGACGGCATCAGTCGCCTAGCAGAGAGGACACAGAGAGAACCGCTCGGCTAAATCTCCACTCCCAAAAAAGAGTGGTTCAATAGCCGGCTAAGTTGTTACATTTTTCTAACTGAGACCGCTCCACACGTTGTAGAGTTTGTGAAGCACTCACGCACGCATGCTCACTATCACACATCGCACATACAAACTATAACTATAATTATAACTTTAAGTCAACAAATACATAGCTGGTCACGAACATTAGTGAGTCAGAAATGGCATTGCAAGGAAGTGACTAGCCGTCGTTAGGCGGCAAAATCTTCTTGTTCCTCTGTGAAAATAAGTGAATACCCTACTTAAAAAATTTGTACACCTGAGAAGAGGATTAAAATTTAGTGAAATCTCCGCATGCCTTACAAAGAGCAAGTTTTAACGTCTTATGTTTCGATAAGTTTGCTCTGTTTTTTTACAAAAAGTAACTAGGACTGTTACGATTTTTTCCGTATCATTTTTTTATGTACCAGCTACCATTTCTTGATCTACTTCCAAAAGATTTTTAAATGCCCTGTATTTGGTACTTGCTACGTTAAACACATGAACAATGCAACATATACATTCTACAGTCAATGTCGACAAGTTAATGTCGACAAGTACTGGGTATAACAACAGCAGTGAAGAAAACTTTGAAATCTAGAATGCATGTAATGGACACATGTATAACAACCCCCTCCCTCCTTTCCTCTCTCCTCTCCCTCTCTCCTGGAAATAGACAGTGCTCGATGCACTCCCGCAGAGCTACTTAAATCTCAGTTGGGCAAAAATTGTCCTAAAAACACAAATATTGAAATTTCACCACATTTTTTGCAAACAGCTTCTCAGCTTGTCAAAAGATGATCTGCAACATTTCGAGAAATCTATCAGCAATATAACTCACTGGGCCATATGTATGTTGTAGTTACTGCACGCAATCTTATTTGCGCTAGTGATATGGATGTACATTGTATCCTCAGACAGCGTCGAACTAAAAAAATTATAAATCTGAAAATTTACTCAGTAAAAAAAATTAGCACAGCTTTTCTCATTTGGAAATTTTTTTTTTAGAAATTTACAATTGTAAAAAATGTTCACAATTTCATTGTGACCACCCCTCCCAAGATCTAATGGTCCTTCCCTTAGTTTGAGCAGGTCTGTTAATATGTAACAGTTCATAAACAATGACAGGAAATGACTACAGGTCAGTGGAGTATCCTGTTTCAGCCATTGGCATGCTACCACTCCTGAACATTTGCCGAATGTCTCTTTTTCTTACCTCATTTGCACATGTTTGACACTGACGTGTTCATTTGAAGAACGTCACATCTCATTTGAAGAACGTCACATGCATCTACCTGTACACCAAATACTGAGATGGTAGCTTAGGCGGTATGGGAGATTTTGCGTGTGACGGACGTACATCCGTACATGCATACCCACAAACATACAGACATACAGACGCCACCGACTCACCATATAAGCTCTGTTTGGTATTTATATAAACACCAAATATGAGCTAAAACATACTGATTTCGTGTTAAACAACGGCCTATACAAGAATGACACAAATTTGCCATGCCAAAAAACGTTTCTTGTATTTTGTATCCTTCGGCGACGAAAATGTAGGTCAGGGTGTAACCCCACATATCCTGCGTAGAACCTACTGCTAAAACGTTAAATGAGTAACATACGCTTTGTATACCCAGCGCGCACAGCATCACGGTAAATGAACTATGGCGCCCATTCTAATGTTTACTATCCCTTGTGTCCAGAAGAGCATTTTCAGTTCAATTGTAAATTTTGCGGACAAATGATAAAACAATGTTCTAACTTGGTCAAAGCTACCCAATCCACAGTTTGACGGGACTCCAACTGAACTTTAGACATGTGAATTTACAAAAAATCTATTATGACACGTATAAAAAGAATGTGAAAACGCCGAGATAAAGAGCCAGAACACTTGAATTCAACACTCGAAGTGTTCCGAAGATGACATCAAAACTTAGTGTCCATTTATCTTTTTTTCGGTTGTGCTGATTGTAAGCTAACACAGGCTACAAAAGTGGTCAGGGTAAATGAGATTTCACACTGTGTTACAGGCCCATTCTCGTGGACTCGTTCAGCCTGCGTTGTGACGTTGTTTAGAGTGACTGGTAGTAACTATAGCTTTGTTGCCGTGCTATTAAGCGGCGGTGTTATGCACTTTGGTTCGAATGTCTGGCAGTTACGGTCAACTAGTCAGAATGCCTTGCCTCACTGTACGGGTCTCACATATATCATGTTAAAATCTTTCAGACTGGAGCAGTGCTCATACAAACACAAATTTATCAGAAGCCTACTTATGAAGTTTGATAACAGACTACTACTTGCAAGACTCTATCAACTGCGCAATGAGCTAATGGCGGCTTGTACTCTGAACGATATGGTCATGCGCGCTTCACTAGATCATGCATGAATACACATTCGTCACCCTTTATCAGCGCATAGTAGGTATTCTCGTCGAGTTTTGTTACATTCGAAACAAGTACTTGACCTTTAAGCTTACCATATTACCCGTGCAAGGGATGTACTTCAGCCAATGAGCTTCAAGGCCGTGTACAGTCATCTGAACATACACTTTACATAGATATGTATATCAGCCAATGAGTGTGGGGGCAGGGTACACTCTGCTAATAATGTTAATACACCACGTGACAGTGTAGTGCATGTTAAATTTTGATTTGAAACAAATCTTAAGTACAGTGCGATGATATATTGAGTGCACACACTTATTAAATACCAATCGGCACTCCCAATATGCTATCCTTTCATATTCGAGTCATTTTGTATGTACGGCATGTGTATCATGTTTCACTAAAAAGGTATGCAATTGCCAGTCGCAGTACTTTACTGCCCCATCACAAGAAGTTGTGTATTGAATTTTGGGAAATTTTGATTTTATTTGAAATAAAGGCTAAGTAATATTTTTTAAAATTTTTATTACATTAAAAGCAGAAAATACAAAAGAGAGAAGGACAAAAAACCATTCACAAAAGATGAGGAAAATAAACACAAGAATTAGTTGTTTTCAATATAAACATAACAATGAACCAAAAGGAGCCCTTTTGCTTTAAATTTCTTTTCGGTGACAAATGCTTGTTCCACCAATATTAATGTTTAACTTGTTGGACAAAGAAATTCATATTTACTCAACATTGGTGTATCGGATAGCGTAGAGTCGACATCATTTCGCTATTAAAATAAGATGATTCAAGAGAATTGTTTCATGGTTATCACAAACGCCAAAAATTACTGTATAACGCTTCAGTAAAATCTTGTTCCTACTTAGTTTTTTTATTACAGAAAGCTTCAAAGCCTTCAAACTTGAAAGGCAGCGCATTTTTACAATACCAGAAAAGGTGTTTAAGTGTCTCGTGTTGACCACAGTATTTGCAATTGCTATCTAGTATTTAAAATTGCTATATCAAAATAAAAATGCATTTATTGGGACGATTCGGTTAAAAATTTTAAAATGGAAGATGGAAGTTCCCATATTTGTTTCCAATTTATCTCAGGGTGGTCATTGCCACGTAAATTTAAACAGAAATGATACCCAAGTAGCACACATAAATCTATTTTTACTAAAAGCCTGCAAAAGTCTCTTGTATCACGTTTTCCTTTATCAATTATATTTCTTTCAAGGTACTCTACATTCACCATATTTCTCACGCATGATGCGTTTCGATGAATTCGGTATTGAATTTATGCGACCGTAGTATTTTAAAAAATCGGTGATTATATGGTATTTATTCGTAAATCGTTCATAGGGAACAAATTCATCCTTATCATTTAATAAATCTTCAATGTGTTTGACTCTGTTGTTGAGCCAGTCATTATAACAAACAGTTTTATCGCATATCAAAATGTTGAAATAACTTCTTGAAAATTAGTTGGTAGAGTATAACTGTATAATTCTTTCCAAAATTTTCAAGTTAAGGTATTTTTCTACAAGGAATTATAATATTCACTTAATTAATGATATTGTTACAACTGAGCAAAAAATTTTGAACCCCCAATCTACTGTTATAACATTTGAATAATAAATCCCCAAGGTAAGTTTGTTTTGATAATTCATTCTGCCCAAGCTAACTTGAAGCTTTATTCTGAAGCTCCAGATCTATCATTCTCAAATCACCTTTATCAAGGTCGCATATCAGAGTGCTGCTTTTAATGGAACGTTTTCCCCCTTCCACAAAAAGGAGAATAAATATGTTCTCTTCCTTTTAAAAGAGTCACCCGGAATAGAAATGGAATCCATAATGTACAGTAGATCGAGGCTCCAAAAGCCCTTGTCAGTGTCACCTCCCTGCTAATAGTCAAGTCAAGTGATCTCCAAATGTCTAGTTCGTCACACATTTTAATCCCTCTTTCTAATTTGAACCATCCTGTTGAATAACGCTTGTTTACAACACAACTTTCAATAACAACACTGCAATACATTTTTAACAAAAGTTTTAAGTTATAAAAGTTATAACGCAACACAAAAGTTATGTCAATCTTTGGTTGGAATAAAGAAAATTATGAAAATTATCAAAGGTTCTGATAATATCAACAAAATAATAATAATAATAATTAATATAAGTATTATATATAATAATATAAGTATTATATAGAAATAATAACGCGAATAATAATAGGTTCAATTTCCATGAAAATTTCACCATTAGGGTATTTTTGGTCGAAAAGACCAAATATGATATCGATTTCACTGCCCCATGTTTCCATGGTAACCGTTTTAGGGGTTGAAAATTTCAATTTTTCTAATATCCCATGAAAAGTTACTTTGATTGATATGAAAATTGTCTAGTGGGGTAGTTCGGGTCACAGAACACAAAAACCAGACTTATTTTAATGTTTCAAGTTGCCATGGAAACTATTTTGGCATCGAAAATGTTACTTTTTCCCTAATTCCTATTAAAAATGTACTCGGACATAAATCCCGGTATTTTGGGAATAATCTCATTATTATACACATTTTTTAATTCAATTTTACCTCGAAAAAATCAAAATTAAAGCTTTTTTGGGGATGCCCGTCCCGCACTGCACTGAGCGATTGCGAGCAAATTGAGAACGCGTTAAGAGCGTCCGCTAAGCGCACAAAACGAAATTTCAAACCCGCGCAGCGCAGTGTAAGCTTACGTGTTAGAAATTGTAGGTCGGCAGCATAATTTCACCCGAATTCACAGGCTTTTGATTCACCACTACTAACTTTGTGAGTACCGAATGTTTAGAAGTATTTCCCCGCATTGACGTAATGATGTTTTGAGGTCAAAGGTCAAATACCGTCCAATAACACCAAAAGTTATTGTACTCCGCGTCAAAGTTATTGGACTCTGCGTCCTCTGATACCGAAATTTACTGTACGAAGAAAACTCCATAGATTGCAGACGCAGGTGTATAATAAAGATAATGTATATTGGGGCCATTCCGGTCAAAATTATGTTTTCCGTTGATTTTAGTGTGTTAGAATTAATTTTATATGGACCAGAAATAATTTTTCAAGCATTTTTAATTTTGTTTCATGCAGTCATCTCAAATAAGTGTTATATAGTATATTTCTAACTTATTATGCATTCATCGAATCAAGTTTATGCCTTCAAATTAATTTTGTGATAAAATTAATTCTACTAGTATCTCAAATTAATTTTATGAACCCAATTCCCCTTAGCACCCAATATACCATTATTTATCACAAGCAGTAACAGTAGCGCACAGTTTTTTTTATTTAACACATGATTCACTGGTAATTATTTATTTTATGGATTTACAATTAATGATTTCTTTGCCTCATTCCAGGAAGAATAATGAAGACAAATTATTTCTTATTGTTAAACTATAGTAAAATTATGACCATGTAGTAGTGCATTATTTTAGTGTGACCTGGCGTGACCCCATAAACTCTATGATTAGCTAGATCCCTTTCCATGGTAGCAACGGCTAAATTTGAACATGATGCCTGTATACCTTTACACTTTTTTTAAATCCAGCAAGCCAAGCAACAAGATAAATGTTTCACGTTTAATACTGCCCTACTTGACATAGTATAGGGCCCTCACTTGTGCGAACGTCGTAGGAAACACTTATTGCAACAATTTACCCTAAATATAAAGAATCGGCTGTCAATTAAACTGCGGTTGCTAACCAACCGGAGGTAAACAGTGAGACTAAACGTGCCCAGAAATACGAACGCAATAGACTAATCGTTTTGGCGTGTGCCAACTCACAATTATAGAAAACCGCAAAGATTAGTCGTTTTGGCGTGTGCCGGCTAATCGGCTAACAAAAAACAGGAAACCGCAAAACCGCAAAAAGTGATAAAGAAATGTAAATAGCTATGGAATAGTTTCTATAAAAATCTCTACATATGTAACGTCAACCTGGGGAATAAGATTTTGACCTGTAGCACAATGCTCAATGGAATAGCCAGTATTATTGTAAAAGGCGATAGTCATATCAAACTATTGACATGCGACAAAAATAATTAATCTGTCCACCTTTCAGCTTGGTGAAAAACGCATTTATTGATTCGCCAAAGGCCTGTGGATTCGGTTAATTTTGCACAAGTGCTACATGGACATAGGAAAAAGTTCGACTCACCCTCTGGATTGTTGAGAATATAACTGACTGTTTCAGTCATCCGCCATGATGAGAGTTCTCGAATCCAAAACTGAAGCTAGCTGTGCTCGAATACAAATGTCTGCTCATTAAATTACGTCATTTTATACAAGAGTTAGCATTCCAAAGTCTGTCACCCTGTTTTTTTTCGAAGTTTGGAGAAGGGCGGCATTTCCATCTGAATGATTGAACGACGTGAAACACAAACTTCCATCGCATAAGCTTATATTCCGGCAATATGTAGGGCCTACAGTATAAATACGCTGCAGTTACGTAAGCTTACAAGCTTATACTCCACACAATGGCCCAGGCGGCTTGAACTTTCTGAAAGAATTTCCTAAATGTCCTACTTGGTACCTTAACACTCACATGTGATATCCTGAAAAGTATTCTCTGCAGTAATTCCAGTTTCTGTCAACATTCAACTGTTCAACGACACGATAGCACGAGCATTACTGACACGCGCACATAGGCTCAATAGACGATGTTCCGCTGATTGCGAGATCTCGCGAGACTTTAATACATGCCCGTAGAAACAGGTTTCCAGCTTAGTAATACAAGTCAAACTTTGTATGGAACTAGAAAAAGTGCAGAACTGAGCAAAGATTGCAACTTCATATATTTTATGCAGTGAATTTAACGTAATTAGCGACTTGTCCTGTTTTACGCAGTTTGTCCTGTGTTGCGAGAACACGTCCACTGCGAACCACATATTCTCGCGATATCTCGGAATGTCTCGCGCGGTTCGGAACATGGTCTATTGCGCATGCTCTCTGAAGGGCGTGCGCGTGAATTGCGCGTGTTCCAACAGTGAAGAACGCAAATCGCATGCTCTGCCAGATTACTCTGGCAGGGCGGAACATGCGAGATGCAAAAAAATGTTTATTTTGCAATGCCAATATGACGCTTACGAGGTTCGGTGGTCGCAGAAAAGAAATTTCACTGCACACAGAGAGAGAGATAGAGAGAGAGATTGTTAATTTATGTTCGAAATCTTTTTTATAGTCGTGAGTTTTGATGGAAGAAAACTAAAAACAAAATTAAATTGAACTGATTGAACGTGTATCCATGAAGTTCGCACAAAAGTAAAAAAGTCTAGGCCTGCTGGTATCGCTTAAACTGCTTAATGTCACTTTTCCGACAAGCATTACCCCTTTGGTTAATGATATCCCCCTCTCTCCGAACAGTATGATGCATAATTCTGCGCTGCACGTACGACAATTGGAAGTCACCCCATTGACAAAATAAAATTAAAATAAACGTTAAACAACACCTCTTTTTCAGAATTCCAACACAGCTTCAGTGAACTGTTATTAGATTTCTATATAATACTTATAGCCCCTAAACTTGTAATAATAATTAATATAAGTATTATATAGAAATAATAACGCGAATAATAATAGGTTCAATTTCCGTGAAAATTTCACCATAAGGGTATTTTGGGTCGAAAAGACCAAATATGATATCGATTTCACTGCCCCATGTTTCCATGGTAACCATTTTAGGGGTTGAAAATTTCAGTTTTTCTAATATCCCATGAAAATTTACTTTGATTGATATGAAAATTACCTAGTGGGGGAGTTAGGGTCAGAGAACACAAAAACCACACTTATCTTAATGTTTCGAGTTGCCATGGTAACTATTTTGGGATTGAAAATGTTGCTTTTTCCCTAATTCATATTAAAGACTATTGATTGATGTAAAAATATTGATAATAAGAGTTTTCCTTGTAAGCACACCAAAAAATCACACTCATTTTAATGTGAGATGTTTCCATGGTAACCATTCAGAAGTAAAAATGACCAGTTTTTCAAAGATTTCACCTGAAATCCAGTAACCAACAGAATATGTTATATCAAAGGGATATTTTGGGTTAGAAAGACCAAATATCCAGTGTAAAAATCCAGTAATCAACAGAAATATTATACTAAAGGGATATTTTGGGTTAGAAAGACAAAACATGATATCCATTTTTACTGCCCTGTGTTTCCATAGTAACCTATTTGCATTTTAAAATTTCAAAGTTTTTTTCAAATTCCATTAAGGATGTACGATCGGAAAAGTAAAAGTAATGTCAATTTTTTCAAATGGGGATTTTTGAATACCTACATATGTAAATAGTCCAAAACTGGGAAAAAAACATGGGGTCACCGCGCTTGTTTTTTTACAAAATGACATTAAAAATTCACGGTTTTTCACAAAATCACTAAAAATCAATAAAACAGGTCATCATTTTCATATATATTTCATGATTGCATTTTTCACGTTTACACTGTAAAAGAATAAAGAAATTATAAACCTAAGCTACTTTGAAGATTTTACTTACATTAAAATTGAGTTAAAAAGTCATCTTATTTATTTTTTAACCAAAATTGCAACAAATATGCCCCAAATTTTAGGAAAAGAGAGGGTAATTTATTAATTATTGATAGTTTCTACTAATGTCAATGTTCTCAAACTTTGCCAAATAATAGCGCTTTTTGAGAATTTTTCAAAACCATATTTGTTTAGTAGGTCACCGCGCTCGATTTTTCACAATTTTGCAAAAACTAACTGGGATTTACAGGTTCTGGCAATAAACCATGCTCTCCCGGGTTCGTCGTACGAGGGCGCTCTTTAAATGCCGCTGACCTGCCGTGGCTATCTTAGTCAGGTGGCTTAGCAACAAAAAACAGCAAGATCGTTACACGGATGACAAAAGTGCCAAATTTGGTACAGAGGTTCACATATGTGTGTAGATCAAAATTAGCTATTGCTCCAAAAATTTGGGTCACCGGAAAGGCTTGATGACGTCATAAATTCAAAATGGCCGCCATTATATTGCTTAAAAATGGTAAAATACGGTTATTCGGCCAATTTTCAATATTTTTTTGAATAAACTGACACAAACATTATAAAACATTAAATTGACACAAATCAATTATTATGATGACGTCATAATCCAAAATGGCTGACCAAATTCAAATGTCCGCCGTAAGATTGTCTAAAATGTTAATAAAGCACTGTTAATTAAGCCTGTTTCAGCATTTTAATCGCCTGAACAGAAATTAACACCCCAAATTACAGACAAAACATATAATTGATGCAAATTAATTATTGTGATGACGTCATAAAACCAAAATGGCAACCAAAAGTTATAAAATGGCCGATTATGAAGTTAACTATGCTTGGTACAATAGCCCATTTACGTGACAAAATGATAGTTTCAAGGTAATGTACAATTTGTATTAATATTCCATAAACTCAAAATAAAAGATAAAAGTACCAAAACTTAGCCGATAAGTTCAACACAAGTAACATACTCTCTTATGACATTATATGTATTATTAAACAATGATCTGTGTTCGAAAAATCGAAATGAAGGCAACTTCAACCTTGTTTATGATACGGTATAGTGAATAAATCAATGTGGTTTCGTGATAAGGGAAAATGGTGAGAAACCAGTGAATCGATAGTGCTTTGACCCTCGTAATGTGACCTTGGTCTCAGAGAAAAGGTTTTATGATGGTGATTCCTCCTAGCGGCGTTTCGGGCCAAAGTGGGGTCCCTTCTTCGGTCACTTGAATGGTCTTGTATTCCAACATGCTTAGTTTGATGGTAGCCATCAAGTAGAGATGCTAAGATCATTATGTTGTGGTCTGATTGTTGCGTGAATTGTTGCTCAGACCGTTCATTTGTACTCTCCTTGTGTTTGAATTTTGCTTTAAGGAGGATATCCTGTATGTTTTTCTTCCTTTTATACGTTATTACAGGTTTTCTGGAAAACCATGGCCAGCGTTTAATCGCCCTTCATTATTTTCCAGTTTCTTATCACATTGTTTGATTAGGCTGGTTTTGATGAGGTTGTGCTGACAAGTTTTTTGTTGCATCATTACTCTTATTTTTGTTGTTGAAGAATGGCTTACTTTTCGCTACTGTACCATTAACTTCTTTTCGACACAAACTATGTCTTTCTTTTTCTAATCTCGTTGTTGAAGTTTTTGCGTTGAGAAATTGACCTTTTTTATGAAGTCCATATTGTTGCTGTATGTACGAACATATCTGAGTAAATCATTTGAAGATTGGTGGCAGATAATATCGTCAGATGGTTTGGTGTGGGTTCTGCAGTCTAGCAATCTCTCTCAATTGCGTCTCTGGCATTTGAAGATCACAAGGTCACAAGGTCAGGGTATGAATGTTCAATTATGAAATCCCAAGTTGAACGTAGGGTACATGGTGTTGCACTCCTCGACAAATGTTCTGAATGTTATAGGTTTATGTTCTGTTCCTGAGTAAATCATGAAAATGTCGGCTTTTAAACGTTTCCATACGATTATTTGTCCGGATCGGGATTTAATATAACTTTCTCCCCGTTTCATGGTATGTGATATCAGATATTTCTGGTGAGCCCATGCTGCATCCATAGATATGTTTGTAATTTTCTCTGTTGAATTAAAATATGTTGCGTTTTCAGAATAATCGGCAGTAAGGCTTTCATGTACGTTGTTAGTTGGTTTTTGTATCGCATCAGTTGGCTGGTACTGTTTCAGAGTCCAACGCTATGATCGCTGCATTTATGGCTGCATTTTGACATGTTTTTCTACTTCGATACAACGTCTAATGTTACCAGAATAGAGTTTGCTTGTATTTTATTGATTCTAACTAGTTAAAGAAGTTTTTGTGTCCCTGACATATATAAGACGTCTTTGCGTGATTGGTTTTATGACAAAGTCTAGAAATTTCGAGATTTGGTTTATGGGCTCGACCAGCCATTTCTATTGAGACTTTGGATGATGATTGTTCCTTCTGCTTGGGTTCTGTGTATGTTTGGTAGGAAATACTATCGTGGTGTACAAATTATTTTACTTATGGGAATGGGGAAACTGTAAATCACCTCGTCAAGGATCTTCGTGTCGCAGATAAATGATTTCATATACAATATCCAACGTATAGTTAATGTCGCCAAGTGTTGCCTAACTTTCTTTAATGTCATTTGTCGTATTCACAATTGCTATGCCTCTTCCTTTATTGATGGGTTTTATTGCGACTTGTTTGTTTTCAGTCAGATTGTTCAGAGCAGTCTTTTCTATTAGAGTTATGTTCTTTCTGATGTGGGTTGCGAACAGAATTTCCTCTATCGATCTAAGTTGCTTTGATATAGTTTTACAATTTTTGGTTTTCCGCTGTTAGAAGTGTCGACATTGGACTTATCTTAGAACAGATGTCTGATTGATTGATTGATCGTTTGTTTCTCATGATATTGCACAATCTTATGATGCGAATAAATTTGTTAATGTCTGATTGGACAATTTTTCTGTATAGGCACTTTGGAATGGAAATAAATGTCAAGCCTTTGCTTAATGCTTTGATTTCAAAATTTGGTAAGGTGTGATTTGCAAGATTTTTGATGAATCTGTGAATCTTTCTGAGTTCTTGTTTTTGTTTAATCTTCGAATTTCTGTTTATGTTCTTCCTGGCGTTTTTTATGTATTTGATTTCCAAACAGCAAAACGATGCCAAACACGAAAGGCAAAGACGCTTTTCATAAAATTCACGAAAGCTGCAAAAAAAGCAAGGTAAACTAACTTCAAAAGGCAAAAAAGTATTCTCTTTGTTCATATAACTCTGACGAAACGGTCTTTTTAGGCCAGCACATCCTCCGAAAAGAGAAATACTGTAGTACAAAATTATGTGTCTGTCACCACACATCGAGATATAAATAACAGAAAATTCAACAAACGAAAACGGCTTCTCAAACACAGGAAGCAAAAGACCCAAATCACAAACATAAAACCTTTTTTCGGGGACCAAGGTCACATGACCAAGGTCAAGGAATGATTTATTCACCGGTTTCTCGCCATATTTTTTGTTATCATGAAATCACACTACTATGATTGATCTACTCACTATATCGTAACACTTTCAAAGGTAGAACCGATGCGTAAAGTTGCCCTCATTTCCTTTACGTTGATTCAGTTTTTCAGACAGAGGCCATTGTTAAATAATCAATAATTTCACAATAGTTTTGTAACTTGTGTTGAGGTTATTGGCTGAGTTTTGGGCTGAGTTTTGGTACATTTATCATTTATTTTGAGTTGATGGATCATCAAGACAAATTGTACATTACCTTTGAACTATCGTTTTGTCACATAAATGGGTCATTGTACTAAGCATAGTGAACGTCATAATAGGCCATTTTGTAATTTTCAGTTGCCATTTTGTTTTTATGACGTCATCACAATAATTAATTTTCATCAACTTATAGGTGTTGTCCGTAATTTGAGGTGTTAATTTCAGCTCAGGCACTAAAATGCTGGACACAGACTTAATTAAGAGTATTGAACATTATTACACGATATTATGGGGGATATTTTGAATTTGGTCGGCCATTTTAGCTTTATGACGTCATAAAAATAATTGATTTGCATCAATGTTATGCTGTATTTGTAATTTGGGATGTTTGTGTCAGTTTATTCAAAAAAATATTGAAAACTGCCTGAATTAGCCGTATTTTATCATTTCAAGCAATATAACGGCGGCCATTTTGAATTTTTGACGTCATCGAGCCTTTCCGCCGGCCCAAATTTTTGGAGCAATAGCTAATTTTGATCTACACATATATGCGAACCTCTGTAGCAAATTTGGCACTTTTGTCATCCGTGTAACGATATTTTTGTTAAGCCACCTGACTATCTGCAGTGGCCCGTCCAGGCATGGTCATGATTTAAGCCTACCATTAAACTTTAATGAGAGGGAAATGACAGAACAAAGCAAAGACTTAGGTTCTTCTACTTTTAGAGTCTATATATTAATACAGCATACAAAAAATCACGTAATATTTATTGCCGTAACGCTTATCGGTGGGGTTTATTAGGTTTACTTCGCTGCAGGCTAAGTAAGTTGTCACACACCGTGGCCTACGTGGAGCCAGGAGCCGAGGCCGTGAACTTGGCGTTTCTCCAATACACGATGACAATCGTAAACGGTAAAGGCAAGCCCGCAACTGACACAAGTGTCAAGATTTTCGGCTAGTTCACTCAAATCGACTATGCGACGGCCATTCTTCCACTCTCCGGTAGGTCTACTAGCGACACTATCATTGGAATTATAACCACGAATAGCAAATCAGACGTCACACTTCTGATTTACGCTGTACAGGCTACGGTCATGTTGCATTTTTTTTATCTCTTTGCTGAATTCTCGTACCTTCCAGCGTGTTTTGAGGGCACGCTGAACATTTTCTCGGCGCGATTTTCCTTTACCTGCAGACGACATTTTGTACAACGCAAAAATGTTCGGAACGTCACTATGCGCGCGTGGTTACTATGGGTACATTTCTGCGCGGAAATCGGCGCAGTACGCTTATATTTTTCCAATCGTACATCCTTAAAAGTAATCAAAGTTACTACGCAAATGCTCTCCTAAGTGTATTTATCACAGCATGAACTCCATGTTCATTTTGTTTCATGTTGCCATGGTAACCATTTAGGTAACCACAGTTTTTTTATTTAAAACCATGCATATTTTAGATCAGGGGTATCTTTTTTCTATAACCAGACAAGAAAAGGCTATTTTTTGAGATTCTGCCCATGAAGTGAATTTTCTAGTCATTTGATGTCTATACTTGCACACCTTTAATACCCAAGGAAACAGGTATAATGGACGACAGTGGACGACTTTGTGACCTATTAACAACCTGTTTCACTCGCAGAGTTGTATGCAAACTTTAAAAGTTGCCATGACAACCTGACAACAACATGGCCTTTTCAGCACTGAGACATACTGTAGCAGGGCTAAAAATTGGCAATGGCCCTTCTGCCGGGAGGAGGCATAATTTCTGTGTCATTGTGATTGATACATTATTATCAAAATACAACAAGAATGCGTTTTTATTGGCCATCGTTTCCTGTGCCTGTCATTCAAGTACGTCAGTTCAGATATTGAAACTTTGTTGCAAAGTTCCACCGCACGGCCGGTCGTCTTCGTAATTTCCAGAACAAAGTCACATTATGTGCCCAGCTGGGTTTGACTGCATTTATCTAGCTCGTCCCAAAGTGACGGACGGAATGGTGAAAAACGCATTTATTGATTCGTCAAACGCCTGTGGATTCGCTTATTTTTGCACAAGTGCTACACGGACATAGGAAAAAGTTCGACTCACCCTAGCCCTCTCGTTTGTTTAATACAACCACGGTCCATGATAAGAGTTCTCGAATCAAAAACTGTAGCCGTGCTCGAATACAAATGTCTTCTCATTAAATTACGTCATTCTTGATATACAAGAGTTAGCATTCCAAATCTGTCACCCTGTTTTTTTTTCAAAGTTTGGAGAAGGGCGGCATTTCCATCTGAATGATTGAACGACGTGAAACGCAAAATTCCATCGCATATTATCCGGCAATATGTACACTGTACAGTAGAAATACTGTATACGCTCCAGGTACGTATAACTGTAAGCTTATACTCCACAAAATGGCCACAGGCGGCGTGAACTTTCTGAAAGGATTTCCTAAACGTCCTACTTGTTACCTTAGAGACTCACATGTGATGTCCTGAAAAGTATTCTCTGCAGTAATTCCAGTTTATGTCAATATGCAAAGCTGAACGACATGATTATATCACGAGACGTAGTGTACAGACTACACATTCACGCGCACGTTCACTCAATTGCGCCTGCTCATATTGGCAGACTACACTGGCAAAAGAGTGCGCATGCGTACAGTTATATTTGTAGCACAGATCTCGTGGAAACTTATGCCTTTGCTCTATTTCCATCCCAAGACTTCCTTGATTGCTTACATTTAATGCACATGAACAAAATAAAACCAACAACGTCAGCATGGGGAGAGGGTTTATGCTTTTCGCCACAACTACAAATGCCATGCTGAAGATACGTTTACAAGGCCAATTACACTGGCATAGACTCTCCACAGTCGCTGTGCCTTGTTTTGTGCACGCCCACGACTGCCACGATGGGCCTGCCTTTTTAAGCTACGCTGTGCAGCTCAGCAGCTGTGAGCATGCGCTGTCAGACACAGCGACTGTCAGTTTTTGCAAGTATATGAATATTCATAACGGTAGTGATGTCAAAAGGAACACCTAACTGGGCGCAGAGAATATACGTACGACACTAGTTCTTTTACCGGTTCCATGATGCAGTGCTCGCCAGGGTGTACAAAGCGTACGTTACGCATAGAACTTTTTAGCCGTAGGGTACACGCAGGGTACGTTACTCATAGAACTCTATAGCAGATTACACCCTGACCTGTATTTTCGTCGCTGATGGTTAGATTATACACGGGGCACTATTTGGTATTGCAAATTTGTGTCATTCTTCTATAACAATCCGTTGTACAAAACAAATCAGCATGATTTCGCTGTTTTGAGCTTATATACGGTGTTTGATAACATCACAGCAATGCATTGTGGGACAACCGGGAAAAGGTCTATTAGAAGTCACCCCTGTTGACAAAATTAAAATAAACAACACCTCTTTTTCAGAATTCCCACAGCTTCAATGAACTGTTATTATATTTTTTATAATACTTATAGCCCCTAAACTTGTAATAATAATAATAATAATAATAATAATAATAATAATAATAATAATAATATCATTTATTAAACTCTATAAACTGTTGAGCCTTGGATTTTCTCACACAGTGTTGAGCAAAACAAAATTTACACTATGTGTATATATATATATATATATATATATATATATATATATATATATATATATATATATATTAAAAAAATACAAGAAGGAAACTGAAAACAGACAAATTAGAAAAATTTAAAGTTACTGATATGAAAACATCTAAAATAATAAAAAACCATATAAAAAGCAAATTTTTTATAACAAATTGGATTCTTTGCCCTGGAATATACAAATATTCTCTGTTTGCAGACCTGATGTTACGTTAGTGGATCTGCTTAACACCTCTAAAAACATCCAGATAATCAGGAGCAAGATTATTCATAACTTTTGGAGTTTTAAAATTTTGATCTAAAATCACTCTAGCAATTCAACTGATCCCTGCTGTCGTTCTATACGAGATAAAATAGTTGTTGAACATTGACCCCATATACTCGAACAATAATCTAAATGAGGTACAATGAAAAATTATTAAAGGTCAACTTGCCATGGTTTAAAATAGACGTATACGTCTTAACTACACACGTTTAAAAGCGACCTTACTACGTACTTTACTGACATGTTTATCCCAGGTCAAAGTATCATCAATTGACAGACCTCAAAGGTTTTCTTGCTTAACACATTCAAGCTGCTCGTCATTACAAACAAATTTTATACGTTTATCTGTTCTAGATTTTTTCTGGGAGGTTTCAATGACCATTACCTTGGTCGTTTCTGGATTTGTACACATGTTATTATTACTACACAAGCTCAAATTGGATGTCATGTCATCATTCAGCTTATTACAAGTTCATGGATATTGTGGCCAACCACTTGTGCCGCTGTGCCATCAGAATACATATTGATTTCTGAATTGTCTAAAGCTTGAGGAAGATCATTAATAATTAGTAGGAAGGAAAGAGGGCCTAGAGTTGAGCCCGGAAGGGACACCAACACTAAGTGGATCGGCATCACTCAAGGTCAAACTGGGATCAATTATCTAAAGATGATGTAAGGAAAAGAACAGTTTTGTCGGAACACCCGTGCAGTTTAATTTTTTCAGCAATTTATTATTATTATTATTGCCCCTTGATTTCCAGTACGTTCATACAGATACAAAGATATAAAATTAAACGAACGTTATCAATCATTTTCCTTTCTGGTACTAAAGCTGACTGGTCAGAAAGTATGATATATCTGAAGTAATAGTTACAAATATTTTCGCAATTATACACCTTGTAATTTTATGATCAGAGTTAGTACTCGTCTCAAGTTTTTTTAAACACTTGTGCTCTTTCTCGGGTTTTGGGCGGTAAGGCCAGGAAGAAAAAAATAAATTGTTCATCGGAATCGCCGCTTCTACTTTGTCATATTTGGATTTTTTTTTTTTTTTGATCGCGGCAAATTCTTACTTCCGCATTACAAATATTTTTAGTACTGCCGCTGGTGGCGCCCTACACTTTGTTGGGTTTTCGCGGGCACGGGATTTTGAATGAGACTTCCGACGTGTTTCGACTCAGTTGACCGCCAACACGTTGTTGTGACGTCTGAATTTGGCGAATCGCGACGCAAAGTGGGTCGATTTGGCCAGAAATTTCCTCGTTTTGTAAAGGTTAGTACATGTCACATCATGAGTATTAATTTGATCGCCAACATTCGACGTGATGGCCAACAGTTAGTTCCGAAGACGCTATTCAGTGTTTGTCCTGATATTACGTTCGGCGATTTGTTCAACAAGATCGTGACAGCAGATGGACGGTGCATCCGATTGAATGAAAATTGCATCGAAAGTATAAAAATTTACGGCAATGACAAAACACATGGTTGCGTCGATGTTAAAGTACGATCTGAATGATGACTATATAACTTCACTCCGATCACAGTACAGTGTTGTTAGACCATTGTGTAAAATGTGTAGAGACAGTGGTAAAAAGGCAAATGCGAAACGTGGGCCAAAGTAAAATGAAAAAACTCAGATGCTAGGTCCAACCAGGACAATATTAAAGGACAATACTGAATTGTTGGATTTCAGTGATTTGCTGTACATTTCAGTTTTATTCTGAGAGAATGTTGAAATACTCAGAATATGTTGTGCAAACACTAACTGTGAATGTAATGCCTATGTTATTGTTGGGAAATATAGTATTGAATTCAGTTACCATACCAGTATCAGTGTTTCTTGTCTGAGATATTTCTGGTAAAAAGGGAAACAGTTATCTTGCCTTGTCTGCATCTGCGCAAAAATGCTAGTGAACCGCGTTTACCTTCGGCCTTAAAAAAATAAAAAAATAAAAATTTTGCTCGCCGCTCCTGGGACTTGGTCCAAAAAATCCGATGAACAAGATTTTTTTTTCTCTGGCCTAATTTAATAACAGCTTTTTTTTGTGAGTTAGATAAAATACTTCATCTACTGGTTTTGATCAAAACAAGTAGCAAAAAATGACCCATTTCCTGACCCTAGCTAAGTTATTTCCTTCATGTTTGTATGTGTAATGAATCGAAGCCCATGAAACTTTATCGATGAATAACCCAAGGCTGATATAAATAAAATATATAAAAATAAATAAATTGTCTTAATGACCACATGCCTCCCATCCTTTACTCCGTATTGCTAGATTGCGATCATTTAAACGATGACCAATAGATAAGGAGCAAAGCATTTCAAAAATAAATGTCTATTCCGTGCAACTTTTCTTTTTTACACACAGCGATAAAACCGGCCACGCATCCGTGCGGGACAAAACAAATTCAGTCACATGATATCGAGAGGCTACTCGGTCACTTGAGTTCATTTAGGGTCAACAATGCATGGGAGAATTAGTATCAACGAGTAACTTTAAGAGTGATGATTCAAACAAACTGCAAGCCAAAAAACAAACAAAAGACGACAAAAAAGAGGGTCAAGTCATTTAGTCATTATTTATGTTTCTTGAAAGTACTCAGGACATGACTCATCATGATTCATGCCACAGTAAGTTATCAGTCATTGTATACAGCAATAAGAAGCCCTTATTTTGCTATTGATTCAAGACGATTGTAGAAGAAATCGGCAGCACGTAACTTCATACATTGCAGTCATTGACAGAAGAAGTGCAATGATTTGTGTTTGATTTGTGTTTGCCGCGGGTTCAGATATTGAATGACTGGAGAACCGCTTCCTTTACGAACAAATTAACGCTTATATGTCGATGTTCATTATCTCAATAAGCCAGAACTCTATGCTGGCGTAGCGACTAGCTATTTTACATGCGTGAACATGTTTATGATGTACGTTACTCTAACATATGGAACGCCGTAGCTGTCATAAATGCATTTTAAGCATATTATCTTTTCCAATTTCAGAACATGATTCGCATTTTCATAATATGCTAGGCATAACTCCCACGTCACTATGCATCGAGATGAACATTTTGACATTTACAATAACGTTATTGGCATTCAATAAATCATGTTAGGCATTTGCAATACGTTTGTACGCATCCAGTTAATCATGCTAGGCATTACCCTTACGGCATTAAGCATTGAGATGGTCATGTAAGGCATTTGCAATGACATTATTCGCATTCAGTTAATCATGTTAAGCATTTGCAAAAACATCATTCGCATTTAGTTGATTATGTTTGGCGTTTTAAGCAACATCATTTGCATTTAGTTAATCATGATAGGCATTCACAATAGCTTTGTAGGCATTCAGTTATTTATATTGGCATTTTCATAAATGTTACAGAAAATTTAGTTGACTGTTAAATGCATTCAGTTTGTTATTTTAGGCATTTCAAACACTGATATAACCTTTTTTTAAAGATTGTAAGCATTTTTATTACTGTTATATCCTTGTGACTGATTTTTGAGGCATTTATTTGGTCATTTTACGAACATTTAACAATTTAATAGGCTTTTAATTAATTATTTTACCACTTTACAAACGTTGGAGTCATGTAAGTAATGATTTTAAGAATCAGCGAGATTTTTAAGGTGTTTCATCTATTATGACAGGTATCTGTAATAATGTAAAAGTTACTATAGACACTTCGCCATTTATCTTAGGCATTAGCAATACAGGCCTTGGCAATAGCTTTGCATACATGTATGACATCGTGGTTGGTATTTTTAACATTCCGTTGAAGTATCTTTTTTCAAGGAGGGATGACCTCTAACCTCAAATGATTCTATTTTCCGAGTGACCTCTGAACCCAAATGAGTCATTCGCGAAAAATGATCAGATCAACTAACAAAAACGTATGAAATATCTTCTTTTAGGCTTTGAATTCACATGGTTGACACTTTACTTGTAAAAGTTAATCCTTTATTGTACCATCGTTCACGCTAAATGAACGGCCTCTGCTATAGTGTTTTGTCTAGGGGACACCGCATACGCACCCCGCAGTGTTTTCGATAAACAAACTGCAAGATGATCTGATGCACTAGCAATACTGTTGGCTAATTAATTTGCGATATAGGGATATTCCCAGTGGTTTCCCTAAGTATATTGGGGCTTGGGCGTACCAACAATTATCGCGATGGCGTAGCTGGAGACCCATTGTGCCAACTCCCAGTCGCATGAGTTGGCCCTCACTCATAGATGGAACAAGCGTTGGATCGATTCGCTTAGCTTCAAAATTCGAAGCCAAAGTACTGAGAGACATTTGTTCGAGGATTCGTTTCATGGCCATGGCGAAAAGTTCGAGCTCAATGCGTACAATATCACGCGAATGCCCGTTGGAGACGATAGCAGTAAAAGTGGGTTAAAAGTGCGCGGAATTCGCGGGAGCGCTCCGTTGATTCGGACCTATTGCGCAGACTCGGAGTTGAGAACAGCGCCCTCACAAATGGGCTCTACAATGATGAAAATGCCTAAGACGATGAGCTGAATGACTTTGACTGTATTGTGCAAGCCTACTATTGACATGGTAATGAGTTGGTCAATCTAAAATAACAGAACAGCGCCCGCACAGTACGTTTCAGGGTAATGTGAATGACGAATACTGCAATGTCAGTGGATTTAACGATAAAACCAATATAAAATAAATGATGCTAAATGCTTTCGTGTGAAGATATTGAGCAAATAAGCCGTATTTAAAGACGCCCATTGGTTATAAATACCGGATTACATGAAAGGACGCTTATTATGCAAAGAGACGCCGTGCGAGTAGCTTGAACTGAGAGCTCCAAAGATTGCGGGTTTTTGCGTGTTTTTAAAGAAAATTTATGAAATACGATTGCTCTATAGCAGGGTAAATACCTGTAAATACATAACGACTCTATATTTTTCAAACCGATAAGTTTTCGGGACAATTTTAGTGAGTAATTGTGCGTGGCCAGTGAGAACGTCGACCCAGGGGACGCCGATTGGGATTTGAATACCACTGTCAATCAACCTTGTGCAAAGTAAGACACGAGTCAGCTGGATGTGTACCTAATGTCAATTAGCATTCGCCTTATCTGCTAAATAAAATATGTGTCAAGATTTCCAGTATCGAAAGACGTGCGCAATAGTTTCTTCTCAGTTCTGCTACTTTTTTACGTACCCGCCGCATTTCTAGAGATAAAAAACGCGATCAGACGACATTCAAGTCGATTACATCTTGGTAAGCGTGGACACGGTCCCTCCACAAAACGTGCCGTGAAGAAGAAAATGTATTATCGATTTCTCTAATGCTGGAAAGTTCGATGCCCTGAAAAGGTTTGGTTTGGTTTTGTGGCTTGTACCGTACACCCAACGATGGCAAATGTGTATGGTACGCCGGGCAAATTTGGATAATACGATCGGACGACAGAAGTCACGCAAAATGGCATATCAATTTTTCAAGTTTTCTTGTGACGAGTACGTCATCAGCCTGCATCAGATGCTGTTTTCGGGCCAAAATTCGCTCATCACACAAAGCGTGTGTCCGGTCAAGAATATCCCGATACTTCCGACAGAGTCGGAGTCAGATAAACGCGTTGTCATTGTCAAACTCATAATGCTAAACTCAGAATGACAAATCAAGAAATGTTCAATACCCCGGCACAGAGGTGTGAAGCGTACGGTATCCGTGTATAGTTTCCAATTATGGAGTGTCGTTTGTACCTCCATGAGTCTACTAATAAACCATAGGCCCCCGAGAAAAACGAGGGTCTATGAATAAACCAAATATTTATTTGACAATGGAGCTAAAAAAGGACTATTTGACTTCCTCTGTTTCGTTCCGTCATCACTTCGAGCGAACGTATCCACGTGAGCAAGTGCCATCGATACCAGTTCCGCTGCATATCGATCGAAGTTCATTACGTCTTAGAAATTTACGAGATTTCCTGTCCGAGTTTTCAAAATGCATCTGATTTTTGTACTTTTTTGGTTCCAATGCAAACGAAGTCTCGCAAAACAAACTGGCAAATAATGTAATACACGATAATCTGGACTAAATCCGACCGTCATCTTGGCCTCATAAAAGTTGTACGTTAGCTGGTTGAGTACGTCGGGGTCACGGTTCAGTCTTCAGAAAAGACTTAATTTATATTATTTCGACATCGATGTGTCCCAATTTAATAAAACATTAGTTCTAAGAATTTGAGAGATTCGAAAGATGCAGATCGTGTCTTTTTGCATACCAGTATATTGACTTGTAATTTTGTGGATCGAGGCATGGCATAGACAGTAGAGGGGGCAAGATGGCCGAGGACACTGTCGCATCCGGCGCCAAGCGACACGCTGCTGGAATCGGTGAAATCTGTAACTCGAACGCACCAAGTATGGTGGAAAGACCTCATGCCGAAATGTACGTACTCTGACGTGCTCGTCGACGCTCGACGTGAATTTATGTTTGTAAATCTACTAATATAGCGGCGTTTGACGCAAAACAATGAAAACGATACCGTGTTGACAGGGTGGAGTACCCACTAATGCGCGAACCTGGGATTGAGAACGGCGGCTTTTTAAGTGCCAAGACAAAACACAAAATTCGCAACTGTTGGAAAATAACCATAATACTATTTGAATTAACTAGCTTATATCAGTTTCGTTAAGACTGATAAATGCCATGAAACAATTAACTAAAATAAGTGACATGATTTATAGAACGAGGAACCCATTATAAAGAATCACTGAAATTATATAACAAGTGCCTGCAAAATAACAAGCACAAAGTCACTAAAAAACACCAGATTAGTAAATATGAAGAGAATTAAATGACGTCATGTTTGTCTAAATTGATATAATACATGCTTAGAATACTACACAACACTTAAGCCAAATGTGAGTAAAGATTTACATATAGAGATGAATGCCTATGACGATGCCTTTAGTGCCTTGATATGTAATGAATTGACTTAAGTGTAATTGGAAATGCAACACATAATCCGCTAAATATCACAGTAAAGTTGCAAACACCTTAAATATTTCATTAAATGCCTATAACAGTATTGCAAATGCCGAAAGTGAACAATCGAGTGCCTTCAACAATCACCTTAATTGTCTATAACATTGTTTGAAATGCCTAACACGATCATTTAAATGACAGTAATGTTATTGCGAATACCTAAAATAATAAATTCAATGCCTATAACATTGTTTGAAATGCCTTACACGATCAGTTGAATGTCAGTAATGTTATTGCAAATGCCTAAAATGATAATTTCATTAAATGCCTATAACATTGTTTGAAATGCCTTACACGATCAGTTGAATGTCAGTAATGTTATTGCAAATGCCTAAAATGATAATTTCAATGCCTATAACATTGTTTGAAATGCCTTACACGATCAGTTGAATGTCAGTAATGTTATTGCAAATGCCTAAAATGATAATTTCAATGCCTATAACATTGTTTGAAATGCCTAACACGATCATTTAAATGTCAGTAATGTTATTGCGAATGCCTAAAATGATAATTTCAATGCCTATAACATTGTTTGAAATGCCTTACACGATCAGTTGAATGTCAGTAATGTTATTGCAAATGCCTAAAATGATAATTTCAATGCCTATAACATTGTTTGAAATGCCTTACACGATCAGTTGAATGTCAGTAATGTTATTGCAAATGCCTAAAATGATAATCTCAATGCAGAGTGACGTGAGAGTAATGCCTAGAACATGTTCTAAAAATGCAAAACAAGTTCTGAAAATGGGAAAGAGAATATGTTTAAAATGCATTTATGATAGCTACGGCGTTCCATGTACGTTACTCTAACAAAAGGACAGCAATAAGGCATGTCTAGACTAAAACGCAAACTTTAGGTTAACATAGTATATAAAGTAAGGTCGGATTGCTAATTACGTTGTGTACGGAGAAACTCGCTCGGGATTAAAAAAATGGCTTACCTCTAGCCGATGGGTTAGAACCGCTTTCACACTTGTACTTGCGAATTGGGCAGATCGCGATCAGATGTAGAGATAGCAATGCAATGTTCCACCTTTGCTTGTTCCTTGATAGTCGCCTCGCGACAGTAGCGTTCAAATCTCGCGCTTTGCAAGAGCCAATCACGGTAATGCTGGAATATATAAAAAGTGGTAGTTGCATGTGAACCTCTTTCTGGTTGGTCGGCTGTTCCGGCCGATGCATGAGAATTGAACAGACTTCTATGGCAGTACAGTCAGTTCAGTTGTACGGCAGCGGCTATCTGCTAACTAGAACACAGGGGAGACAGGATAAACAAATAAACAAATAAAGAACAAAAATAAAAGGGAACTAAATAAATAAGATAAACAAAACAAACAAATGTACAAAAAACTAATGAACAAAAACAAGCGAACAAAAAACGATCAGAACTAATTTGAAATAATTGGATAGTGAACTAATGTCGGTTTAATCTGCAAATGTAAGCTCATCTGCTTTTCTCTGTGAGCAATGCCATGCTTTTTATAATTTGCAATATTGCATCATTTAGCTACATGGCTCCCAATACTTTTGAGATAAAGATCAGATTCTACCAAATTAGTTCAAATATAGTTACAATTGATAAATGGACAACAGACATACGAAACCCGATACAAATGCAAACAAACAAACAAACAACAAACAAATAAATGAATGAATGAATGAACAAATATATAATGTAATACAACAGAAAACAATAATGTTAAATAGAATTAAAATAATTACATGAACAACACATAATCACAATGTGACGTCAGTATAATACTACTCGCTTTCCAAAGTTGACGAAATTTGTCATGCTCATTGACCTTGTGTACAATACAGGGGAAATCAATTACCTTTTATATATCAGCTAGTTTCTAATTTGCATATTTAACAAATTTCACCAATCTGGAACGAATAGCGTGATTTGCGTTACCAAAGATAAGACAACTTGCTGAGTACTTTGGAGGTACTACGATAGAACAAAATGTAAGTTGTTCAATTTAGTCTCTTGGCCGCGCCCACACCCAAATGCCATGTCAGGCTACTCAAAAGTTAATATACGTCTAGCCAAGCCTAGCACGACAATCTTCTACGACATTCCACTTCAATGGCGTCCACGTGCGCTGTAGGCACTGTGACGTAGCAGTGTTCGAAATGGCCGATCATTCAGTTTTTGTCTATCTTACTCTTTTAGATCGGGCCTACACGCACTAATAAGAAAATAAATGTTTCGTAGATTTATTTCAAAGCAAAAAGAAACCGTATTTCACCAAAAGAGTTCGCCATTTCATTATACTTGAATTTAAGTCTATACCCTCCATTGCTGTTCAACTGTAAGTAAGACAATGATGGTATTTAATGTGCCAGCTGCATTGTTTGGCCAAGAATGAACTGCATTTATTCATTATTTCTTTTGGTTTGGTTAAAATATGTATGTCTATCTAGAAAGGGCTGATGACAGAAAAACTTAGAACTAAACGATGTTATAATAAACAAATGTAATATAGTTTTGATTTTTAAAGATTTATCTGCACCATAAGCTGATAACAAGTACTATGAAAGAGGATTATTACATACCTTTTTAAACTTAAATACATTTACACATGAAGAAAACAGATTTGGTGCATAAAATGTTGTCGATCGTTGCCCATGAGAGAGAGGCGGTAATGCAATTCCTGTCTAAGTGTCATACACCGGTCGCATGCGAAATGATCTGTAAAATTCCGAAGGACATTATATATGAGCTATTTCCTATGATGACGTTTGAACAACTTGGATGCACATGTCCGATAGGCCTAACCCGGGACAAAGGGCAGAAGATATCAGTCACATATTGACGTCGAAAAATTCCGAATGCGTTGTCAAGAAGAGGTTGGGCATATTCTTTAGTTTATTGCGTAGCCACGATGAGAGTTTGAACATAAATATTCTTTAAATGTCGTCTTTGATCCCCTTTTGACAATGGCACATTTTTGCACCCCTGAGCCTCCTTCAGGCGATACCGAAGGATTCAAAGCGCGCGTTGGTTGCTATCGCTGGCAACGTTCCAAACGCGCACTTTTGCACGTGCAAAAATCTTACCGTTCCGTTGTTCTCTATGGATATTCACTCCTGGTATTTTGAAAATGCTCAAACTCTTTCAACTCTCTCAATTGTAAATCAATTTAGCTGATTTTTTGTAGGATTATTGAAGTCATAGGTGAGAATATAGATAAGTATGCGTTTCTAAAATTTCCGGACAGTTTATGACATATCACCGTAAAACCCTTCAAAATTTCACAAATGACACAGTAGATATTTTCCTGTTCAAAAATCGTTTGTACTTGAACAGATAACGTAATCCATGCTAGGGGCTCTAAACGAGTATCTCATGTGTTACATTTTGAAATTTTGGAAAATTTGGCGCAAATTTGTAGGAGCTGAAACGTTTTAAAGTAGAGCTGTGAAAATTTGTATATGTGTGACGTCACTGACCAATCGCGAGACAAACCTGCCTCTTTTGGAATCGTATGGTTCTGTAAATCTTTATTATGCAAAGAAAACCATGAAAACTTTGCATTTTGATTGATTTTGGCAACCAAGTGATCTGTCATTTGCTTTCGAGTTTGACGTCACCTAAACTTTCGATTGTCCTTTGGTTTTATTACTTCTTTCTCAGCTATGTCGAGTGCGCATGCGTTTAATTTTAATAGGGGTATTCTCATAGGTATTCTTTTTTTGAACATAAATTTTAACGAGTGCGCATGTCTTTCTACAACCAGTAAAGTCAGCACGACTTATCGGTCGTATGGTGGTGCACCCCTTCAGTTATTTCAGTCAGTTACTACGACTTATCGGTCGTGTGGTAAGAGCGAAAGGTGGTGCATAACTTCAGTTATTTCAGTCAGTTACTTCGTAGTCATTTCAAGGTAATTCTTATCTTTAATATTATATTGCATTACGGGTTGACCAGTTATTGAAATTGTTTAACCTTGCTGTAAGGGCGGTCCGGTAACCTGCCGGACTGTCTGCCGAATACCTTAGTTTGCGTTCTCTGCCCCTGCCGGGCTTTTGGGAGCGGAATCGCTCAAGATCGCAGGTGCACCTCTGACATAACTAAGCCATTCAGAGGAGACGGAAGAACTTACAAATGTAACTGTTTCAGTTTTTCTTGTGGACTCGTTATTGATATCATAATGCATTACTATTGCTCCAGCGATATCGTGCCCACATTTGACCTCTCAAGAAAAAAAAGATTCGTGAAAGTTACGCCGCGCTGTGTAGAGGTATATTCTGTGTTGTGCACACGCGTCACGGATGTAGAAGCCCGAACCGAGACATGGTATATTACCTTTAGCCGGGTTCCCGGCACAGATCCAAACACACACTCTGAAACCGAACATTCTTGCCGCCGGAGCTGGGCTGGCTTTCCATAATACGTGGAAAACAGACGGTATATATACAATCAAATCAGCACATGCCGTGTGCAAGCAGTAGGAGTGCACGCTGGACTCAACCTCTCTAGCTGCATCGACGAAACGGTAACATTGGTTCCTGAATTGTCTATATGCTAGTTTATGGTAAATTCTCGAACCGCTTTTGTTCTCGTCAGTGTTACATGTGAAACTGACTGTACGCCTATCCATTATGTCCGGAAAGGTAAGGAAAGGAAAGGAAAGCAATGTATATACTCCTTTATTTTGTCCTGTATAGGAATGTCAACTCTACGTTAAACACGCCACTATGTGTATACATGCAGTACTACGGTAAAAAACATGTACTCCACATTACAGTGTACTTGTACATGTACTATTAAGTGATTTTTTTTCTTATTTATAATCGTAATGCTCTTTTGTCCTCGCACGACACATCGTAGATTATATCAGCTTAACTTTTGATTATTTACATAAGAAATATACTGAAATATAATATACGTTTCTCGCCGGGTTGTCGGAGCTGCCTACCTGCCGTTGTTACACTCTGTCCCGACGAGAGTGTAAAGTCGCTCAGGATCGCCGGTGAACCTGAAAGATGTCGTAGGAAATGTCGAGAATTCGAAGAATATAAAAGAACCTGTTGCATTTTACTGCTCACTCTTTGCAGCTGATATCACAGATTTGCTTTGAGACAGCGAGAACCGTATTGCCGCATGCGTCAATCAATATTTGTTTTTCCGTCGGTATGATACGCCCACGCTTCAGGCTTTCTATCTTGTGTACGCACCCGTCGTGGATGTAGAACACTGTACCGCGGTGTGACCTCACTTAACCTTGACCAACTCATTTCCATAAACGAATGAAACTCGAGCGAGGTTTGCTGACGATTCACACTAAAAGTGTACAGAAGGATTAAATGTTGAAAAATGACTTGAGCCATTTGTAAACCGTGTGTTGAACTGCTACAAGAAATGGATGGTCGATTTGAGTCGTGATATTCCTACATTTTCCCAAGCTATCTTTGTCTCGAATATTTCACTTTATTGATTAGCTCGGAGACCATGAAAATAACCCCCATTATTACATGCCTCGTATATCGAACGTCGCGCGCTCTATAGGATTCAATGGTAACTCGTCGATGACGTCGCGGGACGCATAGTCATCACTGGACTGAAAGTGAACCGGAACTATTTTCAACTTGAAAACTTTTGGAATTAAAAGTCTTGAAATTTCATGTTTTGCACAGAAAATCCGGTTTTTGGAAAATTTCGCATAAAAATATTGATAAACCGCATAACAGTAGTTTAAATATATCAATGCGCCATTCGATGATGAAAATCGTTCTATTTTTAACCGTTTTTCGTCTAAAATGAAAATAAAGCATTTGACAATAATTTGCCAATAAACGTAAATATTTTTGGTGCAAACTGAGTAAGAGAGGCATGTAATAAAAACATTATAGCCCAAACAAGGGACTATGTACCCTCGGGGCAGGAGACCATTTGCCCTCTTTACGTCGGGCAAATGGTCACCTACCCTCGGGCACATAGTCCCATGTTTGGGCTATAATATATATTGTGTCACTTTTTCATTCATAAACCTGTACACAAATGATATCACATGCTCTGTCTATTGTCTCACACGTAAAGTTGCCGCAAATTAAAAATGCCATTTTCAAAATTTTGTCCTTCACTGTCGAGTTCAGTAATATGTGTGCTTCAAAACACTGACCTGATCCTCATGTATCGTTCATAAAACCATCGCAGTTTCAGCGAGTTTACCAATACGGCTTGAGTTTTTTCTTCGAGTAAAGCACAAAAGAAAGTGGCATACTGTTGAGGGGAGACACTAGCGTAACCTGTCGTTTCTCCTTTCTTGGCTTGCAATTTCACTTTAGGCCTGACACCCGCTTTTGGTTAATATTTTGAAACTTTTGACAGACTCATTTATATCGCAATGCTATTTCGGAATATAGGTCAGTCACTTCGGCGGACTTTGAGCCTTTCTTGTCCATGGCGCGCTATCAGTTCACAAGTATTTATCGCTCAGTTTATTTATTACTTAGTTACTCAGTTATTGAATTGCTCCTGCGAATATTTATGTAGCGACGATTTTGGCCTTTTCTAAACTAATAATTTTATTATGATACCAGATACCACCATTACTCATCTCTTTTCTAAAAGCGATGGATCGCTTGCGCGCATGTTTGTATAGTTGTGGTCACCCCTGTTGCTCGTATGCATATGCAGCTTATTCTGACATATCGTGTCAGGAAACTACAACAACAGATACATTGTAAGCTGGTATGACACGCATGTACGCACCTCATGTCAATCAGACCTCGGACTTGTGTTTCTATTGTTCTGAAGAGAGCTATGAGTGGTGTATCCGTGAGCAGTGGTTTCACGCGTTACACTCAGTCTGATAGTAAATGTAGCGAGCACGAGACGTATATACAGACCATGCTATGCTCACACCACAGTGAACATACCCTACGCCGTCACTGCCGCACGTGCAGCTCCTGTAAAATGGCATTTCCTTGTCGTCCAATTTTCCATCACAGTTTGTTTCGTTTTCATTTTTTGTCGAGTAACTGTCCTTTTAACTCACCCTTGTATGTATCTACTAATTTATCCATATCTAATGTGTAACCTACCGTAATAGGCTGGCGACCCTAAACGCAATAACGGGTATCCTGTGCATTCTTGAATCATGAACCTTCTTCTTAAAAGTTGTCCACTAGTGGCAAAACCGTTTGCAGTTAGTCCAATCTAATCGTTAACCGATTCCTTCGAGCTGCAGCGAAAATAATCATGTTATTGAGGCTAAAGACAAGCTATGAATATGGTTTGTAAGATTTTGAGTAGTTAGGGGCAGTAAAGTTCGCATAGACAGAGTGACACTATACCCACATCACATCCTCCATCCGAAGGTGACGCCTGAATTTAGTAGTTCTTTAACCTATTGTCACATTATTATTATTATTATTATTATTATTATTATTATTATTATTATTATTATTATTATTATTGTTGTTGTTGTTGTTGTTGTTGTTGTTGTTGTTGTTGCTTTCAATTTATTTAATTAATTCGTTACAGATGTCAACTATTTGTCAGGAGAGTCGAACCGGTTCTATTCTTCGATACAACGTCAGCCAGCTGACAGAGAGAAGGCACCGACAAGAAATCAGGTGGAGGGGCCAAATTTCCTCACAGGCAAGTCTCATGCATAGACAACGTTAACTCTGTCATGGCTGGTGAAATAATTACAGTGCGTTTCACCTAGGTACCGCAACTCGGCGTATGAGACGGGCATATTGATTTCACGTACGAAACAAACGATTAGCTTGGGTATCACGACACATTTCAAAGCTACCAACTCATTACAGTAAACTGGCATAGAGCAGCCGCTCTGTCTAGACTGAGAGATACACTTGATCTACAATGTAACTGTTTTTACAATTTCAGCTAAGAGTTAAAGAGCTGAAGGTTTTCTCAACAGAAACGTCTGCTCTCGAAATAAAACGTTAATACGAAACTTTAACTTGAAATGAATGAAATAAACTTCGTTTCTTGCGTTGACAACTGACATTTGAGGTTCATGTGAGATCTCGAAGTCGACATCGTATTCGGGCCCTGTGTATTTCATTTCTTTCAAGGTTAAAGTTTCAACTCTAGCTGAAATTGTAAGAACAGTTACATTGTAGATCAAGTGTATCTCTCAGTCTAGACTGCGGCTGCCCTATGCTGGTTTGTAATTAATCAATAAGTCGGTGGCTTTGAAATGTGTCCGCGTGATACCCAAGCTAATCGTTAGTTTCGTACGTGAAATGTGTCCGTCTCATACGCTGAGTTGCGGTACCTAGGTGAAACGCGCTGTAATAACATGTAGAACAGTCGATCATTATGATGAATTGATGACCAAATACATTGTATTCATATGCTTTGTCTTTCTCTATTCAGGAAGGGACCCTACCAACAGTTTTCTATACAGAGAAGGGTCGCTTGGTATGCAGTCCATCGAATGACCCGTTACACATCCAACCTGGGATACTGGGAATGAGGAAGAGCTGCTACTTGGGAGTCCACCGAGGAAAAGAAGGCGACTAAATGATTACGATGGACGTTAAGTGAAACGGACGATGGCAGCATGAAATAACTGACATTACATGGGTAGAATTACTGGGCAAAAGGGTGGATTTAGTTGATATCTGGGAGGGCTGAAATTATATTTTACATTGTCAACACGGAAAAGTCGCAAAACTCTTGAGATAAATATATATGATCTTGATTTTTTCACGCGGAAGGTACTTCTACATCCTACTTTACACATCCCACCTCCTTTCTTGTCATCTTGTCGGCAAGGAATATGATTTAATATATCTGTTTTCACTCTTTTTCCGTGTTCATTGCCTAAACGCTTTTGCATCTTCATTTGAGCAAACAATACTTTCATCTTGATATCTGCTACGTCATACAGCCCAACACAGGGATATTTTGGATAGTCAACGACTAAAGTGTATGCGATAAGTATGCACCTACTGTTAACCAAGGATCCAGCACACTCTAACCACAGAGAATACTGTAATTGGAGTGAAAATGAATGAATAACAATCAAACTTCAAAAGAACATTCCAGAGTAAATGAAAAACTTGAATTAGATCATTCCAAGACGCCTACAAACGAACTTTGAAGGCCATCTAGAAAGCTCTTTTAGAGTGTTTTGACAAAACTGAAAACGTAGTCTCCAATGTATAATTATATACAGTGTGCACATCTCATCATAGTTAAAACGGCCAAAGTCACCAAAGTCACCATTTTATATTGTTGGTATGTACCATTATATTTCTTGGTGGTGTTAAAATATGATAAATAATATTTGTTTTGGTGGCGACATTTTGAAACCAACTATATAACAGAGTACATTTCTCAGCATATGTAGCTTTTATACAAAGATAACATGCCTTGCTTACGATAGAGTAGCTCGATGATATATAATATATATATATATATATATATATATATATATATATATATATATATATATATATAAGCAAAAAAGCACCAAAAATTTGAAGTATAGAGAAAATCAGATGTTGCTGTGTGATTTTTCTCGTTAGTTTGTACTCGATAGATAGATAGATAGAAACAAAAATAACTTTTTTTCTTTACGACTGATGTATATTTTGTGACATCGACCATGCCGTCATATATAAATTAAGTTAATATATTTGTCGATGACAAAAGTGATGTCTATTGTGTCCTTTCATTGATGATATATTGTAACAAATTGAAATAAGATATTTACTATAAGAGATACCACCCTGTACAGGCTGGTTGTTTTTATGACTTTACGCAATACGGCAGATAGATTTTATGCAGTACTAGCGGAATTTACTGAAATTAAAAACACTGATAGTTTCTGCAGAAACAATAAGTACTACATTGTAACCTTTTTGTGAATAGCTTTATACACATGAAATGGACTTTACTTTCAAATTCTAGATAAGTAATAAAACGATTGGAACTAATGGAGAATTGGATCTTCATATTGTTCAAATTTCTCGAAAGTGTTAGGTGACCAGCTGAATGTTGCAATATTACAAATTACTCATAAAAACAAGTTTATAACTTAAAAAGAAAAGCAGATGAGCTTACATTTGCAGATTAAACCGACATTACTTCATTATCCAATTATCCCAAATTAGTTCCAATCCTGTTAAATTTTTAATGAAAGCTTAAACTCACTTGAATCAAGTGCCTTGGAGAGTAGCTTAATATTGGATAATCCCTTGTACTTTTGTTTTTCGATAAGTCTGAAAGATTTCTTTTGCAATTTATCGCATGTTTCATAATTCTAGATTGTCGGACACTTTTGACGATAACTGCTGGGAAATACAATTTCCTCATTATGAAGATATGATTCTCATCATTGACGTCGTCTCCTGGTACAATAAAATGTAAACCGTTTGAAACTAGTAAAGGTCACCTTAACTTTTCATTGACGTGGTGGCTTTGCACTTAACCAAAACACATGTTTTAAAGCAATACTTATTATCAAAAACGAAAGCACTCATATTATATATTTTTAAAGAGCAGAGAAGCTTAAATTTGGTATGATACCAATAGTTTACTAGAAGGATGAATAGGGTACACAATCGGGATCGAACACAGCTGGTATACAATATTACTTTTATGAAACTGGCACCCAAAGGTCAAAGGAAAATTCTCTGAAGAAACTGCATCGTGAATCGTTTATATTTTATGCGACCGCACCGATGCGTTATTTTTGCAAGATATTAGAAGTCACAGGATACAGCTACCTATTAACACAGAGTCGAGTTGTGTGGCACAACCCTGACGTATTAATATATTATAAACCAACGCATGATAGAAAATGTGTGAATCGGCTGGCTCACTCAACGTGCGGGGCGTAAGCGTTATTGTGAACGGCGCATCCTCTTATGCATTGTGACAAAATCTCTCTCTCTCTCTCTCTCTCTCTCTCTCTCTCTCTCTCTCTCTCTCTCTCTCTCCAGAAAACTCGAATCATAGATTTTGACAAATTCTAAGAAGAGTTACATACGGAAAATATGGTCGTCAACATTAAACAATCACATACTGAATTTAGAAGCAAAATGGCTGAGGCCTAGTTGTTTATAAATACCGACCTTTGAAATGTGATTCTGGTTGTGATTTCGCCGTCAGAATGCGTTGATTTTGGAAAGTAAATAATTCGATGAATAAACACTGTGATCGGCAATAACGGCAACAACATCTGCAAGTGTGAGACAAAACCGTGATGACCAGATTTCCGCCGAATCATGTCACATAGGAGTGTATATGCGCTTCGTCGCAATCTATTTTTAACCCTATTAACTTATGTACTGGGAAGTCCTAGCGCGACGCGGTATAGCCAAGCCTCTGCGGAATAATTTGTGTCGTTTAGAAGGCATGCGAATAGAATGCAATCGAACCAGGTTAGTGACTTTTTATACGCGCTCACTCAGGACAACAACACTATGATCAGCAAGGTCTAAGGGAGCGACTCCAATGCGGCTATGCAATAGCTTATAATTTGAAAAGACTTGTATGACCTATACTTATGCAGTCCATGAACCACAAACTATATATGTAGGCCTAATATGACTTAGACCATGGCCATTTTAATAGTCGCGCCAGCGGCTTACTGACTACGCATGCGCATATTTATAATATACTATGCGAGTAACCGGAAGTGTACCCTTCTTTCACGGGCGCCGCCATGTTTTTTTTTTGAGTACTCGTAAATAAACAAATACGAAACAAATTACTATTATATAACATGCCATTTATAAAATATACCTCTTTTATTAGCCAGTAAATGTTATTATGCACCTTGTCGCCGATACAAAATATCGTTTATGTAGATAAAGGGAGAAAACTGTCGTGCATATGAACGGGGGCATACGCAAAGAATGCTGGGATTTAATTTTAGAAAAGCGCCCCCTGTGTCAATAATTAGATTCAAAAATTGCCAGTTTTTAGACGGAACGCTGTAGTTTTCAGCACGAGGGACTGTGTTTTCAGCTTGCAAGTGGAAGGTGGGCAGTGCGGTTACCATTGCAATGATAATAATTGCATAATACGTCCCTTTTTTAACGCAATAGGCTGTTATCATTGTAAAAATTGCCAATTTTTGTCCAAAATTTTTACACGTTACAGAAAATCTATACCTGCACTGCTGCAGGGTTTGACGTCGTGTACGTACGTGAACTGCTTTCATCAGAGGGAAACTGGGCATACTTGTCATATAAACGTTTATGAAGTAACAATTATTACATTTTATCATGAATCAATACAAATAAAATTGCCAGTCTTAACCCCTGGCGCGACACCAAGGGCTGAGCCTTATATAATATTATAAGTATGGCCATTTACATCAGTTTAACTGTCATAGATTACTTTCCGTGATTGGGCAAATTATAAATTACTGTCTCCGCAAATAACGATTATAGTATTGGCTGTTTCACTTTTCCCGCCACGAACATAAGAAATATACAGGAATTGTAGTAGATGACTACAGCAAAATTGGACCAATATATACCCCGTGTGCGATGTTTTCCAGACAAGTATGACGAGTTTGAAGTTAATACAAAAACGTCTGAACCGTGGGCAGTACCAGGTATATAATGGCAGCCGGTCCTGCTCCCCATTCACAAACCCAGCCAAGCATTTGCTGAAAGATACCTTAAGTGACCTTTAGCTTACGCAGTGAAGTGTTTACCGGTCCGATTGAGTAATAATAGCTGAGCCCACTTCAGAACACTGAACCGCAATCGTCCTGAAATAGAACCTACGCTAGATGTAAATATAAATTGAACCAAATGAATGTACAGTACTTATGGTACAAGGTACTTGAAACGTGGCCATCGGAACTTCAGAATTTGGACAAAGGGGGATGCTTGCCGAATTCAAGGTCGAATAGGACCCTGCATGGAATTTTAATACGGGATTCCGTAAGTGTGTCACACAAACCGATCGCACACCATGGCCGCCGGGACCTAGTTTCAGTCTCCGGCGCGATGAAACCGACGGTGATGGTGACGATGCCGCGGTCACCCGGCTCAGACTACCGCAAACCCCGGAGACGCTCAGCATATTCCCCGTACTTTAGTTTGATGCATCCGACTAAAATCAAATTTACGGACTCCTGAGCAACACTGTCAAATCTACTATGGCTACCGGTTCTGCAATTATACATCGACTGGTTAATTTGGTAATTAGAACAGAAATTGTCTCAAGCAATGACTGGATTAAATTTACTGACGCAGAATTACACAGGATTTCCGCTATCTTTAGCAGAAAAAGCCTAATCAGGGTTTGTTGACTTTGGTTTTTACTCGCCGAACATATGGCAAAAGCTTCTCTCCTAACTTTTGATACAGTTGACATTCGTAAAGAAAATGAAAAAAATAAAATTCGTCCTCAACAAGACATTTATGACAAATTTGGCGGAGTCGCTCTGTGGGATCGAGGTCCTCGCTAGGACCCGATTCAATTGCAAGCTGATAAGTGGAGCGTCGTGTCTATGATAATGCTTTCCGGTGTTTATTGACTGTTGCAGTTGATTTGTAACTTTCAAATTCGGAGAGTACTTAGTATGGCAAAGTGAATTCAATCGGCTCAAGCTGGACATTTCCCCGCCATTCTTGTTGCCAGCTATCTTTAATTCTTTGTGTAAAAATAAAATAAAATTACGCTCATTTCCGATACTTTGGTTGATCCAGGCATGGCCGAAACCAAAAGTTGACTATAGAAACAATACAAGGAAAGACATAATGGGAGAACTTGGTGTGCGACGGTTACATTATAATCAGCGCGGGAGGAAGTACGACAATGCGTGTTAGAGAAATATGAGTATTTCAGATTTCACTGATGATATAAGATGGCTATGCAAGTACATATATGATTGCTAATTTATTAAGTCGGGTGGATTTTTATCTCGAGTTGGTGCTTGGCGAATACGCCATGTTTGTACTTTCTCATCAAAATCATCAGTAGTTCGCATTACTATCCCTTTAAAGTTGGAATAGTTTTAAATCCATTGCTTTGCAAAACGGCAAATCAACATGGGTCGGGTAAATCTGGCGTAGTAGTATCTTCAGCCTTTCAGTGAGACTCCTTGACATCAAGCCTGTCAGATGTGGTCGACGACCTCTATCACGAGTCAATGAGCCTTGTTACACAATCGTTATTCTTCCATTCTTGGCACAAGTTCAAGAATGATTTTGACAACGGCCCGACCATGGTGAATATTTACAGACAGGGAAAACTAAAACTAACTGCTTTTACCTTCCCGAAAATTCGAAAAGCGAAAAAACTTATTGCAATTCCTACCACTGTGAAAAAATAGACGGATTTCATTTAATATTAGCCGAAGCAATCATGTAGGTTTGGCTTTACGCAAAATCTACGTGTACGAGGGCGGAGAGAATTAGTCACGCACATCATATCAATTTACTACAACACCCATGACTGAAAATGAATGAAATTATTCGATTAAAATGTATTTACCTTTGTCATAAGTTACACAAATAGATCAAACAACTCATAATACATGTTGGTAATGCTACCAACATTCTGATTTGTCCAAAAAGAGAACGAATCACTCAATGTAGGGAATTTGAAGACCGGTATATGCTGTAACACATCCGTGGGAGTGTAAAGGGTATGTTTACTACCGTTCCAATGACCATCATCCCTCCCCAGAATTTTCCCGGTTTTATAGAAAGCGTACACATTTGACGAACGCTTAAAAAAAATGTCATCGATACAGATAGCACAGTTGTTTAACTTGATTATTTAGTTTTCTTTCAGTGACGTAGGGTTTCGTGAGAATGTATCGGAATACATGACATTTCCAGTAACATTTACATGTTGCACTATTTACCGTCAGGGTTGTTCCAGCTTGTGACGGTTTCAAGGCTCTCTATACACGCTTAGAGGTGGGTAACTCATTTGCATGCATAATGAGGATTTTGCTTCAACCAACACGCGCAGCCAGCGCTCACAAGTGACGGTTGGCCGGTTTTTCCGTAGTGGGAAAATACAGATTTTCGTTAGTGAGCGTTCAGTTATTATGGCCAGGGGTCGGCCGGCAAAATCTTCCTGCGCATCAGTCAAAATAAGTGAACCCCCCTACCCATTGTACCAAAAAATTGATGCCCCCCCCCCTTTCAAGATGGCAAAAATTTCATGACTCCCCCCCCCACATTGCTTGAGTAAAGCTGCACACACAAACACCTCGGGGGTATGGAGCAATAGAATCCCCCCAAAAAAGAGCTTAGATTTTTTCAAATGACCTTCCTAATACAAAACTCAACAGGTGTTAATGCTCAGATTCCCCTTCTGACTTGCTATAATTTTGAAATTACCCCTCAAAGGGGTTGGACAGAAATTACTGGTGGATCGCAATATTTTTGCACAAGCGTGTGTGTACAAAATTTGATATTTGATTTAATTAAAAATCAGCTGTTGATATTGTTGATTAACCATATATTTTCTCATACATGTATGAGAAAGCAATGTAATACTTTTTCAATGCAAACTATATCTGTGCATTTATAGATGTTTGATAATTTACGTAAATGTACTTAAATGAAATAGGGCTGTTACAACTGGCATGTGGACAAAAAGTTTGACCTTAGAATTTCACCAAAAATGTTCATCCACTATACATGGGATTCAATGATAAAATTGTGAATATTTTTTTTCCCAATGAAAAACTTGGTATACCTGTGCATATACAGATGTTCAATAATTAACATAATTTTACTTAATTAGAATATGATGGTTAAAGGTGCATATTATGTGTACTAGAAATATGATTATGGAACTTCACTGAAAATGTTCATCTACTATACGTGGGAGTCTATGAGGAAAGTATGAATAATTGTTTTCCAATACAAAAATAGGTAAACCCATGTATTTATGTACTCTCGATTATTGATATCAATGTACTTGATTAGATTAGAGTGGTAACAAATGGATGTGTTCGCCAGAAATTGGATTTTGGAATTATACCAAAATGTAGATTCACTGTACATGGGAGTCTATGAGGACCAGATATGAACTGAAAATGCTCACGTGTTTCATTATATATTGCATTTATGTGCAAGTTTGAACCTTTGCTACATGCTTTGCTACATTTAAAGTGTTATGATCAACACAATGAATTTCACCACAGATCAATTCTAAAGGTCATTAAGTATTCAAATATGTAATTAGCTGAAATAAAAATAATTAATTTCTTTGAGTACTGTCATTGTATCACAATATAGCATGTGTAATTACCTTTGGTCAAGTCCTTCAAGCTCTATATGCCAAACCGTGAAAGCTTGTTAGCTATTTATGCAAATTATGAATTAGCTGACATGAAAATGCAAAATGACTTTCAATACTGTTATAACCTGGTATAATGATCAATGTACACAGCATGTTTCGCCAAATTTATCAAGTAAATGCCAGTATATATCCCTAATTTGGAAGGTTCATTAAATATGCATATTGGGAATTGGCTGAAAAAAATGTCAAATGACTTTCAATAATCTTGTATCATAGTATCTTTAATGTACATAGCAAGTTTTGCCAACTTTGGTCAAGTCAAAACAGATAAATATCGCTAATAAATGCGGGATATCGGACCGCAGGCGGGCGAAGATTGCATTATAAGCGCGCCAACCCAAACTCACTGCATGGACATCACATTTACGAAATCGAAGTCCAAAGTCAACTACGTCATTGTTAGAATAAGAGAGGTTTTCCATCACACGGGAGCATACCACCACAAATTTTGCACAGATGGCGTTGCACTGGCATTGAAAAGGGTGCATGGGAGCATGGGAACGCGGGCAGTTTCCCTCGCTATGGGTAGGAAATGCATTGAGCAAGACACACTTCCGGGTTCGCAAAAAAACGAGGATCCCATTTACGGGCGCTCAAATATAACTATTTGCTGTGATACATAGCAGAGGCGTATATGTTTGTGATGCTGAGAATAACATCAGTAAATAAATGACGGGTTTTAAAGTTGACGTTTTTTGCGATGAAACAGACTTCTGAAGGTAGCTCGCTTGGGGAACACGTCATCCCGGCCGCTGTCCGCTTTGACCCCAGTAATTCACACTATGGTTTTGGTCGGCCCCAGGTACCCAAGTCACTTCGACCCCGTCACACTTTTGCCTACATGTCCACGGAGACGATTCAACATGTTCCACAACAAAGCCAGACAAAATTGAAAATATCAATAAAATGGCTTCACAAAGGCTGAAATACACGATACTCGATGAAGTATGAAGTTTATGAAATGAAATCAAAATTGACAACACAAGTGTTTGTCTCGGGTAATACCACTTGAAGTTGAACTATTCTACAGACTGTTTTTTCCATACAGTGCAGTATTTGTCAGTGACAAACTAATCTTTCCAATACATTTTTTGCGATGAGCTGGAAATTTGATTAATATCGAGTTAATGTACATAAATATTCCGTTATTTACTGGGACACGTTTATTTTCTCGATCCGCTATCTGCGGACTACGTGCTGAAGTACATTGACGTTCATGTCAACGATCGTTTCTCCCTCTGCAGAGTTTCTGTATCCCGTTCAACAACGCTGTACCTCGATCACACGATAGTGACGCTATGTAGCTGTGCAGTATTGAAACTTATCATAAAATGGCCACCTCGTCTAACAGTAACACGTATTGTCGGGATTATCGTACGGAAAAAAGACTGCAAAAGTAAGACTTATGAATCTTCATCAGAATTAAACACATCATGATTGTACACGAGTATCAACCGTGAATGCACGTTGAGCTCGGCAGTTACACAAGCATGGTACGCTACATGCATAGCCCTACGAGTATGGCGACAGTGTCCGGCTTTGGCTACGCCGCCTACCGGAGGTGGGAGGCGGCGTAGCCAAAGCCGGACACTCTCGTCATACTCGTAGGGCTAGCTACATGCACTGCCGCGATGCCGATCGTATGCATTCCAAGGCCTATCCCGGAATTTGTTTCACAAACAACCTCAAAGGAGAGCAAACATACTTCTATGGACAATGACGAACACGTTTCTTGGCGAAGCAAAATCAAAACAGTGCAGAAGTACATGAAGTAGGTCATGGCCTTGGACTCTGTGCACGAACCTGATTGGACACTTCAATACCTTGACCCAAAGTTATTATTCATCAGCACTTCCATGCCATGAGGCTAGGTAGAGAACGTATGTACTCATTTCTGGCGATCGAGCAGCGAGGGAAACAATCAATTACCAAGGATAAAGCTAATTTGCTAAACGATATTTTATCTTGAATAGTGAGTTGAATGAGTAATAAAATATCATATTTTTAATGTTCAATACGAGGTTGAAACACGGAGGGACCGTGGTTGATGAAACCAGAGCTATCCAGCTGTAGCCAACCTGGACAAGCACATTTCACAGCGCCCTCAAACAGTCGATTGTTTTCACTTGTCATACGCGGTGTAACAGAAAAATTAAAACTTTCATAACTTCATTAATATCCAAGCCACGCCCACCAAAACCTTTTCAGTTCTAGCCATTTGAATTCTGAAGATGTCTACCAAATTTGACTGAAATACGTTCAGCCGTTTTTGAGAAAATGGACCAACAGACAGACAGACAGACAGACAGACAGACAGACAGACAGACAGACAGACAGACACACAGACAGACAGACAGACAGACATCGCTGCGACATATGCTCACGTGTTCACACGTGAGCAAAAAACGTGAATAATTGTTTTCCAATACAAAACTATCAAAATCTGTGTTGACAATTCATTTTAAAGTACTTAGTTAGCCTAGGATGGTTAAAGGTTGATATGTGTGCAAGAAATTGGATTTTGGAATTTCACCGAAATGTTGATTCACTATACATTGGAGTCTATGAGAAAACTAAGCATAATTTTTTACAATGCTAAACTAAATTAATTTGTGCTTTTATAGGTGTTTGATAATTGATACAAATGTACTTGATTCAAATAGAGTATTCAAAAGTTCAGATGTGGACAACAATTATGATATTGGAATTTCACCTAAAAGTATTATTTAACTTTTCATGGTACTAGTAGTCTCAGTACAGGTAACTGTCAAATAATTTCCCTGACAAAACTTGCTATATCTCTAATATGTAAGTAATAGGAATTGTTCATTGCCCTCAGTGCAGTGAGCTTGATTTACAATAAGACAAGCCTCAGAGTTGTCAAGTCAAGATGTTCTTGTGACAGATAATTATACTTTTGTTCAGATTTACAGGTGAATAACTTCAGAGAATGAAATCATGCAACGAATCATTTTTATCTCCCAGAATATTTCTGAACACTGAAACTGCTTTTTGAAGGGACGGATACTTATGAAAATTAAGTGACCCCCCCCCCCTCTGAACTGATTGAAAATACATGACCCCCCCCCCTTTGCAGTTTTCAAATTTGAGGTGACCCCCCTGGATTTTGCCGGCCCACCCCGGCCATAATAACTGAACGCTCCCTTAAAGCACTCAATAGATTTTCAAGTTGTTCGTTCCATGTGTTCCTAATAAGTGTTATCATAATCTGGACGGGAAAAATCGACTTCTGTTGAGTAGTTTTTCGTGAATCCGCTATGCTATTTTTGACCGCGGCCAGTGCACATTCTCGCACATTCTAGTAGCGCTGAGCTGTTGCCGTAAAGAGGCGCGTGGTTTACGACGATGCCAGTGCGTTCATGATTGAGTCGTTTTCGTTGACACGTCTTTGACGACCCCGAATTGGTATTTTTTCAAAGACCAGACTTGCATTACTTTGTGTAACCAATTATTTTTGGTGTTCGAGGTCTAGTTACTGAAAAATCGCCGTCGACACTTTGCTCTAAATCTGACTTCGCCACTCCCTATTCTTACTTAGATGGCCGCCAGTGTACACGCACGTATACACTGACGTGGACGTACCACTTCAGTTACAGGGTACGTGGGTATCTGTATACGGAATGCTCCTCAATGCACAGTAGCAGGCGCGTCCATGCAGCGTCTGTGGCCTAGCCGACACACATGCACCGTGTAGTTAGGCCAAAGTAAGTAAATTCTTTGTTTTGCGTCCGCGCGCGCCTAGGTTTTTGGAGATTTTTCAGAAAAAAAAACAAACTTTCCCTTCAAAATTTCGCCGTTGGTGGCGCTATTTTGTCGCAAAAACAAGTCGTGGCTTTTAACTTTGCGACGAAACACTCCTTTACGGCAGTCAGATTTCACTAATGGACCATGCGGTGACGTAAAACAGTACTCTCTATACATTACTCCTGTCCATACTCTCAGCCTCACGCCGGGCCTAACGTTCCCGCTGTCTGTTGTGGCTTTGCCTGTTGTAGCTTTGTCGTCACGATAAAAAATGGATGAAAGCAGGGAAATAATCGAAGTTAAAAAACAGGAAACCTTTGCACGGCAACTTGAAGGCATGGTCATTGCGAGCAATCGGACTTGAACAGAGAGAGATTCAATCGATTGGACTTGGGCACCACGACTCAGAGAGTATGGAAGACGGAAAAATCGGAAAGTGTTTAGGCCTATCCTAGTTAATTGGTTTTTAGGTTTGCCAAAAATGTGGTTAACTCGTCCATTTTAACTTGAAACAAAAAATAACCAGTGATCAGTCCTGTAAACGAAAGGCCTTTACATGCTTTTTTGTTCAGTTTGGGTATGGGAAAGTGTATTAGAATCCCTCTGTGAAAGTTCGTAGCTGCTCTTGAAGGAGGTCACACTTTCTGCATTAATGACATCGGCTGGTAATTTATTCCAGGTGTCCACAACTCTTGCTGAAAAAAGTACTTTCTTGTGTTAAGTCGAACGGTTAGTTTATGAAGTTTCGGACAGTGTCCTTAAGTTCTCGAGTCGGCTGCTAACTCAAGTGAAAGGCTACAGTGGTCATGGCTTTTGATAACTAATTCTAGAGTTGAATCATGTCGCCGTGAATTCTTCTTTGTTCAAGTGTTATTGTCGCCGCGAATTCTTCTTTGTTCAAGTGTTATTAAACCAAGCTGTTTAAGTCTATTATGATAATTGTATAGTGTTGGAGTTTAGGTATTATTTGCCGTGCTAAGATTTTTATATCCTGTTGTAGCCATGGTGACCAAGCTTGTACTGCATGTTCGAGCTGTGGTGACCAAGCTTGTACTGCATGTAAAGACGAAGAATGACATTTTTTTGATTTGATCGACAATGATCGTTTGATGAGATCAACAATCTGTTTGCTTTTTTGCAAACTTATTACATTTGCTTCACGGTTTCAAGCTAGTAGATCGCCAAAGTCATTTTTTTCAGTTGTACGTCCCAGCAAAATATTGTTCATTGAGTATTTATTGAAGGGGTTGTTGTAGCCAATATGCGTCCGCCAGTGTTCACTCATTTTTTGTAGCTTGTCCAAATCAGCTTGTAGAATTTCAGGATCACTACAATTTCGCAAGGGATGATATGTCTTGGTATTGTCAGTAAATTTTTGAGCTCAGAACTAATTCAGCGCCAGTATGATTGATGTAGTTTAGAAAGAGTATTGGTCCAAGAACTGAACCCTTTGAGACACCACTTGTGACGTATTCTCCATTCAGATGATGCTCCATTTATGACTACTCGCTGTTTTGTATTTATTAATCATGCTTTGACCCATTGTAGAATATTTCCATTTATGCCGTGATACTTCATCTTTTCAATCAATCTGGGGTGTGGTACTTTGATAGTGCAAGGAATATAGATGTGGAGCTTCCACCTAAATTTGGGTCTGATGAGTCTGTGTGTGGAGACTGAAAATTGCAAAATGCTTTCTTTTATTTGATGGAAAGGAAAGGTGCTGGTTTTACAAATGGTCCCGAGGAAGCTACAGGGAATACTTTTGTCGATTATATCATCAATTTCTTCTTTTCTCTGATGGCCCATCTTTCTAAAATTGAATGCAGAGGCTGCAAGTTACCATTTCTGTTTGGTGTTTTCTTTCAAAACAGGCACCTTTCAGCAAAACGATGACATTCCATCAGAGCATTGACACTACAAGAAACTTGAAAAAAAACGTACAAGAACTTGAGGACAAAAGACCGCCACTGTATACTGTTATAGTGTACCCATTCCTCAAACTGTCCAGATTTAAGTAATTTGATGAGGCTGTCAAGTTGCTGTGCAATGGTATTGACATGTGGACACTTTGAGTGCACAAGAAAGAAATCTAAAACTAATAAGAGACAAGCAAACGTCAAAGAATGACTGTTTATTTTGATCCATTTGTTATGAAAATGCATACAGTGATCATACAGTGTGTCACACTGTGACAGGAGTGTTCATGTGGTTTGAGAAAAATTGTCCAATAAAGGCAAAAAGATTTTGTGTTAAATTTTCTGTGTGTGTTTTTTAGCCGCTTACCCGCGTACCTTTTAGGATTTTGAGTGGACGCAATACAAAGAATTTACTTACTTTGGCCTTATTTTACGGCAAAACAACTTCCGGGTTTGCATGTCACTTTTAATCGACAATTAACCCTAACAATTTCAAAAGAAAGGTATACAAAATCTTTATACACGAGATAATAAACAGTAAACTTCATGAAAGCATTAACATCTTACCACCGGGTATCAAATACGTGGAGTTTGCTGAACGCTGGGATGAGGTCATCGCATAGTTACAAATGCGTCGTTCGCGTTAACATAGTCCTACACTGTTTCCATTCATACAGAACGTGGGAAAACCACTCATTAATATGTCTACAGACTTTGAATTGGGTTCACGCTTTAACCCTTGTTTCTTAGCCAATCAATCTACAGATGCGTATCCCCCTATGTTGACGACGTTGTGGACCAGGCCACAAGGCTACGGGAAATAAATGTCCGTTTCACTAACTTTATTGCTATAAAACTGCACAACAAGGAGCCTGGTGGTCCATTACTCTTCGAAAAAGCTTATACATGATTTTTTTTTTGTTTGAAAAGGAACGATTACGGATTAATGGAGCGAGAAATTTCAGGTGATCCGTACCCTGTGGTCAGCAGGGCGGCCATGATGCCAATAAGAGAGGTTCTCCCTATTATAATATTATTTGCATACTATGAACATATACAAATCTGGTACCCGTGTTCTAGCGTGGTAGTAATAGCTTTGGCGCGAACCTTGCTTACGCATTACAACAGAGGAGTTGAACAGAAAGCATACGTGACCAAAGTGGATAGAGGGACTGTGCGTGAACCAACAGCAGAGCTAGCATAACTCTTGCTAAAGAATAGTTTTTCAACATTTTCTTTGATATATAGCCGATACCGCGGAATGGGACATGTATGGCTCATAGTCAACACTATATCGCACTTTTGTGTGCGTTAGTGACAACTTTGAGGATATCTCAAATTCAAGCACTAGGTAAGCAAAAGTGGAAGTCCCTCTTGTAGGGTAGTTCACGTTAGCCAACTAAGCTTATGTCATTTGCATCGTAATTTGGCCGTCGAAAAGACAGTGAAAATGATGTAACCAGCACACCGATTTCGACGGGGTTTTTCGTTGTTGTTGTTGTAAAACAGTCAATCTCACCCAACGTAATGGTTTAATAATTTATTTAAAGACTCATCACTGCAAGATTTCATAAAGTTTAACGATTAATTTTTGAGAAATTAAATTGCAACCTTCATAACACAGTCGGCTTTGTTCAAATTGCCATGTGGCGGTTCAAAACAGTAAAATCATAACTGTCGAATACTTCAAGGACATCATAGAAATTGTTATCAAATTATGGTCGTGACAGAATAAATGCTCTTACAACATCCCATCGCTCATGCTGGTTCTACAATGGTCGTTCATAGGAGGATGACAAGATCTTTGTTTTATTGAAATTAAAGAGAAGCTAGATAAATCGTGTAGTTTGGGAACACAACGTTCATCAAACGGCAAACTGGTTTCTAATGACATAACTGCACTGGCTTGCCAGCAGATTCATTCCTCCGTTTTGCTGAAACATGACGCAAAACTCAGTCCCATCAATGTTAGCTTTTAGGCGTAGAGGTTTCGTGAACAGGTTCATAGAAGCTGAGATATAAATCATTTCGCTTACTAGATAGAAATAAAAGGAAATGCTGAAGTTCAGTCTGTATAAATGCTATATAATCAGTAAGGCCTAAGGGAGCGACTTCAATGCGTCTGTGTAATAGCTAATTTGAAAAGACAGGTATGACATATACATTTTGCCCAAGAACCGCAACCTACATATGGTATGATGAGTTGTTGTTTAATTTAAGCATCTTCTTTTACTATCATTGTCACAGATAAATTTCATGATTGCGCTAATTTCAAATTACTGTCTCCGCAAACAACTTATTATTGTATGGGCTGTTTCATAGTTTCACTTTTCTCGCCACCACTGTTTCATAGTTTCACTTTTCCCGCCACGAACATAAGAAATATACAGGAATTGTAGTAGATGACTACAGCAAAATTGGACCAATATATACCCCGTGTGCGATGTTTTCCAGACAAGTATGACGAGTTTGAAGTTAATACAAAAACGTCTGAACCATGGGCAGTACCAGGTATATAAAGGCAACCGGTCCTGCTCCCTAATTCGCAAACTCCGGGCAGGCTCGGCCAACCCATATACCCCGGTTTACTTCAACGAATCGCGAAAAATCGAATATATGGTCTCCTGAACGATCCTGTCAAAGCTACGATGGCAAGCGGTCATGAAAGTCAGGCATTAGCTGAAAGCTAACTTAAGTGACCTTTAGCCTACGCAATGAGGTATTTACCGGTCCGATTGAGTAACAATAGCTGAACTCACTTCAGAACATTGAGCCGCGATCGTCCTGAAATAGAATCTACACCAGATGTAAATATAAATTGAACCAAATGAATGTACTTATGGTACAAAGTACTGAAAACGTGGCCTGAAATTCATCGGAAATTCAGAATTTGGACAAAGGGGGCTGCTTGCCGAATTCACGGTAAAATAGTACCTTGCATGGAATTTTAATATGGGATTCCATAAGTGTGGCACACACAAACCGATCGCACACCGTGGCCGCCAGGACCTAGTTCAGTGTCCGGCGGCGATGAAACAGTCGATGGCAATAATTATTCATAACCATTTGGTGACGCGTATGATTCACATTGCCTTTTGTATGCACGCGTATAGTCTGACACAACGTCCTTCAATTGCAGAAAGTTTTGATCATTGTATGTGGTTGAACAGACACTTGCCATTGGTCGATCATCCTCGTAATGCACGCGCCTCTTTACGGCAACAGCGCAGCGCTACCCGTTAAGAGACCGTGGTTGATTACGCAGAGATTCGCGGATCTATCGCTGGTTTCCAGCGCTGGCTGAACGGAGCCAATCAGAAAGTAGGTCTCATAAACGCGCATAAATTATTGTAATAAGCAATACAGGTCAAAACCAAGAATTCCGCCTGAATCCAGATTTTGTAAGTTTTGTAAGTCTTCCGTCGAGGATGAATTTCACTATTTAATGAAGTGTCAAAAATATAATAGTGATAGAGAAGTTCTCTTTTCTGCAATGAAGTTGTATTATCCTATATTTGATAGTTTAAATGAAAGAGATAAGTTTTTGTACATTTTAACTTCAGATGATACGCTCTCTCTCATGAAATATATTACAAACACTATGTTTCCCCCAGCAGCTGCAGGTAAAGACATAGTAGACAATGTTTTATGCAATGTTTAGTTTTGTTCTTGCTATACTGCACTTTCCGAAGTGTGTTGTTATGCAATAAAGTGATTAAAGTGATTTTAATACAAAACGACGCGGTGATCTTTGTGCTCACCATGGTACCACCGAACCACGCTAACTGTCGATGAAGAATGCGCAATGTGTAAATGTATAATGTTTTGGACTCAACCGCTCAATCCACACTAAACAGACGTCATTGATAATTATTTTACAAGGAAAAGACAGGTTTCTTTACACGAGGACCAGCGGTGGCAAGTCTGTATGCTACCAGGCAGGCCGTCCCCATCGTGTTTCATGAGCGTTATATCGAAGGGTATCACTTGACCAGCCGGCGGCCCCACGCCTCGCTGTGTGCAGTTGCCGACCAAGCATAGAACAACACCGCTGTGTAAAACCCGTTGGTCAAAACCATTGATCATAAATTTCCTTTACTACAAGTTTTGTATAAACGTTTATGTATCTATCACTTCATTTAGGTTCACATCATTTAGTTCACACTGAAAGCTTTCTTATCGTGTTGTAGGTACACATGTGGTCCTTCATTCGAGCAAGTGCATCTACTCCGCTATACAAATGCACGCTGGGCTCCCGATCGACTCTACAGTCGAAATCACAGTCCTCGGCAAATTGCACAGTTGTTCAAGTCCGATTATATTTTATTAATTCATCACAAAAGTTACGCTTACAACGGAATCAAACCAAGAGGTTTAGTTTGTTCCATGGGTTTGCAGTTCGGCAGGTGCCGTGCCGATTTTATCCCTTGCCGATTTCGTCCCCCGCGCAGGCGCTGACTATCCAACAGGGCTTCACTGGGATCAGGTCGGCAGCTATAGCTGCCGATTTTGGTTCTGTTGCCGATTTCGACCCTCGACTCAAATTCAAGTTCACGCCAAAATTTCTTTCGTATTATCTACCGCGTCACTTATATGTGTCTAGTTGAAAATGTATCTATGTTTGGGGAAGTGTATCAATCGGTGTAATTTACTTTGGACATAGAACTGCTAGGCCTATCTAGACTAGGGCCTAGGCCTACAGCTGCCGATTTCGGTTCTTCAATTGCCGATTTCGACCCTCGACTCAAAATTCAAGTTCACGCTTATTTGGGAAGTGCATCAATCGGTCTAATTTACTTGGAACATAGAACTGCAATAGTTGCCGCTTTCGGTTCGATTTCGACCCTCGACTCAAAATTCAAGTTCACGCCAAAATTTCTTTCGTACAATCTATTCGTTGGTCACTTTTATGTGTCTAAATTAGTTGAAAATGTATTATAAGTTTATGATATTTTATTTCCTAATGTTGGCATCGGGCGAGTAAGTAATCGTTTTACATGTAATGATTATGATATATGAGAGTTGGAATCGGGCGAGTTGGTATCGGGCGGGTTGGAAAAGGTGCGAGTTGACTTGTACCTCTCGGATGCGTACGCGATCTTGCCAGTTTGTGCCCCATTATCGACCAATACCGTTTCATCTGCAGGAATTTCGGTACAAGTATACGATTTGACAGGCCATGATAAAAATGCTTCTCGACAAAAAGTCGAAACGGCTGACATATGATAGAAGAAAGTGGCTTCAAAGTCGGGGTACATGTCTGGGGCCGTTTTATGAATAGAAACCATGTTGGATAGTCTGCGCATGTGTGGGGACGAAATCGGCAAGGGATAAAATCGGCGCGGCACCGGGTACACGTACGTATATACGCGAACGCGAACGGGAACAACGTTGAAGTGGGACCGGGCCGGGTTCGCTGCAGGCCGGCGTCTCTTGTGTCCATACCGAAGCCATAGTATTCACATAGTGTCGCCGCTGCTCTCGATCACAGGTGTACGGAATGTTTCCTAGATCGTCGTCGGATGGGAAGTGACGACACTGCATGCACCGTGAGGCCGAAGGCCGAACCTCGGTACTGTATAACAATACCAAGGTATGACGCGGAAAACTCGACCGGTGGCCCGAAACAAACGAAATAAAGCATCTACCTCAAAAAAATTACATCGACCGGTCGGAAATACCTTCAAACTTTCAAATCTTTACTCTGGTTACAGCATTTCTTTCAAATCTGCCAGTTATGGGCGATAATTAACTGTCCGGTGAGTACTCGCACTTGCATTGCCACTTCGCCATTTTGAATAGCTTTTTTACTCCCGAAAGCCTTTGCAAGTGGACGTACGAGTGACCCTGTGAAGAGTTTGTTTACAAATGTCAGATGGCGGGATTCACAAGCATAAACTTTCCCATCGTTTACGTTGATTGCCTTGTTGCCAGATAGCTGAAGTTGTATTCACTGACAGTATAAAATTTACCTAACGGTTAACGGTTGAATTTAGCGGGTGTGGGGTCACGGGGGTCACTCTTCCATTCGCAAAGGCTTACGGGAGTAAAAAAGCTATTCAAAATGGCGAAGTGGCAATGCAAGTGCGAGTACTCGCCGGACAGTTAATTATCGCCCATAACTGGCAGATTTGAAAGAAATGCTGTAACCAGAGTAAAGATTTGAAAGTTTGAAGGTATTTCTGACCGGTCGATGTAATTTTTTTGAGGTAGATGCTTTATTTCGTTTGTTTCGGGCCACCGGTCGAGTTTTCCGCGTCATACCTTGGTATTGTTATACAGTACCGAGGTTCGGCCTTCGGCCTCACGGTGCATGCAGTGTCCGTCACTTCCCATCCGACGACGATCTAGGAAACATTCCGTACGCCTGTGCTCTCGATCATGATAAGAAAAACTGTCAAAATTTGAAAGCTGTCGGATTTATGCAAGGGAACCAGAGGATCTCAGAGCTTGAAAGTTCGATCGTGTACATACAGACAACGAGGACCTTGTCCACGCGTGGACCTTGTCTGTGGTTTACGACCCGACATGACTTTGTAAAGCAGATTCGTGATTGGCTAACTCTGATGACATATTCTCATGAATAATTAATTAACCCCCATTCACACTTCCGCGGTTTCCTACCGTAATCTGCCAGAGCTTGATTTTTGCGTAGGTCAGCGGAGCGGAAATTATTGCTCTGGCTCGCGAGAATGTGTAGGTTGTGGCTCACAGAAACCATGATGCAGAAACCAATTCGCATCTCTGCCACCTGACTCTCCGGCGGTGATTAGCAAATGACGTCCTGCAGCGAAACAAAAACACTTACACTCACTCACACTCACACAACTGCCATGCCTATAGTTTGCTATGCGTATAGCTGTCAGGCTCTCGAAAAGACGAAGTCTCATGGTCCACTTAGTGCAGCGTTTGGCGGCTGTTAATGCGAGCGACAACCATATTACAATTGAAACTGACGAGGTAAGGGAGTGAAAACCATGCTTGTTCAATAGTTGTCGGATATATTCGAATTCATCCGTGTGCTACTGCAATGCTCCAATCACATGGGATATACCGGTAGCTGATTATTTAACTTGACGTAAATTCCTTTGCAGGTATGGTTATCTAACTGTCACTATTAGTGTACGGTGTTACAAATTTCATCTTGTATTTTTTCCTCGCGCATATGCAAAGTTGCATTCTCTTCAGGATATCACATTTGCACGGTTGTATGAACTTTTGGTTTTCGGGAATCATCATTTACGTCAGAAAAAAAGTGTAAATTGATGTGTATAAAGCGAAATGGTGCTCATAGATTCCTACAAGTTAATACTCCACTATAAGTCGAAAAATACTTCAAAGGTAACACCAGTGTTATAGGACTACACACCCGTGAACTCAATTGTTTGGAAAACAAAATAAACAAGACTCGTTGCACGTGTGAGGTGTCATCGCCAGATCGAATGAAATGTAACTTGTTTCTTATCGACATCCATATCTATTATCACATGCGTCGTAAGGGGTGAATGGGTGATGATCACTGCAGACACATGTACCCGTCAATATCATGAATATATGAAGGCCTGCGCCTGCTCCTGCGGCGTGGCGACGTCTCCGTGACAACACATGCACATGCGGAAATAACACCCACACTCATTCAATCAAGCAAGCTCTATCGAGCCGTAAAGAGTACGTACACATTGTTCAACTGACGTTTAACCGCACTGGATAAGCGTGATTGTCAGACTTTAGATTGCAGTAATTCTCAGTGACTCCAATACGGACTCACACGTTATGGAACGCCACGCTGCAATAAATGATGACTGGACGCTTTTATCCTGAAAATCATAATATTGTCAAAATTGTGCAGGGCATTGACATGTCCTACACGTTAATTTGAAAAATCGACTCCTCAGCAGGCTGACCAACAGTACCGTATAGTCTGCAAACGTGGTCAGTCGTGCGGGTCATCTACGCTGGGTGAAATCCGTACACACGGATTTCAGGCCACTCATCGGTAATAAGGTGTAATCAAAGCTAATGCAAAAATTTGTTAGTAAATGTGTAGAATTTACATGTTAGCAGTTAAATTCAACTTACAACCACTGAATCCCTGAAATGATATTTAACACGTCAAAATCCGTCTTTCTGGCAGTTAATCTTAAAATCTTGTCAAGTTCTACATTAATTAGATTTCTATAGTCGCTACACATCCTGAAGTATTCTATCAGTGATAGCTCCATCGTTAGAGTACTCTTCAAATTAAATATATACTTCCTTAAAATGTAGGACTTTAACTTTATAAGGCCTATATAACCATCCAATAAACAACTTAGGCCTCTTTGTTATCAAAAGTTTGAGTACACCTTCCTCGGTGGATAGTGAAGGAATCGCTCTCGACGTTATTACTCAGTGTATGTGTCAATAAACGAAGGGTTGTAATACTTGCCATTGCTTTGGCGACTCCTTCATCGCTGCGTTATATGATACCACAGGGTTATGAGTTTGAACGAAAAGAATCCTGTCAAACGATGAAATTGTGTATTGTATTAAATATTCATAGCGAGTCATGGCAATGCCGAAGATGGTCAGAGATTTGCGGCGATAGGGACAATGCGACCATGTAACGAACGGTGTGTCACATAGAAGAGCAGAGCATCAGTCACACGGTACGGTGTAGATTTCACTGTCCCATTCAAAGCTAGCATATATACGGAGGCGTCTTTGAGAGGGGAAGTAAACTTTGGCCCCAGTATCATGCGACTAATACACCCAGCAACCTTTAGTTTCATCAGTTCCATGACTCTGCTGACACTGTTATCAAACGTTTGTGAATAATTGCTACGAGTTTCCGGCGGTATGTACTATTTATTGAAAACCGGTGGCGTCACCAATGCTGGTTGCACACAAGCATAACTTACAGAAAGTTTTGATTCATCGTATGCAGTTGCAAGCAATCGGTTGATGGACTGTTCAAAAGACAAAGCCGCCAATTTGAATAGTGTCAGCTATAGTGTTTAATACTTAGGAAGGCAACGTACGATCTGCAAGGTGAGAAACCTACGTACGTCAATGCGTCTATATAATCACGGAATCCATATAAATTGAATTGTAAGGTACGATATACATGCAATTCAACATACAACCGAAAACTGTACTTTGTGATATGACTGGAAATTTTACGTGAGCATTGTCGTTTATGTCTGTGTTCGTTGCCAACAGGACCGGGGGCACATGATGATACCACTGGAAATAACTTTGATCTATCTAACATCAGTTATCGCTGTTACAAATTAATTTCATTCATTGTGTGCGTTACCGCATAGCGCATTATAAAATTATGATGTGTGAGCAGTTTCACTTTCCCGCCATTAACATAGAAAATATACAGGAAATGTGGAGGATGACTAATGCGAAATAAGACCAATTAATTTACCCTCTGTGCGACGTTTTCCATTACAGTTTGATGGTAAGAAGCAAAGTGTACGGTAAACTGAGCCAGTGCAAAGGTCACCTGGCTCAGCCGGGCAACCGAAAACTACGGGCATACTCAGCATATTCCTGTACCTTACTTTGATGTATCGCTAACTGTAATCAAATTCAGTCTCCTGAAAGACTCCTCCAAATCTACTGTGGCTACCGGTTCTGTAAATTCTGCATCGCCTTGTTAATTTGGTAATTAGAACAGAAATTGCCGTGAGCATTGCCTGAAGTAAATTTACCGGGATTCGGAAATGTGTGAATCTTAACGCACTCTGGGTGTTTCTCGATTCGATTACGATTTTGGAACAAAACTCACTTTTATACTACTGAACGAATTTTTCTGACATAGCTGCTAACATTGCATGTGTCGCGGTGATGATCAATTCACCCATAACGAGCAAGGTGTCCTTTATGCCGAAGATCAATTTGATCAAGGCTTAAAAATATATTTACACACTTATGTCATTATTGCACACAATGTTGAACTAATACAAAATGAGGGATGAAATTCGTCTAAAGTTGAAAATTTACACAAATAGAGCTGCTGCCGAATTTGTGGTCACGACAGAATTTTGAGATACAAGTTAATTATTGTAACACCGATCACATAAATATCCGCCACTCAAACGACAGCCAGATCTCCGGCGGCGGCGGTGTTGTGGTATGTGTCATTATTACCACACTATTGGCGACGTCACGTTTCATATTGGTGAAAGCCCGTGCTGACACAACTGTACTAACCCATGCAGAGTTGTTGACCGCCTAGGTGTCGAATGACAGCACTGTTTGCTAGCATTAGTACCTGCGACAACTACAATTATGACCAGTAGCCGAAGGAAACAACGACCGAGCCTTTTTTTTCGCAATATGAGTATGTCAGATGTGTCTGTGCAGTACTGTGACTGTGCAGTACTATGCAGTACTCGTGTTGCAGCTTGTTGTATACGCTATGTTACTTTCTCAACAAGCTAGCAGCGTGACTGTTGTGGTGGAGCTGTTTGCGTTTCGTTTTTTTTTTTTTCGATTTTATACGTCAGAAATTTACGACAACGAGTGAGGCGATATGGACAAAGTAGTTTACAATGGCCACAATGGCCGTTCGTAGTAGGATGACAATATCTTTGTTTTGTTAAATAAATCATTAAGGAGAAGCTGGACAATTCGTGAAGTTTAGGAACACAATGTATCATCACTAAAGGTGAGATGGCAAACTGGTTTCAAATGACGCAACTGCTCTTGAGCGGTAGTAGATTCATTCCTCGGTTTTGCTGAATTCACATATTGCAAAACTCGAGTTCCGTACCATCAGGATTGGCTATAAAATGTCGAGCTTTAGTGAACAAGTTCATAGAAGAAAAGATAAATAACGTTTTGCCTGTAGATAGAAATAAAAGAAAAAGTTGAAGTTCAGCCTGTACACGTGCAAGTTCAGATATATATGTGATTCAACCGCCACCCCTCATATACAAATGTACTTCGCCTTCCGACCGGTGAGGGCGCACTCACACAGCGCAAGGTGTTGAGAAATGTCAATAAATGGTCTTAATTCCTATATCCTAAGCGTGTTTCAAGAGATAATGGAAAATCATTCATATTAAGTGTTCATATTTATTTCCTACCCGAAACTGTAATCTGTTACGAAAAACTGCAAAGTAGTTATTACTTATGTCGTGGTTGGTTTGCGATCGCAAATAAACTTGTAATGCAATATTATACTTAGTCCACCTTGGCTGTGTTGATGTTCTCGCCTGGCTTTTTTCTGTACAGTGGAACTATCAGTCTCCAATGGCTGTGTTGGCTACAAAATAAGACTCAAAATAATTTATCACGTTTACGCTATATAACAAATAATATACAAAATAAGTACTTACCTAATACTTACCTAGCTACTATTTATTTATTTATTTATTTATTTATTTATTTATTTATTTATTTATTTATTTATTTAGATGACCACTGCCTGCCCCGAGACCGTAGCTGGTTCGATAGACGACTATAACCGCAGTCGTCTTGCAGAGAGTATATCCCGACGGGGAGAAGCACCAAAACCTACCGCAAACACATTTACAGACGGGGGCCGGTTGTTGTGTAACCTAACGGATCATCGCGAATCTGATTTTCCACATCTGAGGCATCGGAGAATTGCGAACGATTTGATCTTTCGCGTGAGACAATACGGCATGTCGTGTGGAAATCATGAATAAGACCGCTTCCACAGTACCAGAAAGCCAACAAAGCATGATAGAAGGCGACAAAACAATAATATTATGATTGCAATGAAATATCATGGATCATTACACCTCACTCACTCAGCGTGCACTGCCATTGGTTAAACACGACTCACGTGACATGTAAAAGTATAAACGTGATGATGCCCTCTGCGAACTTGATGATGCCCTCTGCATTTGATATTACATGGATGACGTCAGTTTACTTACTGCGCAACCTTTCTGCGCGTAACAAATTGTCGTTCGCTTGCAGTCGGCAACTATGGCTGCAAAACGTCATGCAGAGCTGTCACCGGCACAGTTAGACGATATTTTGATGCAAGTAAACAGCAAACGAACGAAAATAGCAACAAGGAATGCAATTTCTGTGTTCAGCGACTATGCAAGCAACAAATTTGGATACGCCACCGAAGAGATCGGCAAACTTTCAGCGGCAACCCTAGACTTGGCACTGACAACATTTTACGCTGAGGTCCGGACTCATGCAGAAAGGCGAACTGTACTCGAAGAAGTTTGTTCGGTGTAATAAAAATAATAACACATGAGAGCTAGGGCAAGATCACGATTTTTTGCCTGCCCAAGGGATGGTGGTCATGATCGAAATATTGATGATGCCCGAGCCGTAGGCGAGGGCATCATCAATATTTCGATCATGACCACCATCCCTTGGGCAGGCAATAAATCGTGATCTTGCCCTCGCTCTCATGTGTTATTATTAAATATTATACTTTTCACAACAAGGGTCATTGTGTAAATTTTAATTTTCAAATGTTCAAGGGAGCGAATGTCGTCATTTCGTCTATAAAAATATAAATGAGGTCGTCCCGAAAAGCTTACAAAACCAATGTGCCCATTAGTTTGAGACGCAAAGATTTTAAAATTGAAGACAAATTGACGTTGAAAACTATCATGCGAATTTCCTCATTTACCATGTACATTTAATGATTTCATCAAGTTGACTGAAATCTGGATGAAGTCGTCGGTAAGAATCCGTTTTCTGAAGCTGTTGGGTCACACGGTTTTCAGAAGAAGACGTCGTCTGTAAGTGGAAGGTCTGGAGGAGAGACGATGCACTACATAACCTTGGAGGACCGTTATTTTCCCAATTTTGTTATTGCATATAACAATGAAAGTATGCCATGTGCTGACTCCTGCAGATTGAAACTGCTGATAAATCTGTGAAATATCAAACAGTGACGACATAAAGATGTCGTGTTACATTTTTTCGACTAGTAGAAGGTACAACTTATGACACAACAGACATTAAAATATTGCATCATCTCAATTCAACAGATATGTACGTGTCAATTTGATTGAACAAAGTATACTTAAATAGTCCAGTCAATCTAAGCCAAAAAAGGGGTCAACCTAGGACTAATTGCAACAGAAATTATTTCTTCACCATGCATTTTGGAAAGGTCCTAGAAATAACATACTAAAAGTATAATAAAATCTAAGGGGTGCAACAGTGCCTAATTTGCATAAATGTAAAGGGGGCTCATGGGTATAAAATTGTCGCTGATAGATGGTTTTTACTTAAAATATGTGGCTAAACATGACTTTGATACAGGTTTTTTGGCTTATTTGCCTCGTTTTTGGTCTAGGCAATGTTGATGAAAATATTTTGTCGCCATAGAAATATTCCTCATTTGCATAAATCCAATATGGCCGCCACAACACTTCACTTTTCTTTGTTTTTCTCTAATTAATAACTATTTTTAAGCTACTTCTGACAGCTATAGAATAATTTATTCACTGTGTATTTCAAAGAGGTCCTACAATGGTATACTAAAAGCCTAGTAAAATCTAGAATTGTAAACAGTGCCTAATTTGAATAGATGTAAAAAGATTATGGTTACAAACATGGTGCTGATAGAATGTTTCTGCTAAAAATAATTGGCTAAACATGATATGTTGTGCAGGTTTTTGGCTTATTTGCCTCGTTCTTTGTCTAGGCAATGTTGATGGAAATATTTTGTCGCCATAGAAATATTCCTCATTTGCATAAATCCAATATGGCCGCCACAAAACTTCACTTTTCTTTGTTTTTCTCTAATTAATAACTATTTTTAAGCTACTTTTGACAGCTATAGAATAATTTATTCACTGTGTATTTCAAAGAGGTCCTACAATGGTATACTAAAAGCCTAGTAAAATCTAGAAATGTAAACAAAAAAAAGATTATGGTTACAAACTAGGTGAAGATAGAATGGTTCTACTTAAATATTTGGCTAAACATGATATATGCGGGTTTTTGGCTTATTTGCCTTGTTTTTGGTTTAGGCAATGTTGATGCAAATATTTTGTCGCCATAGAAATATTCCTCATTTGCAAAAATCCAATATGGCCACCACAACACTTCGCTTTTCTTTGTATATCCCTAATTAATAACTATTTTAAGCTACTTCTGACAGCAATAGAATTATTTTTATGTGTATTTTAGAGAGGTCCTAGAATGACATATTAAAAGTCCAATACAATCTAAGAGGTATAACATTACCTAATTTGTATAGATATAAACGGATAATGGGTGCAATATATTCACTGATAGAAGAAATATGCATATTGAATTGAGAAAAAACGCGACATTATGTTCAAGTAATGTATGCATTTATCTTGTTTTTTGTCCAGGCAATATTTTTGAATATATTCCTAATTTGCATAAATTAAGTATGGCTGCCACTGTGTTTCACTTTTCACTGGATTTCACTTAAAAAAATAAATTTAATCTACACAAAAAGTAGTTTACCGTATGTTTCCACTGTGTATTTCGGGAGGGTCTCAGAACGACAAACAAAATGACTAGTAAACTCTAAGAGAAAGAGGTGAGAATGTGCATAATTTGAATAAATGTAACACTCAGTAATGAGAACAAAATCGTTGCTATTAATAGATTTCTTAAAAATATATTGAGCAAAATGACATTTTATTGAAGCAATTTGATGACTTAATGTATTTTTGTGTGTGTAGGCAATGCATCATATTATTTAAGATTCCTCATTTTACATAACTGCAATGTGCCCCTCCTACCACTTTACTTTTCCCTTTCTTTGACCTATGAATGACTATATATAATGTTAAAAAACAAGCAAGATCATTAAAACTATTTCTTCATTGTAACTTTTGGTAGGGTCATGGAAATTACATACCCCAAGTTTAATGAAGTTGTGCATAACACAGCTAATTTACCTAAATGGTAAATGGGTCATAGCTGCTATACAAATCAGGTGCTGATAATCTATTTACGAAAGTGATTTAAGAGATACTGACATTGTAATGATCACTTTTGTGTTTTTAGTTTAGGCAACTAATGTTTTCAAATATATCTTACAGCAATAAAAAAGTTCTTATTTGCATTAGCCCATTAAGTCAATCATGTCATTTCCTTTTTCTGTTGGAACATGAATTAGTGACCTTAAATATGTAAAAAGTCTAAGGAAAGGTATATTCAAAGTTTAATACAATCTACATTGTGCTACAGGGCTAATTGTAAAAGATTTATAGGAAATACCTACATTCTTCTACATATAATACTTGAAACTTGAAATGCTATACAATATCGTAAAGAGAGATTGGAATTTTTTACTAACATTGCTAAATATCTTTTACCTATTTTTGAACGATTCCTCATGGGCATAAATCCTATATGATGATCATTAAAATAATTTTCCTTAATTTTTCAAATTGACGTCAACTTATTTTAATTAATTACATTATCAGTAAATCAAGAAGTTACATTAAGAGACACTACCTGTTTAAGTTATTTATTACTTTAAGTACTTCCTATCGAAAGATGTTCATTTTACAACTTGAATGAACATTTTGCTCATTACAAAAAATTGACATGATTATTTATTTTCTGTGTATTTTAACTCATTGTAATGATTATATACTAATATGGCATACAGAATGAAAAGCCCTGTGAAACTAAACAATGATTGATTCGTATAGTTAGTTTCAATAACATGTGGAACTTTCCGGCAGAATTTTGATTATCTTAATACATACCAAAATGCTAGGCCAAATATCAAATGCTTTGTACTAAGGGAGGCTGAAGAAAATTTGTGTTTCAGCTCTAATGGTTTCTTCTATGTTCACCCTTACCGGTATTACTTTAAATGTTGGTAAAATGTAATTAAAGACCAGGTTATGTGGTCACTGGTAAATCAGATATTCTTTTGACTGTGTGCAACTTGCCTGTTTATGCCACATACAGAAATTTATGATAATAAAGAAATACAATTATAATGATCATGATGATATAGAGGTACAATTATTATACTATACTGCCAATTATGAAATATGTAATGAGCAAAGCTGTTCCTTAAACAGCTGAAAGACATTACGATAATCAAAAGACACTGCATTTCTCAAAATTTTTAAATTTCTTGAAGACAACAATTGAAAATTAATATAAAGTCATATAATGGACTAAAGAGCGAGATTTCCCATCTGATCTTACAGTATACAGCCAAAGCATTTAAGGAAAAACTGAAAAAAAGATCTGTTAACTGAAACATGATAATCTAAATCTGAATAACCTCAGGATTGGTGAACTTAACATCACTCCCTCTCCTTTCGTTCGGAATCTTGGTGTTATTCTCAACAGGGATGGCTTTATGTGTGAACATATCAGTCAACTTTGTAGGAACGCATATTTCTCTTTATCAAGAATCAGTAAAATTCGTAAATTACTCGACAAGCCCACTACTGAGAAACTCATTCATGCATTCGTTACTTCTAGACTTGACTATTGTAACAGTCTGTTCTATGGCATCTCAAATGACCAGCTGACCCGTCTGCAGTCTGTTCAAAATGCAGCAGCCCGTCTCGTCACAGGTACACGCAAATACGACCACATCACCCCTGTTTTCATTAATTTACACTGGTCACCTGTGAAAGCCCGTATTCAATTCAAAATTTTATTGACTACTTTTAAGATTGTTAGAGGTGATGCACCGCTTTATCTGACCGATTTGATTGATCTGTACGTACCGTCAAGAAATCTGCGATCTTCTGAGAAATTGCGTTTAACTCCTCCTCGCGGACATTTAAATAAGTCCTACGGTCAAAAAGCATTTTCGGTATGTGCTCCTTTGCTGTGGAATGCACTGCCCTCAGAAATTCGTTGTGCCAGAAATGTTACTTCTTTTAAACGTTGTTTGAAGACCCATCTTTTTACCAAGTTTTACTCATAATTGTAGTTTTTTTTTGAGTTTTTAGCTGTTTTTGTATCTTTTTGTATCTTTCAAATACTTGTGTTCAGCGCACTGAGACGTTGTGGAGTGCGTTTTTTAAGAATTAAATATTATTATTATTATTATTAAATCAGTCTTGTAAAAGCAAATTTAGATACTTTTCATAATTTTCATGGTCTAGCTGCTTATTCTAATTTTTATAACCGTGAAACAAGAAAACCAAAATGTGAAGGGATTTGCATCACAGAAGCTGCCGTTATCAATTAAGATATCAAATTTTTGACATCAAATTATCATATAAGTGGTCATCCTGTATTTTCAAACTTTTAGAAGTCTCAACTCAAATTGGCCAGACTGTCAATTCCTTGAATGATAGATCTTATTGGTAATGATTCAAAAGTCTAGTAATCTGCAAATGGAAAGTCCATTACATAAACAGCTCCATGAGTGATAGTTGCACATCTAAGATCTGATATCATATGCGGTACAATTATATCATCCCTTGCTTCACATCTTTTCATTGAGTTGGCCTTCCCCCATTTATGGGTTCTACAATGAACTGCAGCAGCCTCAATAACCCCGGCAGAAAACAAAATCTAGACTTTCTGTTGTCAACGAAAGGATTCAGGCTGTAAACAAATGAACAAACCTACAGGAAGATGTGAACAGAGAGAAAGAGGAAGAAATTTATGATATGATAATGACCATCATAACAATTGTCATCACCATCATGGTGATTCAAATGATGTTCAATAGTTCAATAATGAGAAAGATGATTCACAGGCACAACTTTTAAGTGTGGTGAACCATTTATTAGTAACTAAATATTTCCATGATAGTCATTACAAATATTGACCAAAAGCATAACAAATTCCTTCAAAAATTTTACTGCAATCGAACATATTGTAGGAGAAAATGACTGAACTATTGACAATGGATGTCAAAAAAATTGAACACGTCCAATGATTTTTCATGAATAACCTTAAGGTCGTAAAAGAAAGAAGAATATCCAAAGAAAGTATTCTGATTCCCTTTATTTAAATAGTAATGCTCTGAAACTCTTCTTTATTCATTGCATTTCTGAATAACCAGAAAATGTGAATGGAAGCTATTGTAGTCATATTGTATTCAATTATGCAAATTAGGCCTTTCGTATTAAAATAATTAGCATGCAAATTAGGTCAACCTCATATTTTTTGGTATGGAATTGATAATTCTTGCAAAACCTTAACAATTTAATAGAGAAAAAATTTGTTTATATATGAGCTTAAACATTAATTTTGTCTGAAATAATGGAAAAAACTGCGAATATATGCAAATTAGGTAATTTGCATGATATATATTGTTAGGGACATTTAGAAAGTAACTTGTTGAACCTTACTAAATTGTGTTGCAATGAAAAAAATCACTTGAATTCAGTTCACATGCCCAAAATGTGAGTATAGCAGTCATTTTACAGGCAATATATAGCTAATTTGAATATATGCAAATTTAACAAATTTGCACCCCTTAGATTTTCCTATACTTTTAGTATGTCGTTAGTGAGAGCTTTCTGAAGGTCATGGTGAAGAAATAATTTCTGTTGCAATTAGTCCTAGGTCTAACCCTAAATTGACTGGACTTAAAGGCAAGACTGACCTGTATGGATGAAATTATGGAAAGTCTGATGAAACAACATGTTCCTATGATTAATAAGGATTGTGTTATCCGTGAATCCAGTGAACATCATTGTATGTCTGACTTGTACGGACAAGAAAAAAAATTAGCATTTTCTACGAGTATGTCCACCTTTTCAAATGATGAAAACACTTTTCAAACAATGACTTTGTACTTTTACATAGAAGGTAGTATTATAGCCATTTTTTCTAAAAGGCAAACGATGTGTTGCATTGCATGTCGAGGGATTAAGTACCTTGTATGAGAATTCTGATGTTTTAACTTCTCTCATATGAGGGATTAATTCAAATTACGATTTTGCACTCATTGCGTCCTATTCAAGACATAGCAAGAGTTCTGTCGTAGTTTTCTATACTTATTATGTTCGGGTCAAATCTAAGATTTGATTATGATATTTACATAATCATAGCAAAAAGTTATCGATTTTAAAATTCCATTGACGATTACCTCCGTTTAGAATCTGGGTTTTTTTTTTACCTCAGTGGGGAAGAAATTTACAGCAGCGATATTCCGGGATTCGACGGAAAGGTAAAATAGATATAGTTATACCTCTAAGGAAAGGAAGTTAATGCGGCGAAATAACATAAGATCATACACAATGAAAAGAAATGGTATATGTAAAGTATTCACTTAAAGCTTCAGTAATGCTAACTTTCGATGATTTTTTTTATTATTTTTATTTCATATATCAATTGCAACTTCTTATTCTACTCCCCAAAGAATGTCGTAACGCCCATTATTTAGCTTGTCAAGCTATCATTCAAATGTGTAAAATGCATTTTTATTGTTTACTTTTAAATTGTAGTCCGGACCATGACGTCACTTTTCAACAATAACAATGCAGTTTACAACAATGGGGCTGAGTTGACAAGCTGGATGCTGTGTATATAAACATTTTTAGGGAGAAGAACAAGGAATTATGGTACACATTCAAAATAAAATGATGAATGTATCACCAAAAGTTATCGTTACTGGGACTTTAACAAATGGTGTCTATATTTTTGAAAAATGTTAAGTAAACACGGCGTTTTTTGACAGATATCAATTCAATGCTTTTATAAGGGAATAGGAGAATTGATGATAATACATTGTGTAAATATATTTCATTCTTTTGTTTTACAAAGTTTATATTTAGGTCATCAAAATAGTTTCCAATCTCAATAGTGGGAGGGTACATACATGTCTATTACAAAAATCACAATGCAATGATATCAGTAAATGACCGTCAAGACGTCTCAGACTATATGCATATAAGATATTTCATTTTTTGCATTGTAAGTTTTACCTAGTTAAGAGCTCCGTATATACGAGCAACTGTTGATGTATTTTCAGTCATTTTTACAAATATAGTTTTTTTTGGTCCGACTTCCAAATCATTGCGAAATGCCACATGTTCAACTCGTCAACATAGCCGAATGTCATTTATGACTCGGACAAAAGATACTGCCATTTAATAGTCAGCAATGTGGACTTTGAGTCAATCGAGCATAATGCCAAGTAGTTTGTCTAATGATACTGATTGACTTTGCCATGCTAAGATTCGGCCAAAGAGTTATTCATATGTTTGCGATTGCTGCTATAGAAGACACTGCCACATTCTTCCGAAAGATGTGTGAGAACCGTCCATTAAACTGGTAACGATTGACTATTACTTTGCGTGTTGCCTGGTATATCCCTTGAGAAGTACTTATGTTGACCTTTCAATTCTTCATTGCTATTATTTCCCTTTAACCTTACATGCCTTTTAAACATACTTTGAAATCTCACAACAAAGTTGTGCTGATTTACGTCGACAGTTCAAATAAGGCCGCCCAAAATTCATACGTTAGCATGTCGTTGCGTTCAGTCGAAAAAGGAAGAGGCAATATTTTGTAATTCGCGAACAGATTCATGATATTGTAAACTTGATGATGTTTCGAAAGTTTGTATAGTATTCGTGATAGTTTCTCATTATATGAAACACCAACCAGCCAAACTAATTGCGAAACTCCCTGAAATACAACATTGATGACGTCATAATGCGAGATTATCACTGATAATATATTACAGTATTGGGGGCTACACACGAATGTTCCGAAAATAATGAAAATCTTATTGAAGTCATCTGCCTCGTGTATGCAAACGTTTTTATTTCCTTTGCGACACCGATGACTGGCTTATAATTATGTCGCCTGCTTTTAACCAGATTTTCAGTAGCGTTCACAAAATGGGTTGACGTTGTGGGCCAAAGTGATGCTTATACCTCCATACCTGTGGGGGCGTAGTTTTTATTTAAATAAAGACATGCAAAATCATATAGTTTGATACATCCCAAAAGTCTGTTATCACATCATCATCGGTAACCGTTAATGTCAACTTCAAGCGACACATATGCGTGTTTCAAAAGGATAGTATATAAATTTATTTACCTCAAAATTCGACATAATCAGCATTCGGAATATCCCTAGGGCTGTAACGATATCTGAATGGAAAATGTATGATTGTTCTTTCTGAAGAATTGAGACAATAATCGTCTGTAAATGTTATACTAGAGTTGATATATTTAGCTTTTTGCCGTAACCGCATTGCAGAAGCTATGGCAATTGCAGATCTCCACCAGTTTGACGATATCGCCGGTTTTCCTTGGACTCATCTCTTTTTGCCAGTACTTACTATAACGGTTTGTACTTTTCCTTGCGTAAAACGCGTTGTGAAGCATTAAAGTCAAGCAGTATGTAAGTGAATAAGGCAGTTTCACGCACACGTATTAATTCAGTTAGCTGTGTTTTACCGGCAGTAGTGTTTGTTTTGCTAAATAAAGGTAAAAGGCCGTCTTCTAATGTACAACTTTGCTAAATGTTGGATCACCAAGCTTGTTATACTTGACTCTGATTGAATGTGCTTTTGCCTGTAAAATGCGCGGATTTCTGTTTCGCTTTAAATATTTCAGTTAACAATTTCACCGATATTGAAAAGCTGACGCAATAATAACAACGTGCGCCTCATGCATGCGCCTCATTAGTGATGAACGCCCTCTATTGGCAACGGTAGCTTCATATGTCTTGCTGTTCACGTCCTCTTGACGTGTTCAAAACAGTGTTATTTATCAGTGCCGTAATCCCTGAGGGCAGCTGCTGACTGACCTGCGACCCTGTAAAGTGTTTATATTTTTCTGTTTGGTGGGAGTTGCACCATTTGAGAGTTAGACGCAGCGTCGATCGAGCGGATCAAAATCCGAGAATTTCTCGCAAACATTTTTGTAAAGCTTTGGAATTCTCAAATATTCATCAAGTGGACGCTAACTGTACAAATGAAACAAAGTTTATCCAGTAACACACATGATGTATACATCGACCGATCGAAGTGTCGTAGGGTATCGTGTTGCGTTTGTATTGGATATATTTGTGTACAAGAGATATGTCCAGTTTGAGATCTGGAGTGCAGGCGACGGCTGCATTGAAGGGATACCCATCGAGTATACTTGAACCCAACAAGACTGATCGGAGGTTTATTTGCAGAGGCTGCGGTGGTATACTGCGAGACACTATTCACACCTAGGCCTGTGGCCATAGATACTGCAAGCACTGCTTTCAACAGCTGACCAAAAACAGCTGCAGGTAAGAGTACAGTAAATTCTACCATTTTATTATTATCATTGTGTGCAAATTTGCAATGTGGTTGTCACACTGCAGCCACTGTGTTATTGTATAGTTCCGCTTGCCTACCACATTTAGAAGTATACGTTACATGCGGTGAATGTTGGCCTAACCTGTGAATGTTTTCGTCACACTATTCAGACATGACCTTTAGTAACAAGGGCAAGGTCCTTGTTGTCCTTGCTGTCACAGTTGTTGACGTTTTCAACCTAGTGTGAAAGGTTAAAGGTCGTGGCCGGGCAGTATTCATCATGACACAAAGGCTCTTTAAACTATATTCTTTTTAACAGAGTTCTCGTTTTCAATAACATGTTTTCGTTGTCGAAGTAAGCTCTGTAACCTCCATAAATGTAGTAATCTCAATAAGTGTAATACTGACCACAACTGTAATAAAATCAACCATAAATGTAATAAAACAGTTAACCTGTAAACCTGCACGGTTATACGAAAAACTTAAGCTTACGTCATTTGCAAGACCATCATGTATTCAACAATGAGCGAAAAACATTAGAGGTTAATTTACAGGACAACTTCTTGTAAGATCTAATGGTAACGGCGTGAGTACTTTCTTATGTAAATAATGATTTGTGGTGTGACTTACTAAAAACCGGTTTATGAAAACCCCGGATGAAAACTTTCTTTAGTTCAAACTCAAATCTCAGAGCTGACAGCTCAGTGCATGAAGACAGCACAGCACATATACGAACTACCTTCTTACAACGTTCGTATCGTCACGGCCAAGAAGCGGTACGTAATTTTTGTAATAAATAAATGCAGTACTGTATTGTTCAAATAGCTTGTATCTAACTTGATCAGGACGATCGGATAAGACTCAGCTTGACGACGGTCGCTTGATTTTCAGTGCCGGAACTGAACTCTAATCATGTGTTGTGAATGAAAGTCATCCCGTTGATGTAGGAGCATGAAAATTAAAGAAAATAATGCGCCATTGCCCGTTATAATGCGGCCGGGTGTGAAAATTCTTTTTACAAGCAACATCGTATAAAAAATTTCAATATTTTACAGTGATTCATCATTTGATCGCCAGTCGCTCCCGCTTTACCCAAATGTGTACAAGACTATCTGCCCACGCCGATGCCATGTTATTGGGCACACGTGCACCTGAACCTCATGACTCGATGGTAGACGTCGACTTGCCAATCATCGCGGAAATCATTAACACTTTTTTGTGTCGGTTGTCAAAAGTTTGCCTGCCCAACCCGTAAAGAAACTCTCAAAATCGACAAAGAAAGAAACTTTGAATAAAAAAAGATGCGGAAATAGCGGTGGCAACTAACAATTTTTTTGGCACCAATGGGGAAGGAACAGTTACAACTTCGACAGCAATGGCACTACCAAGTAGTGATAGTGGACTACGTTGAGTAGACAACGAGGAAGGACGCAATGATTTAAGCCTTCTTTACCAGTATGTGTTTATTTCTTGCCCATTTCTCGACGTTTTAAGTGGAAGAAAATTCATCGACATATCGTAGTCTATAATATTTGATTAATTTGCTATATCAGAAACGTAAGTTTATTTGATCGTCAATATGAAGCATCGCGGTCGATATTTACCGCACCGGGTTTTCTGTAACATTTTGAATCTGCCTTGTTTGTATCTTTAAATTGTCTAAGCACAGCCGAGGTATGCCTGCTTTTGAGTACAGAAAGTAAATTTAGCTGATCATGCTGATCAAGTAATTTGTTCGTAGGCACGAACAAACTCATTGTACTCGCCAGTGGTTCATCATTCATACGGAAAGGTCTCGTTCCCCATCGTACATGTAGAGGTCAAAGTCAGGTAAAGAATGGCGAGATGTTTCTTGGAATGATCAAATTGTTACATTGAAATAGCGAGTTCGTTGAAAGTTCACACGGGCTAAGATTACAGCCCCCGAAGTTCAAGTTGATTTCGAAAATCATCAGTCACGAATACGTTGTCAATGGCAAGTTGTCTATGAAGCAGGGTTTTGCATCGACTTTGTAACTTTATTCGTTTCTGCATAACAATATCTCAGCTAAATAATTACACTTTATCCATCATTTTGTATTCTTGTGATTATTGCTTGTCAAGCATCGCCAACAGAATGTCTACTAAGCTTACTCAGTACTAGCCTAGTAAGTCTTCATCGCCTTTCCTACTCAGTATTGTTCTCTCACTGTAATTGGCTGGTCTTTCACATATCTTTCAATGTTTGTTTTGTTTGCCTCGAAGCATTTGCGAGCGTTGTCTGATTATAGAGGGGCTGTATATGTTCCACAGTCCCTCCACAGTGTGTAAAGGGACTGTGTCTGTTTAGAGTCTGTCTATGTCTCTTCTGGGTAAGAACACTGTTTTTGGGTAAGTAATTATCAATCCAGGAAACAAAATTGACTCCCATTATATTTTAATATAGTCTTGATGAATATCACAATACGGAAAAACAACAGCACTGGCTCCATTTTAATGATAAAAAGGAAAGAAAAATAAAGAAATCTTACACAGTACAGTCAAACATTGTGTAGTGAAGACATTATTAATTTGCCTTTGGAATCATATGATATCAAACCCATTTGTTATCCCTTGCTTTGACTTCAACTAGTACTAATAAACTCATTCTGCTATACATAGTGACTTAATTCAAAAAAGGTTTCTCTACCATTCCCAGAAGAAAATAGAAGAAAATGCTATTTTCTTCTATTAGATGACTGCTGGGCCATTCCTATATCAAAATGCGATTGCACTTGTCGTCTTTCAGGTTGCAAAATTTCGAGAAACGGAATAAACCGAACTGACAAGATATATTTTGTTAAATGTAAGTACCTGAAGATAATCGCTGACTCACACTCAGCCTTCCCTATAACGTTGCTCCAGGTCATATTTTTAGGCCAAATAAAAATGCATTTCCTATATAGCATGCCTCTGAAAATTAGGCTAGGTAGGTCGGAGTTTTTTGGGTTTTTTTTTTGTTGGCTGACACCCATAAAGTACGATAAAATCTAGAGAACCTACTCGAGACTTGTTCATAAAATCGAAAAACAAAGTCTAGAGTCGGCGGGTTTATCTAAGATCTGTTGGGTTACCGGAAACACGTACTTTTTATTTGGCCTTATGGATCGTCATACTTGGTAAAACGACTGGCTTGATTATTTAATATCTGAAAGTCTTTATTTAGGAACGTCATAGAAATCTTCACTGAAAGAACATGACAAGGTATTTTAGTCAGATCCCCGTTTCTTTCGACACCCCCTTCGTTGAAAGGGGTGTGCAAGACAATTCTTGGTTAGCGTGCACTTTATTTTTTGCACTAGTGTACGGGTAAGGGATTGACCATTGTGATTATCAGGGGCGTGAAATATTTCCTTATTATTTATTAATTACATTATGTAAGACTGATTTAAAAAATCGTCCATAAAGTTGAACAATGAATGAATGATACACAAAGACAGTAGCTAAACATAAAAAGACAGACACGGTCAGAAATTCAAAACACATTAAAATACTAAAAAATAATTAACAGTGCAAAATATATCACCAACGACACTGAAACCCAGAAAAGCACGACCGAAAAAGAGGTGATGGTCAAAGAGCACGGATAGGACAAACTATTTGGTGTTGAGAGGACAGTGCGGTGTCTTTATGAGGATGAGAAAAAACTAATAGGAGTTTACAGGTGGAAAATTTTATCGGGGAAGTTTTAAATCTTAGCTGCACGCGTAACGGCACTTGCCCAGGACTTTTATTTACCCATGCAATCGTTTTGTTCGAAAAATAATTTTATTTTTCACGTGAAAGCACCACTGGTTACATTTCCTTATATATATATATATATATATAATATATTATATATATATATATATATATATATATATATATATATAATATATATATATATATATGCAACCCTTTTGGCACATAACTCAAAGTAGTTGTAGTGGTAATCAAGGACACTAGTCAAATTTTAAGACTACTACAGAGTCAATGTTTTACAGTGTCAATATTTGCTAAGACTGAGTTTAGTTAAACAAAACAAGAAAATTTCCCACAAATACTAATGATCGTCTCTTCATATGTGAAAAACTGCAACAGTTTCTTCAAATTTTAATGATTCATAACATTTAGTGATACCTACTACCAAATAGAAAGGAGATGTGAGGGACAGTATTGCAGCATGGATAATTTTTTGCTGGCCGTCTTAAAGAGCTAGTTTGTTTGTTTGTTCCTGTTTCCTACAAAGAAAAAGTGGTCAGCGTCATTTGCTTGTAGCATGGCTTATAAATGTGATTACAACGTCACAAAAGACTAATGTTCATGTGAAGCCTTAATATTGCTATTTTAGCCTTATGTACATTCAAACTCTTCCTTGTTTTGCAGGACAAAAACACTGCTGATTAGTAATGCACTGACAGCTAATGACGAATGCGACCAACCTTATTCTTATACAAGTCCTACTTTATTAAAATATTGTTTCGTCAATAGACTTGGTTCAAGTCGGTGAATTTTCAAAAATAAAATCATTTATAGTAGTTTCTCTTGTGTCTCTCCTATTTCGTACAAACCTATCAGGACTTTGGCTGCTCACGCCAGGTTTTCCCAGCGATTGAATGCGTCACGTTTGAGTCTGCGCAGTAGTGAGTTAGTTTCTGCCGGATTGAAACTCCGCTGTATAGCGTTCACTTCACTCATCGCGTTCACCCTACTCATCGCATCCACTCACGCGCGCGTTTCACATGAAAGCAAAATACAAATCACATTGCGTTCACTCCACTCAAACATTCACAAATCACAGACTTGAACCAAGTCTATTTCGTCAACTGTACGAGAAAAAAATACAAAACAAAGTATTATGTGCCTCGAAATTGAAGGACTTAAACTTTTGCTCAAACTTTCCGTGGGGAAACTTTAAACATTTCCTTTTGAAATCAAAAAACGAAAATTAGGGGTTTGTATGCAAAATTTGGTATAAGACAAATAAATAATACAATATAAAATTTCCTTTCACTTGAAATTCAAAATGGCCACCATCCCTATAGTAACTCAATTTGGAAAAGATAACTTTCCAATTTTCACAAAATAAAGACGGTTTGAGAGTCTAAATATCTGTCCTCGAGGAGCAGTTTACCTTAAATTTACCATCAATAATGATGCGGATAAACTTATATATCATAGTTCTCTATTATTTTTGATTAGTGAAGTGAACTCGCAATGGTAATGATAATTGCTTGGTTCACAGAGAAAAAAATATCCAAGTTCTGAATTTGGTCAGAATGACGTCGACTGTAAGTAAGGTAATGTATTCAAATACAACCGAAAGAGTATAATGTTCCCAGATTATTTATAGAACCTGATATGTATGATTATATTGAGAGCCGAAGAGGTCGTCGATCGGTCTCATCGGTGATATACGAACTATAGGTCGGAGCTTGTGTCAATATTGAGGTAATGTTCATGTACAGATGACAAATCCGATCTCAGCTTGAAAATCGTATTGGGTGTGAAGGCGACAATGTTCAAAGTTTGCAGGCCTACAAGTTTGTTCTTATGTAAGGTATTTGTTTGATTGACTTCATAAAACATTTATTTCAAGTTCAAAGTTTTAGTGTCTTGACCTCCTGTCATGCATTTACGCAAGAATCAGGTGTATGATTGCATCATTCGAATATTACTAATTGTACTTTGTCGCCACCCAAACAAATATTATTTATCAAACTTCAACACCACCTACAAATAGAATGGTACCTCCCGATCATATACATGAGGGAGTTGAGCTAAGATTCCTTTCACTTCTTCTGTCTGAAGATTGCAGGATGCATGAAATCTAAGTAACAGATATCATTACTTTGTACTTGAAGCAATTTGTGTTATTATTGATAACACTCTGATTTAACATCGAGCACTGTAATTTAACACGAGGACACGAGGACATCTGTTATACTTTATATATATATATATATATATATATATATTATATATATATATATATATATATATATATATACGCGTGAACATTCTCACTTCGTACATTTGATCGAATAATGCACCCTTTCCGCTGCCCATATAGACATTGTCCGACCTCGGCACGGGGAGCCAGGATGCAGAGAGGTCATATATCACTGGTGTCTATGGTTATACGTAAAAAGGCAGTGTCATCTTTGACATAAGCGTGCTTTCCATCGTCCAACATTGACAATGGCATAAATAAAGGACATCCACTGGCAATGTTCATGTGATCACCTGTCGGTCGCTTGAAAGATGAGGAGTTTGGATCTGGTCGGAACGCGTCGATCATGTGCTCCCTGTTGTTCTGATCGATCCACATGAAGGTGACTTTCTGCTGGAACGGCCATCTTAAAATGGCGTCATTCTCTCCTTTCATGACGACGAAGAACAGTGACACGTGATTTCCTTTCCCATGCCGTCACCATCAGGTAGATGCGTGCGCACATCTTGTATCCAAATTGACTTGAGAAGAAGTATGGTGAGTATAAGGACAGAGTTCGACCAAAGGGTCCTCAGGCTCCGATGATGATGATGATGTTGTTGTTTTTATTATTGTTGTTGTTGTTGTTGTTGATAGTATTTGCAGAAAAGAACAAAGTATGCGCTGCGAAATTCAATACAGCCTAACTATACATGTGCGTTGCAGCCTAACTAAACTATGCGTTGCAAATTCAATACAGCCTAACTATACATGTGCGTTGCAAATTCAATACAGCCTAACTATACATGTGCGTTGTTGCCTAACTATACATGTGCGTTGCAAATTCAATACAGCCTAACTATACATGTGCGTTGTTGCCTAACTATACATGTGCGTTGCAAATTCAATACAGCCTAACATTACCCAAGGTTGTCACTTCATTGCCACACACTTTTTTCAATCGCCAAAAATGCACCTAGCAAGCATCGAAATCGGTAAAATTCGACGTAGGGTCAAAGCACATTAGTCCTTCTCAATCATACTCAGACATTTTTACTTCTTGCCGATGAAAAGTCGACAAATCGGCAGGTTTTCAATGCATCTAGTCGTCTCTTGATTCCAGATTTAAAAGGCAGCGCGAAAGATCTAGTCACGTGGGCGCATTTCAAATCGAACCAATAGCAGAGCTGGATGGGCCCAGCGTGAAAACCGGCAGTAACGTAAGTTTCTCACGTCTTTGGAAAGAACGTTCTCTTGCTATGGGTGAACTGGAACTGTTAAAGTTACCAGAATTTCATACGCAGACGAACGCAGACAGTGTCACCCATAGTCTTCAAAAGACATAAGAAACTTACGTTACTGCCGGGTTTTCACGCTGGGCCCATCCAGCTCTGCTATTGGTTCGATTTGAAATGCGCCCACGTGACTAGATCTTTCGCGCTGCCTTTTAAATCTGGAATCAAGAGACGACTAGATGCATTGAAAAACCTGCCGATTTGTCGACTTTTCATCGGCAAGAGGTAAAAATGTCTGAGTATGATTGAGAAGGACTAATGTGCTTTGACCCTGCGTCGAATTTTACCGATTTCGATGCTTGCTAGGTGCATTTTTGGCGATTGAAAAAAAAGTGTGTGGCAATGAAGTGACAACCCTTGGGTAATGTTAGGCTGTATTGAATTTGCAACGCACATGTATAGTTAGGCAACAACGCACATGTATAGTTAGGCTGTATTGAATTTGCAACGCACATGTATAGTTAGGCAACAACGCACATGTATAGTTAGGCTGTATTGAATTTGCAACGCATAGTTTAGTTAGGCTGCAACGCACATGTATAGTTAGGCTGTATTGAATTTCGCAGCGCATACTTTGTTCTTTTCTGCAAATACTATCAACAACAACAACAACAATAATAAAAACAACAACATCATCATCATCATCGGAGCCTGAGGACCCTTTGGTTCGACCGGAAACCGCTCGCGCCTCTTTCTCCAAATTCTGAAATCTTCCAAGTCAGGATCCCATCATAGCTTGCCATCTCCAATGACTGAATACGTAAATCCTGCTCTGCTAATGTGACATCCTTCAGGGCGATGATGCGATCTTGGGCTTTTGTCTTTTTCTCGATGGCCCAAGAGTTTCCCTCAGTTTCTTCTCATCACTTTTCACTTTCTGAACCATGTCTGCATTTCGTTCGACTTCCCCGTTGAGGAAAACGATATTTGCTTCGTAAGTTGACACTTTTGTTTCAAGAACACCGTTCTTACTTTCAATCTCTCTGGTCGTTTTGCCGAGCCTATCCATCATCTGTGTCAGGGATTGTATGTCTCCTCCTGTGACCTGTAACCTTGCACGATCAGGAAGGTCTTTCAGGTCATCCTCCATGCGGGCTAAATGTAGTTGTAAGGTGTTTAATTTCCCACCGTGTTCTTCAACCGTGACAGTAAGTTGACGATGTTCTTCTTCGCTTTCCTCCAGGGTTTCTCTGAATTGCTTCAATTTAATCACTTCCTGAAGTAGCAATCGCATATGATCATGGACGGCGAGGGCGCTGTGCTCGGTTTCCTTTCCCATCTCGATCTAGGGGAGGGGAGGGAGATTTCAAGAAAATAATGATGTATTTGAAAAGTGGAAAACTGATGATAAATTTTTGAAGATGTAGAGCGGTGTGTAAGATTGATCAATAAAAAGGGCAATGTTGCAATTCCGCTAATATTTACGACTCTTCTATGCTAATGTCATATTCTTACAAACATCGTACGCTATCTCCTCTTATGAAAGCCTGTAAAGATGAGAAGATATTTCAAGAGTGTCAAGACGTAGTCAAAGAGGAAACAATTTGTAACTTAAATCAAACTTTGTACAACCTTTCAAATGGAAGTCTATTTTGTTAAAGTTTATTGGTCAATCGGTCCTGTGATTTGTTTGATTGCAACTTAAAAATACCATAAATGTCAGCTGTTTCTATTTTAATGTGTCTACAAACTACAGCCGAAGTAAAGAGGTATTATTTTGTCTCAAGGCAGAAACGGGGACATCTGTATTCTGATGTTTTGTCTGGTAAGACACACTCTAAGAAGAAACGAAAACCGTTCAATCCCTACTAAGCTGTGTACCAAAATTTAAACCACACAAATTCTGAATGTACGTCATTTCACAACAAAAAGTATGCGTAAATATTATTTCTTTATACACAATAGTCAAGAAAAGGGATACGCAGTTCTATCTAACCGTAGTATTATGCCTTACTGTGTAGTTTCACTTACCGGAGTCTTACAACCAATGTCGTAAAATTTACATGGCTGCATTTTCTTTGGGCAGTCACCATTCAGCAAATCAGTATGTTCTTGCATCTGGAGGAGCAATGAACATTAATAAAACATGATCATGATCAACTGCTCTCTAAACTGAACTGTATACAGTATTATCATATAGGCCCTACCCATGCCCATATTGCTGCATCCTAGTGACGTTCAACGTAAAATATCAGCGGTGATATTTTCACGGTAAACGTCGAGATATGCACGATGAACGTCATCAGTTTTAGAGTTTTCCCGAACGACATTAGCAGTTTGTTGGTAAACAACGTAAACAACAAAATGGCGGCCGCTCCCCGCCTGCGAAGAGATGTCGCCGACGTAAAAACTTGAAGGGCTTCGAGGAACACGGGTATTTCTGGTTGCAAAATACGGAAATATCACGTTGAGTCTTGAAATGTTTTCCCATGGTATTTTTTGGTCAAGTTCTAGCAAACATTCTACCGTTCGCACAGCGCCGGCACTGTGCACGGTCTCCACCAAAACAGGTAGTGAGCGCGTGGCGTGACAGCGATGTCGCGCGCGCGACGACTGTTGACATGGCAACTCTAAAGGTAAACTAACAAAATGGCGTCCCCTCTCCGGCGAGCTCCGTGCCGTACGACGATCGAAATCAAGATAGATTTAAAGCTGAGCAGTTTTTGATCGGTTACAGTTGTAAAGCATATTTCACCTTAAAATGTCCCTCTGTATGACGATTTTGTATCCCCAATGCCAGAAAATCCGAGAGAGTTTGACCGGTTGACCTCGCTGTTAATTTATGCAGGAATTACAATAACAATGCTTGGTCGAATGACGCAGTGCCTTGAGGGTGGGATCGCCAGTGGTATAGGGGGAGGAGTACCTTCCCGATGGTGATAAGTGGTGCGGATTACCGTCGCCTAGGTGACTGGCGTTGCAAATACCTGGACTGAACCCACGCGTGGACTGAACCATTTGGTTTTTTTTGGGTGTCGATGGTACTTTGACAATAAAAGTAAAGATGCACAGATATCGAGTTTATTGTCTTGTTTATGAGCGGCCAGTATTTCCAACAGCATGAATTACGTGCATTTGCCCTAGAAGAAATAAATAATTTCGAATAAAACATCGCGAATATAACCACATTCCTTAAGCTCGACGTACCCCAAAGAACCATGAAATCGCCCGACTTTCGATTGAAGAGATGAGTTTTGCCAAACCACGGATACAGAAAAAAGTGGCAGATGACTTTATTTTTAGAATCATAGACAGTATAGCGAGATGTAAAAAATGTGAAAGAGGCTCCCCATCTAACTATCCTAAATGTTTTTGTGTCGAGTTTGTGTTTGATTCGTTTCGAAAATGTGTTCCTACATTCTTATCCGATTGTGTGTGTTAATAAAAATGTTTGTTTCGCTTTGGATATTTGTAGAGAAGTTTGGATTAGTGTGTACGGTAATGTTTTGTTTGTGTGGGGAAAGCTTATGGCGAGACGCAGCCGGACCTATGTTGTTACAAAAGTTGATAGAGTCGCCCTTTGACGCTTGCGTTTCGAAACCGGGTGTGGTTTCTCATCAGTCGCGGTGTAGATTCTTTCCTTAGTTTGTGTTTGTGAAAATTTATTTTAATGCATTTTAGTGGTCTTGCTTTTCGATTAGCGAGGCAAGTATATTAATTTTTGGTCACGTTGTGAGTCCGTTTGGTGTTCGGTTTGTTTGTTCTATGTTTCTTTACTTCGGTAAATTTTGTTTTGACTGGTGTGTCTTTTAGATTTTTGCGGAGGTTTGTGAATTTTTAGGCAATAAGTACCACTGGGGGTACGGATTTTATGTTTATTGGATCAAGATACTCACAAGTATCCTGGTTGATGTGCTTGTTCTCGTACATTTTGATTCATAGTTCGTTTACTTTGTTTACTGTTTGTTCTGGCTTGTTGTGTATAATACTGAGTGTTGCGTAATTGCCTTTCGCATTCGAGTACGTAATCGTTTGTGTTGACAATGACGAAAACCCGACCCTTGTCGAGGGTTTTTTTTCCCGAAATTTGTCTTTGTTTAAAGCTGGTTTATCGCGATTCTTTTAGCACGCGACATGTTTTGTTTCCTTGTTTGAAAGGGTATCTCTAGAAGTGCGAGTTTAGCAGCTTCAGATAGCTTTCAAGTTTTTGGTGTTTGTTGTTTGTGGAGCCCAATTTGACTTTTCTTTGAATTTGTGTTGTTGCGATTGTTTGTGTCTCACGATGTAGCGTAGTCACATTTTACGACTTTATTTGTTGAAATCCTGGAGGTGGTTTTATTCTGTTTGGTTTTGTTGGCGTCCGAATTAATTTTAAGGCCTTTGCCTAGTACTATTTTTCGGAGTTTCATAGTTTGAGCGATGATAGGTTGTTGTTGAATTTCATGTTGTTGTCGGCTTTTCTTTGGAAATAGCTGATTTATTTCCACGGCCATTTTTTCTGTCACGTTATTTTTATGTGTACGATTTTTGTTATTTCTTTTAAGTGTTTGTGTGTTCTATGTCATTTTATGGTTTATTTTTGGTAGTTCTCTTTTGGAGTGTTTGGTGGCCCTGAAAAGGGCCGCTTGTATGGGTTTTTGTTAGCGCTTGGCGCGTTTGTTTTGGCGATGAGCCTATAGCTTTTTTATGCTTCTTTTCGCCGATTCGATGTGCTTGGTAAGTAGGTGTTTGCCGCCTTCTTGTCACTGTGTGTGCGTACATGGACAGTCTGCATAGCCCTTGAATGTGGTCTCGATTTTGATCAAACCATGGAGGTACCTCCATGATCAAACTTACAATTTAGGAGTATATATCAAAACTGATAAATGATTTATGTTTTCACATGGGTTCACAAAAAGTTTCGCCCCGGTGTTCATTTTTGGCCCAGGAATTCCATCTACCCACCCTTTACAGAGTAGTAAGCTTATGGGGCAAGTAAATATGGATGCGCCGGTGCGATTCAACGATCAACCTGTATATCGCATCGAAAGTCAACAATTTTACGGCACGGACTATGATTTTATAAGTTTATACACAGTCCCTCGTGGATAGAGAGACTGTGGTTTATATAAAAATTATAAGGCGCGGGGTATTATATATTGACTGATTACTGTAGCTATAGATAGGCTACATTCAGGACGTAATTAGTAGGCAAAACCACGGTCCCTCCACAGAGGGACCGTGGCAAAACAGGTGGTTTTCACCGTGGGCAGAACTCGGTGCAATGATACTGAACATTAATAGTAAGCCTGTCACCTTGAAGGTAATGCTGGTGAAACAAGTAAGCTTACTTCAAACGCACGATGGTACAAACATTCCTACCTCCATGGTACAAACAACACCATAAGTGAAACGTACACATAGAAATACACGCGTTCCTACGTTGCGCCCACCCGGGCCACGTGATTAAAATATGACTGATACTGCTGGATAGTGTTATGGTCGTGTGAAGATAAGAATGGACAGTGAAATTGATCCAAATGTTATCACACTGGTGTAATTGGTTTGTAAAGTTGTTCCAAAACTTGCTGCAGTATCAGTACTTGTAATTAACTTGAGGCAAAGAACAGACGGATGATAGTGTTGTTTCACAGCAGGCTTCAGCTGTAATTGCTGAAGTAAAGCAATAAAACCTGTCGGCCGTAGGAACTGATTAGTGTCTATGTGTGGGATAAATGTTTCCTAAAAGTGTACACACACTTGTATGTCAGTAGTGGCCATGGCCGAGTATATGTTCAAAGTTCAGTTCTCGTACTATTCCCAAACACGGATACAGTGCCCGTCTTCATTTCTGAGGATGACTTACACAGCATGTCTTACGCTGATGACTTGCCATGCCGGTCACCGCTGATATCTGTCGAAATGACTTTCCATCCACGTACATTTCGAGAACTTTCTCACGTACTGCTTCTGGCGTATGTACACCTCTTTTCCGTGGATCATGATTTCTTTTGCACAAAGAACTTCGTACAGTGCGAAGACAACAAGAGTCTAATGACAACTAGACTCTGACTTGGCTGTGACACTCAGGGCGGCGGTAAGGAATGTAATATGATTCTGCATATGTGAAGTGCACCGCAAAGTGTACTCCCATGGTGTGTGTTTATTAGGGGTCCATAAAAGCTCTCTGATTTTCACCGCAATTATAACAAGTCAGTGCAACTTCTAAGGCAAGTTTTGAAACAACTTCACAAACCAATTACACAAGTGTGATAACATTTAGATCAATTTCACTGTCCATTCTATCTTCACACAACAGTAAATGGGTCGGTAAACAGTCAATAATAGTTTAATTGACTACCTGGGTGATGGCAGGTCGTGTCCAACGACGCATATGCAAAGCAGGCCAAAAGACAAAAGCCCCAAAGATATTGACAGCTGGCCAGAGGTCACCATGAATACGTAATGACGCTTCACTACGCAGAAACTGCGTAGTCAAACCCTTCTTAACCGGTCAAACTCTCTTGGCATTTTCCCTCATGCGGTGTCTTTCTTCTTGGGTTTCATTGAGATATGGACGACTTGCAGCGATGTCGCACGTGATGTTGACATTTTCGTCGTATACTTTATGAATGAAGCCTGTTCACATAAACATTCTGATATTTATGCGCAAGGCGTAATAAAGTAAAGCCTCAAAATTAAAGGTTTTTCGTTCTATTAGTAAAAATTCCCTAAAATTATGGGCATGGGTATATGATAAATCGGTTATTACCCAATATCGCCTGTTCCTTGTGTCGTATCAGCATTCGTGTCATTTGTGCTGCGTCAGACACGAGACGAAGTCGCGTGTCTGACGCAGCACAAATGACACGAATGCTGATACGACACAGGAACAGGCGATATTGGGTAATAACCTCTAATTACTACTTAGTGCCATATTGAAGTTGCCGTGTTAAAGATATATGGTCCTGATCGAATTACTCGCTCAATTACTAGCAAATCGTAATTTAAATACACACGATCGCAGACATTCAATACATTGAAGTTTAAACGTACGTTTGCACGGTAATTATCATTAGAAAACTGCTAAATTTACAATATTCCCGGGATCTGCATAGTTGCATCACGATGAACTCCTTTTATAATTAATAAGAAGATGCTAAAATACCATCCTATGACAAAACTTTCAGCTTGTCAGGTTACCCCTGCGTATTCAATCCAACCACCAAAAAACAACAAACAAAATGCAAGGTCTTCGCTGACCCTAGAATCTCTGTGACTGCACTAAAAGATTAAAATGGCCTCTCACCTTTTCACGGACGACTTTACTTCCACAATAGGTGCATTCAATTTCTTCCTGCTTGCAGCGTTCATGGTGAGCCTTAAGGAAACGAAAATGATAGCATGTCAGCTGTTCGTAAACGGACACAGTAGTGGGACTATACCGTAGGTCGAGCATTTTAAAGAGACCAATTTTTTTTGCTAGATCTGACTGGTTGTTTTTAGTTAGCCCTTGAGCTATAGATGCCCTGTTGGTTGTGACTATACATTCTGCCCACTCATCCTGCAAAATGCCTGGTACCCGAGATTTTCGTGTCAATATTCACTTAATATAATTGTGTAAAGGCACGGGGAGACAACAATTCACCACACTGTAATCAACAGAGATGGAAGTCGGGGAACGAAAGGAGCAAATCTACGCGACCTTCGACTGGGGTTTGAAATACCTTAAAATCTGCATCTGCCACGTAGTGAAGTGGGCCGGGAGGAAGAAAGTGAGTCAAGGCAGCAGACTTTTGTTCACCTTTTGCTCCTTAGTAAGTAAGCTTTTGACATATCACGTTTTTAAGTTGTCGGGTGTGAATGAAGGTTAAAAGGCATCACCATAGAGATAGCACCCCAAGAGTATAAGTTTACACTGGTGACTACGTGTTTCACATGCCGGGCTTTGTGACCATGGAGACCTAACCCGACCTGTGGTGACTTCAAGTATCGTGTTCCACACTGTAAACAATATTTCGTAATGCCTTAGTATAAAGAATTCATTACTCCTCGACCTCAAAATCTTTCTATCCGTACCTCGTTGGTAGATTCTTAACCTTCAATTTGCCTTTCCTTATGGTCGGTACTTAGTAAAATGTATAACAATTAAACAATAGCGTCCTACTTTCTGAACTGAATGACTCAAATTCGAATTGCTGAGCTCTTCGGTCATAAAGGCTCATTCCCGCGAACAAAAAGATATAAAAAATCATTTTCAATGACCGGTCGTGGCATATCATGGTGCAACTGGCCTAAATCTAACTGAATGAAAGTCAACATAATTTATTGATTAGGGTATCATATGTGCAGCTACAGTACAGTGCACTATTCCTAACCATGAGGGAATTGGCCGGCACAAACCATGTAGGTAGACTAATCCCCTGAGTGCGGAAAAATTCCACATTGCCGAATCAACGGCTTATGACTCCCCTGAGAGTAAATAAACTACCGATCAAGTAGAACAAAAGATCACAATGTTTATGAATATGACATCACCCGTGATATTTGTAGAGCAATCACCGATTGACTGTCAGTTCACACCTCAAGTAAGGTATCTTTTCATATTGAAATGATTTCGAACCTACAGCGTTTGTGCCGGGGAATCTTGGCATGACAAACTCAGTTCATCATCAACAAAAAGTCATCAATGGTCAGTATGTATGTCATACCAGACTGTAATATCCTTGCATCAATTTTAAATAAAAGTGTATCAGTTCAGGCAATCCTGTGTTATGCATTGGACATAGATAATTGCAAGAAAGCAAAATGAAATCAAAATGCTGGGTATGGCATCGGGCTATGAGCTTGTACTGAGTATAAAACAAATTAATTAGTTCTCAAATGCATGGCTCGGTGATCAAGATACGAAACAATGAAAAGAAAATGGCTGATCGTTTAAGGTCACATCTTGACCAAAATAAAGAGCATATAAATAATGGTGGTTATACAACATCTGCAACCAAACCACTACGAATTAGCGATATTACGTTAATAAAATGGCCAAAGAAAACAAAGATTGCAAGAGAAGAGACGCATCTTGTAACAAAACGGCCGCCTGGCAGCTATATTAGATTATAGAACGAAATAAAATAATGTACAAATTCATTATAAAGGTCTATGTCCTTTATCTGGCCTGGTGGCTTTATTAAACAAGAGCGTAAAAAAGTGACTTTCGTATGTATGACAAAGACCTTTTTCTGACTTCGAAAGAAATTGGTCCATGAATTTTCAAGAAAATTTTATGATCTGACGCATAGGGTCACGACATAACCAAAACCATAGGTCCCCCAGAGTTCATCCGCGCGGATCGATAAAAAGGTTGCGTGAATCACAATTTTTGTTTTTGAACTTTGCGAAAACAAGATACATATTGAACAATAAATTTCATCAGTGCGCAGAACATCAAATAAATGAGAAGGGAATTTTCCCTTGTAGTTCAGAATGCAAGGCGTGAGGGGCCTATTCAGTTTAAATCCTATGACAGGGCAACCTATAGCCAGATTATCTTCACAACGATATTGAATACACTGATGAAAATGACAAATGCCCTTCATTATTCAATAGATTGTACAGAGCACACATGATGCTGACTACTTTAATTAGAGTATATCACATAGAATCAAGTGTGGAGCCAAATGGAACAGCAGTTCCTATAATATTTTGACGAAAATATCTTTTTAAAAACCGTGGCAATGGCAAGGTAGCTGCTTTAGACTTTGGTGGCTCAGAAGACATTCACAGTATAATAACATTTGGCAATTGTAAAGGTCGTTTGACAATATTCGTATGGCTAATTAAATGTTTTAGTATATGCTCATACTAGGAAGCCCCTGCATGTACACACCGAAAGGTGTAGTTGAAGTTGTTTTACATTCGTTTCTACCCCTCCCCCTTCCCCGCGAACTTCACCGTTAGTTCAGTTAACCATAACGATGTTATGGTTAATATTCTTGAAGTGAGAATTGAAGATCAATCGCATGACGGATACTTCGGTCTACTTTACACCAAATGTTAGTGGAATTTGATGTCAACAAAATTAATTCTATTCGTGCTATCAGGAAAGGTGACCTGACGAATGGAACGCATGTGTAGACGAAGAGTTTAAAACCAATTTCACCTGTCAAACCATGCAGTAATATAAGCGATGAGTGCAAAGGGCATAGTCACCTCATATTGCCGAAATACTCCCTGCCACCAGCATCCTACGTTCGTGCATCTTGTCCTTAAGTCTTTCATCTCTCGATAAATTCCTCTGTCAGGAAAAAGCTAAAATGAACAGGGAAAGGTCATTGATTAGAAACTTATGAATTACATGATAATGGCATATTTAATAATTGACTGTCAGACCATTTGGTATATTTGATGAGAATGGCATTCAAGCTTTGCAATGTCTTTATGATACAGGTGTATGCTTTGTAAGTATTGTTCGTAATGGGAATATTTTGTGTGAAATTGGTCACGATGTGATGATTGGACCTTTTGAAAGAAATCGCTCAGTATTGCGTTAATTATAGAAAGTGTTACCGTACTGTATCGATGTTGAATATGCTGCCTTCAGAAGAGTCTTCTCTAAAACATGCAGGGCACTGATATTGATCGTTTATCCTTTCAACAGAGAGAGAGAGAGAGAGAGAGAGAGAGAGAGAGAGAGAGAGAGTTAGTTAGTTGGTTAGTTGGTCATCATATTATCAACTATACCAACATATTTAAAATTCAAACACGATCATCAACCAAATGGGTTGTACTAGCGAAACGGGTACATATTCTATCACCCTGAGAAACAAATATGTCATAGCCTAAGCGTTTTATGCCGGCTTCGAAAGAAGCTCAGAAGGGTATTTGCTCAAAATCACGTTTTTTTTGCAAAGATTCATTCAATTTTCATCATTTTCTTAGAATTAGAATTAGAATGTAAATGTATGACAAGCAGTCTTAAGTTGGAAGAGAAAGCAGTCCTAATTTATGCAAATGAATGCAAATCACCCGATTTTCTGCCTTCTTTTTTCTCCAATTTCATAATTTCATAACAGGTCCACTCTCGCTGGATCAGTGGGAAATTTTCACGTGTTTTTGAAAAACTATACAAAAACCGGCAATTTAGTAATAAAGTTCTTACATTTTGAAAAAGAATCATTTCATTATTTCTTATCATAATTTTAATCACTTTTTGAATGTCAGTCTTTCAACCCCTGTCATTTAAGAATGAGAATATAAAATGCCAAACACAATTGTCTTTCTTTTCTACTCAAACTTTAGTTGCAACTGAGATATTTAAGTTCGTGAGGTTGTGTCAGATTGGCTCAAAGTAATTATCATAAATACCAACATGACGTTTTCTACCTCCCAATATATGTTCTCTTCAACCTTAGAGAAGACTATTGCCTACCATACTAAACTTTAGATTCTCTACTTTTGAAAATATATGGTACGAGGGGATTTTCAATTCTTTTATAAGAAATATTGCTTTGAAAAAAATGAGTAGGATATGGTTAAGGTAGAAGGCGCCTGGGGACAGATAGTCGGACCCTCAAATTTCTACAATTCTGTTCTGATCTACCACTTGGGGGCTTATTTTAAACCTCTTGGAGAAAGAAAAAACTTTCATCAGCTTAGATTTTCAAAACTCAAAAGTTGTATTTTTCCCCAAATAGAGTTAACACAGGGATAGCGGCCATTTTGAATTTCAAATATCGCAAGATTTTGGGTATTTTTTTTCGCTAGTTCCAAACTTTGCATGATGACTTCCCAATTTGTATGATGATATGGTTAAGAGAATGGTTTAAAGTTTCATTCAGGAAAGTTTTAGCAAATGTTTCAGTCTTTCACTTTGACGTGCATACTACCTTAAGTGAAACACGACCTTAATGCAAGTTTGTTCTATGCCTTTGGACGAGTAAACGGTAACAGAATGATTCTGCACATGCTACATGCGATTTAAATAGTAACCAATGCTGGCAGCCACAATTTGTTACCTGCACGAGGGATGGTGCTCGTAGCAGATAATAAATCGTCATCTTGCCCTTTCTATCACGTGTTATTAATTTTATTTCACAAAAACAAAACTCTTGTCTCCTAACTTTTTCGCAGCAGTAGTGCTCTGACAAAGCGCAGAAAGTAGTCACAGGCAGAGTCGCCGGCATGAACGGTCCCATTTTCCGATCGCAATGGCGAAAATTTTTCAAACAATTTCTAAGAACGGGCACAGCATTTTTCGTGCCCGTCGTATGTGCTCATACCATAACTCTACTGTATTGTCGTCTAATATTAAACTGGAATTACGTGTCGTACGTTCTTACCAGGCTGTTATGAGTCTCCTAAACCACGTTTGTTACTTTTTTCAACATGCCACGTGACTAAGTTGAAGCCAATCACGTTAATAGAATGATGCTCAAGGTGTAATAATGTCATACGACATATTGTACAAAACTTACCTTATTTTCAACAATCGCATGGTGATTGTTCGGATTGGAAACGCAAGACAGAAAAGTTCAGACCATCCTTTGTGTTTAGTTCTTAACAAAACACTTGGAAGATGAAGTAATTACAAGGAGAAATGAACACCAACCTGGAAAGTCTATGTACACAGCTAAGACAAAACCGATGGCCGCAAAAGCTTTGTTGTGGATCTTTCATGACCATCGAGCAGGAGGTGCAAAGGAATTTCTCAGCTCTGTCCTCTTCATCTAAGACTGCAGTACTGTACCCAGGCATAATGCGCAACGGAATCCAAGTGCGAATCAGACCTTAAACTAGAGGAATGATAGCATATTATATCTCTCATACTGAGATAAATATAGTATTACGGCTAATATGGCTAGTCCCGTGTAATGATGACGGTATATTGACCCTATCGTAAACGGTTTCAAGACGGTGATTATGATAATCATTTAATTCTCGATAGGACTCGAACTCACAGCCTACGGCACCTATAATCACGATCCTGGTGGTCGCTATACTAAGATGGTTGGGAACCCGCGCTTATTCTACAAATAATCATTGGAACATAGTTTTAAAAAATAATCCTGAAATTGAATTCTAAGTTTCAAATCGTTTAGAAACTGATAAAATTGAAGAAGCCTTTAGTAAACAATGTTTGAGTGCGCAAATCAAGGGGAATTGTGGCTCACGTACTGTGTGCTGGGTCAATGAACTAACGTTGACTGCGCGCATGCGTATCACAATGGTATGTGACGAAGCTGTGACCGCTTGCCGACGTCATATCTGACCACGGTACCTCCATGCTCTGACTCAGCGATGTATGTGCCCAGCTGTGTTTTTGTCGACCCCGCGTTGTAATACATTTTTGTCTGATTTTCACTGCAAATATCACATTAAATGCATTGATACACGCTAACTAAGCTGATACAAGCAGATCCAACGATGACACAGAAGTTCGTATCTTTCTTTTGAAAAGGTTGTATAAACCGTGACGAAGCCCATTCTGAGTCACATAATTATATTATAGAGGGAGTATCGTCGATACGAATGAAATGTAACCTTATCTTTACCCTAACTACTTGAAGTTGAAATATACAGGAGTTCAAGGCTCTAATTATTTCGTCTCCTTCATTGCTTACCTTGTTTCCGAGTCGAGCTTGCGAGGTTACACGTAGTCGATAGAAATTTCAAGAGAAGCTGATTGTCACGGTGACTTGATATCACTGCGTACAGTTTCGTCTGTATGATGAAATATGAAACTATGTTTGCTTTTATTGGAAATGAATCATCAAATGAGGCATTATATAGATAAAATTTCGTAGAAGCCAGGACATCGGTGATTTACATACATTCACATAAATTAACACTTCTTTATCACGCAGCTTATGACTGCTTGGCAAGCTCAAAGGTTAACTCAACAAATACTTTAATCTTGGGTTTATAAATTAATTTAAATTTAATTAATATTTGCAAAAGGATTATTGAATAAATTACGCTGTGTTGGTTGCAGTCCCCCTGAAAGGATGGCGTCATTTTACGTGGGAACGGTTACGAGCTTGCTATTTCCAATACCAGCTCATGGACATGGAATTTAAGATAAAATATGATGAACAAGCAGTATTTAATCTTGTCAATGAAATACGAAATAAATGTCTTATAAAACTGTTTACACAAAATTTACCACATAACTAACAATATTGTCACACGACCTTCAAGACCAATAATATCATACCAAATTTGTCAGTCATGTACTGTATTTCCGTTGAAATAATTAAAAACTAATGTTTCGACTTCGACGCCAGAGAGAATGTCAGTATACAGTATCGACCACTTCATATCTGTAAGTCAATAAAACACTTGAAAATTTCACATCTGTTCACCTGTAGGACGATCCATACAAACGTATTACGACATCCCGCCGGAAAGCTCATTAACTCATTTCAAATGGTTACTTTATTATACTTTATCAATATCGTCAAATTACCAAGTCTCCTACCTTTAATTTATATTTTGATGTCAAATTGCATTTCAATCGCAACTTTCATTTCTGTTTTATGATTAAATGCACTGTACTGTCGATTTTGTTCAAATTTTCCTGTTGATTTTTTAAATACACTATATTTTGATAAAGATTTCAAAAAAGTTTTGTCCCGTCGATTTTTATTTTCTATATCACACTTACTTTTTTAAAATGAACAAAAAATGTAGGTTATGTTAGTTTTTGGTTTCTTTTTGTTTTTCCACCGATTTTTATTTTATTTTCGCTTTCACCATGACAATTAAATTCACTGTAATTTCGATTTTCATTTTGAGTTTCTTTCATTTCAAAATTAAATAAAATTGTAAAAATTGCCATTAAAGCAGTCTACATAGTGTCTTTATTGAGACATCTATTACGTTGTGTTAATCATGGACATTGTAAAATTGTGCAATTTCGATTGATTTGGTCATCTTTTATGAATTTGAAGAGGTAAGTTTAGCCGAGTCCTACGTGTCAAAACTTGAAATTGTATAATGAATGACGCAACAGCGAAATTCAGATTGATCACCTGAAGTTAATTTCAGAGATAACTTTAAGAAGGGGCTTCTGGTACAAAAGTATTATAATTTGTATTGGCCAATAGAAATCCCGTACTGTAGCAATTATTATATTTGTTTATTTATTCAAACAATAAAAAAGAGTCCAAGGAGGATTGGTTGTGTAAAACATGTGCAAATCGCCTATACAAAGTCAATCCCCCACCACATACTAAACATCAAAAAGAGGAGAAGCTGACGTATACGTACAAAATTTACATTAAAAAAAAACTGGAAAAATGAAATGAAAATGTTATGGTATTATGTATTTTCAGGATTAAATGAACTATAAAAATTATCCTAAGACAATTTCTATAGCCTGATTAATAGCACTGTTGAAAATTGCTTGTAGTATTTTAAAGTACAGACTCTTGTATAAATGTAAACTGTTGTAATCCATGCTAAGATATATTGCACTGTGCACATCTGTGGTCACTTTTAATTTCGCCCGAAACATTTCATGTGACATTTCACAAAATTAAATATTCGCTGTCAACTGAGATAGTGAAAATCATGACATTATGGTACCACTTTGAGAAATTATAACA